>NC_136267.1:59806466-59873966 GCF_964187855.1 Myxine glutinosa
AACTTTCCCATTTGAATAATCTATATTATAAAACAAGAGTGTCTGTCCGTCCGTCCCCAAACTACTCCCTCAGTTTTGGGACTAGCCTCGCCAAACCTTCTGTGGAACGTTTTGGGGTCCGAGCGGATGTTGTATTCCTCAATTTTGAGCACAGCATAAATTCCTCAATAAAATTATGATTTTGAAATTGGCTCGATACGGAGAGCTGCTCCCGAATTCGGAAGTGAACAGATGACGACAATGGGCTGGTTTGATAATATCTCAATACAATCGTGATTTAACAGTATTTTCTTATAGTACAGTACTAATGTATGATTGGAATGATGCTGTTTGGAATGAAAATAGATATATTGAGTTTAAATATGAATTATGTAATGACGTGAGGGTTCTTACTTTCTAACCGTGACATTCACGGATTCGCCATATGCAGATTCGCCATTTAGTCAGGTTCACTATGTTTTTTCGTTCAAAATCATGGTAGATTAGCAAACCTATACATTTTTGGAAACGTTATTACATGGAAAATCTGAAAATCAATGTTTACATTTGCCAATTCCGACCAATTCGATTCGACCAATTCGACCAATTCGACCAATCGACCAATTCCATTCGACCAATTCGACCATTCGACCAATCGCTTCGATCGACCATTCGACCATTCGACCAATTCGATCGATTCGATTCGATTCGATTCATCGAATTCGATTCGATCGACCATTCGACCAATTCGATCGACCATTCGACCAATTCGATTTGCCAATCAATTTGACCGACCTTTGCTTGTGTGGAACGGACTGTGAAAACGATGCGGACTATATTGTCGGATACGACACACAGGACAGTGATGACGAACTCTAAATGGCATATTCTGTAATCGTGTATGTTTGATGCCATTGACTGCCTGTGTATATTTTGTCATTGACTGCCTGTGTAGATGTGAAGTTATACAGACTGCATGTGTATATATGATTTTGCTGACTGCCTGTGTATGTTTGGTGATATGAATTATTGTGACACATTTTGATGTTATTAACTGCCTGTACAAAATGATAACATGTATTTGATTATGCAACTTTTCGCGAATATAAAGACAGTATTTTGCAATTCAAAACCTTTGATTCGTGTCTTACCATTCCCCAACGCACTAATTTGATACTTTCATTGGATTCCTTGTCCCTGAAAATATAGGTTTAGTATATTTTTTAAAGTTTTTAGGGTAATTAGAGGCAGAAATAGAACAAAATATGTATTTTACAGTGGCCATTTTGAAAATCCAAAATGGCCGCCATACAGGTATCTCTCCAAATGTAAACATTGATTTTTAGTTTCCTTATGCTATAACCTTTCCAAAAATGTATAGGTTTGCTAATCTACCATGATCCTGAACGAAATATAATTTATTGACATAGTGAACCTGACTAATTGACTGGGCAGTGGGCATAGAACCATTCAGACTGTGTACTTTTTTGTGCAAGTCCTTCAAGAACCTGCTGTCAATGCCTGATGTTTGACTGAAGGTGGCACAGGAATGTGGAATGCATTCGTACATCGTTTCCCATTCGCCGTTTCCGCATTGTTTGCTTGCTTTCGGCATTCCACCCGTGCTACCTCACACTAGTGTTATAATAAAATAACGATTTTACCCTAAGCAACACAGAAATCAAGAAAATGACGAAATACCAAGCTCTCTGTCAAAAATGAAATCAAAATATCTTGGAAGCTGAAGAGCCCCAAAATTGTACTATTGATAATTGGAGCAATGGGAATGATAAAGAAGAACCTTACGAAGATATTTTTTTAAACATCCCTGGGAATATTACTGCAAACAAACTGCAGTCGGAGGCTGTCTGGGGCTCTGTGATGATCCTGAAAAGTGCCATTGGAGCAAAACTTTGAGAACAAGAAAACTTCACAGCTTGGTCCATGAAACCTCACCAGAAAACTTCACAGCTTGGTCCATGAAACCTCACCAGAAAACTTCACCGAAAGTTACCGAGCCAGTTTCATGTGTTTCTGGCTTCGAGCCCAGGTGGATACTTTGAACCCAGGGAGGACTCCATTCCTTGTTCTGAAACCCACATATGGGGACAACAACCAATGACACACACACGGTCCAATTTCAAGTCGAACATGAAACAGATATATTTATTTCAAAAAATTCCCCTACTGCATCGGATTATGAAACAACCAGAGGGAAAAGAGGGCATGGAAATAAAAGTGCAGAGAGAAAGGAAAAGAAAAGAGACTGTAACCACAAGAAAATGGCGTGCGCCAGCCCATGGTGGGGTGTCCTTGATCGAGTTCCTGGATAGCCAGACTGATGCTCCTGGACTTTTCACAGCTCGAATTTTGCTTTCTCCGAAAACTGGGTACCAGCGGGACAAGAACGCAATGAGACGAAGTGCGGTTGATGCAAGGCGATGCAAAATGATGCTTCCCAGCCACTAGCTCTCCTTCTGTCTACCTCCTCTCCGTCCACCTGTCCCACTTTTATTGGGATGGGTAGTAGCTTTGCCGCCAACCCAGACAGACCCTACACCGCCTGAATTGCTTCCCGGGGCCACAGCGCCTGATGGTCACCACTTAATGAATAAAATAAGAAACATAACCCCCTTCCACCTTCGGTGGCAGAGGTAATAACTGGAGGTGAGGAAGAAGCGGTACAATATCCGTGGGATACAAGGCTTCTACTGTGCATCTGTTATGAAATGACTCACATGAACACATCCACAAAGTATGTATGCAGAAATAACTATTAAATAATCACAAACACATAAGCGTGGGGGAGAGGGGAGGGTCACCAATCCTGTTTCAGTATGTATTCATATCGCTAAAAAGGTAGAACGTATATTCTTGTGATGTCGAGGAAAGTAGGCCTATGTACACTACTCACAATAAGTTAGGGATATTGTGGGAGTGAGTTTATTTTTTTAAATAGGGGTTATGGTTATGGTATTGAAATCAAGAATGCTGTGTTTTTCACACTCATTAATAACCATAGAATTAGGACCAACAACTTTTTTCAACATAATCAATACACAAAATCAACCACACCGAAGAACCTGCCAATATCCTTATAGTAAGGGAAACATATGAAAATCTGTTAACTAAATTGTTACCAAAAAATTTCTTCACCAATATGTTTGTAAAGGTATGTAATAACATGTGTTAAAATGTTGAAGGTCAACTCCCGTGGGAAACCCAGAAAAAAAGCTGTTGAATTCGGGTACCGAAAAATTATTTTCGAGAATTTTTATTTTTTTAAATCGGCCCTTAAGTAACTTATGAGGGGTCAAATAAGGGCTTTTCATGATTCTGAGTTGATTGTTAACATTTATATTTCACCACAGACACTCCTTTGTGGAAAAATAATTTCTAAATATATCTCATTTTCTACTTTGCAGGACATGGAGTCTAGCAATATGGATGAAGACGTTACTCCACCTGTGCTCAATTGCTTCATCTGTGCACGCTCGGATACACCAGCTGAAAGGCTCATACAGGCAACTCCAAAGGGATACTCAACTTTATTGAAACAAGCAGAAACTGTCGAAAATGTTACTGTTGTGGAACGTATGAAGGAGGCTCAAAAGGAAGGAAAACTGAGGTACCACCAGAAGTGTAAAAATGATCTGTACAACAACTTTGTTGCAACCACCAAGAAGTCAGCTCAAGCATCAAAGGCAGAGAAAGAGTCATCAAAGTTGAAGAGAAGACGCACTACTTGTGAGTTCAGTTCATCAACTGGCTGCAGTTCTAGAAGATCACAGTCAGTTGACCTCCTGTATAAGGATGTATGCATTCTTTGCAACTAACCAGCCCAGCTCTACAAAAATAATCCAGCACAAGCTAGAAAGAAATAGAGTGCCAGATAATTTGACTGCAGATACACTGAAGGCAAGCTTGCTGAAGACAGCACGGAGTCGCGGGGATGACTGGGGCACTGAAGTCACTGGACGCCTGGAAGGGATCAACGACTTGGTAGCAGAAGAAACACTGTACCATTTGCGATGCAAACTTATGTTTGCGAGAGGTGACAGTTTGTCCAAGACTGATGAGGAAGGAAAAAGGAAGAGAGGACAGAGGAGTATTGATGAGGAGCGAGAGGCAGTTTTTATTGAATTCTGCGAATGGTTAGACTCAGAATTAGAGCATGGGGTAATGAACATGGACCAAGTCCATGAAAAGCTGCAGGAGTTTGATCAGTCACCAGAGAAGAGCCTTTCTTATTCAAAGCATTGGCTAAAGATAAAACTTCTAGAGAAATACGAAGACACCTTGTATTTCACAACACAGGAAAGAAGGGCAGATGTACTCTGTCTCAAAGATGGCACCAACAATATTCTGCGAGGGCATCATGCTAATCTTGACCATGGAGATGAGAAGACTCAGATCATAAAGACGGCACTCAAGCTCATATCCAATGATATTGCCTTGATTGATTTAGGTCCAAAGTCATACCCCACCACACACAGTATGACTGACATCGATAGTCAGCTGACACTTGTTCCTGCAAGCCTTCAGATGTTCTTGAGACCGATTGTCAAGACAGACGAAAGAGTTGCCGTTTGGGGGCAGAATTTTATTAAGGCCTGTCGACCTCGGTCTGGAGTATTGCCACAACAAATGGGGCTTGCCATACAACTTGATCATAGATTTGGGTCAAAATGGATGCTCAACAAGTTCCACCGGCTGGGATACACTGAGTGTTACAAGGAGACACAAAACTACAAATACTGCTTCCTTAATAGTAGGAGTGGAGATGATGTTCCAGATACTTCTGGCACTCTTGACACCATTGTGGAGGAAACCGATGAACAGATCAATGATGAGGTTGCAGTTGATGCTGCGCTTGAGGATCAATCAGTGATGACAGCCAAAGTGCCAGCCAGTGAAAGTGAATTGTCAAGTAATGATCAGGTGGTCTTTATGGAGGTTGGGGAAACAAACAATGCAGTCACTCAGTTTGTTGGAGACAATATAGATTTCAACATTGTCTCTATTCACGGAAACACTCCCTTTCACTCAATGGGTTGGATCGAAGTCACCTCTCCGGCACCACCTTTGCCAGATCCACAGACAACAGCAGCTTTCCCCCGGGTGAAGTTGAAGGCACTCGACAAAGCTAAGATCCTGAGAGGAACTGAAGTAAAGATTATTCCATTTACGAACAGGAAACAGATAGGAATGAACGCGATCATGTTTCTCCCCCTCGCTGAGCTTTCCTCCTCCCTGGCTCATGATCAGCCACTCCTCACTCCAGGTGACACACTCTGGGCAGCGGGGTGGGTGATCAAAGCCAACGATCCTGAGTTCCCACACTCCAACTGGAATGGCTGGATGAAGAGAATCCATGCTAATGATGCAAAGCAGAGCACACAGATCGAGTTCCTCCCAGTTATTGAAGGAGACCCTAATGACCTCAACACCATCTTCACCACTCTGAAAGAGTGCATACGGCGCGCTGGGGTCGCTATAGTGACCTTTGATACTCCGATTTGGCTGAAGGCTGTGAATATAATAAAGCAGGCAAATCTACCCGTCATTCCAAGGTTGGGTGGTTTTCACCTGCTGAAGTCTCATCTTGGATCAATGGGTAACATCATGGAAGATTCTGGACTACTAGATGTGATCCAGTTGATCTATCCTGGAAGTACGACAGCCAACCACATCATGGATGGAGGATGTTTTGGCAAGGCAATCCGTGTTCACCTCCTCATCGATGCAGCCATCTATCAACACATCATGAAACTTGCCTTCACTGAGGAGGAGCGTGGTGACATGAAGACCTTCATGGAGAAGGTGGCTGATGGGAAGATGGGAGCCAGACACTCAGACCCAGTAGTGCCAGTGTTTGAGCAAAGGTTTGAAGAAACCGTTCAAACGACTCGCAAAAGGAGGAAGAACATATATGTATGTGAAATAAAAGCTACTTTGTGTGTAAATGTAAAAGTGAAAATATAAATGTTAACAATCAACTCAGAATCATGAAAAACCCTTATTTGACCCCTCATAAGTTACTTAAGGGCCGATTAAAAAAAATAAGAATTCTCGAAAATAATTTTTCGGTACCCGAATTCAACAGCTTTTTTTCTGGGTTTCCCACGGGAGTTGAACTTCAACATTTTAACACATGTTATTACACACCTTTACAAACATATTGGTGAAGAAATATTTTGGTAACAATTTAGTTAACAGATTTGTGAAATATCTCATATAATGCCCTTACTATTAACTTATTGTGAGTAGTGTATTTCACGAACTGACTAGCCAGGCCTGACAATCAACAGGAGTGGAATTGGGCAGGAATTTGAATTTGTTCAGGGTTCCGGTGATATCTCTACCGTCCACCCACTAATGCCAGTTGACAGAACACCCTGCTCAACGTAAATACAAGGGATGGACCACTTTGTGATCCAACACCCTGCCTGTGAAGCAAGGAAGGATGGGATGGAGATTAAGGAGAGTGAGGGGTGTGTGGGGGCATTAAAGGTAGGGACATGTTTGCAGATATGAAGGGAGAGAGAAAATTCCACCGGATTGGCACGAAGTAATAAATAAATGGTCTCCCAGGAACCATCAGTGTACTTTTGCCTGAATGAAAAGGGCATTTAGTGAGCAATGGGATTTGACGCTGGGATCACCAGCATCGTGAGCTATTTGAGCTCAGATGAGAATGATGAGCCAATAGGTCAACCCAAAGTAAAAATGCAAAATGAAAATAAATACATTTATGATGAGAGTGGACATTCCAAGGCACCAACAGATTTTAAGAGCATGAGATTACAATATTACATTTGTGGGATGGGATGGTTGTAGTGGAAAGGCAGTTGAACTGGCTTTCCAGAAGTCACAATTGAAACGCTCCTTTAAGATTGTGTTTGTGAGTGGCAATGTCAGTGGCCAACAATGAAGCAGCAAATCTGAAAGCATCATTGATTTCTGGATTTACATGAAAACAGAAAATACGTGATAAAGCAATTGTCATATTTGGGTGCAATGCCAACAGATGTCGTTTACTCTACCGGTTGGCACATAGCTTGCTGCCTTTTCTGCCAAACGTAGTGAGCTGCGGCATGCGTGCGGAAGATTTGTGGTTCAGGCTTACAGTTGAATATGCAGCAGCACCATGAAAGTTATGTTATACCTTATCTTCACAAGACGGCCTGTGACTACTCTGTGCCGGAATACCGACAAGCCAGACTGAAGCTCGGCAAAGGCCCAAGACAGACGTCATAACATTATTCACATTTGCTGCATTAAATACCTACACAGAGGCAAGGCTCATATGATCAAGAGAAACGGTACCGACACACATTTTAATTAATTAATTGTCTTCTTTATTTTTTTGAACTAGTAAGTAACTGCAGCCTATGCTTTAATATTTGTATTTGTGGGGCATGGCTGTGAGCAGTGATGCCAACAAAGTTTATTTCAGAAAATTTGCTCTCCAAAGGGACATCATGGAGGGGAAGAAACACACACCTCAAGAGCCTGTGACTGTCATGATTAATGGCTGTGAGTGTGATCATAGTATTTGAAAGTTTGCCAGCTTAGCCACCATTATGAAACAGCTCGGTAAACAAGTGCATGTGATGCTATTGCAGACAAAGACATGATAATGTTTTGGTGTTGATGCAATTCAAAGACAAAATAATGCAAGGCCGACCGAAAAGAAGTTTGGAGTTGATTCTTCAGGACTCATTACAATTATGGTGTGCACTGGTAATTGGAACAACCGAAGGCATGGTGCGGGCAAGACATCTGGAAGCTAGTAGATAGGAGGCATTTTTATCATCTAGCTCATTGGTTCTTAACCTGATTTGGTGCGCGCACCCCTTTGGTTCTCAAAGTATTTTCTCACACCCCTTATCACAAATCCAGGACAGGTCTTAGAAATAAACACTTAGAATTAGATTCTTAGTACTCCTTCAGTAATTTTGTAATTGAACCGGCCGGCATGTTTCACACCCCAAGACACGACATTTTTCACCCTCTAAGGGGTACCTGCACACCAGGTTACAAACGACTGATCAAGCTAGTCCAACAAGAGATGCTCCAATAACACCTTTTCCATGTACTGTTGATTGAAGATCGATCGGCGTATATATACATTACACACACACACACACACACACATATATATATATATATATATATATATATATATATATATATATATATATATATATATATATATATGCAGTGCCTATAGAAAGTCTACACCCCCTTTCAAAACTATCACCTTTTGTTGCCTTATAGCCTGGAATTAAATTGCATTAAATCAGACTTTTTCCACCTTTATTTACACATCGTAACCCACAACTTCCAAGTGATAAACAAATTCTACAAGTCTCATAAAATTAATTAAAAATACAAAAATAGAATATCTTGGTTGGAAAAGTGTCCACCCCCCTTGTCATAGCAATTGTAAATTAGCTCAGGTGTGACCAATCACCTTCAAAATCACACGCCAAGTTAAATGCCCTTCACCTGTGTTAAATTGTAGTGATTCTGATTATTTCAGAATACAATCAGCTGCTCCTGTCAGTTTCCGCTGCTGGATAGTGCATTTCACAGAAAAGACTCAACCATGGGCACCAAATGAGCTTTCAAAAGATCTCCAGGTTAAAGTTATGGAAAGGCACAGATCGGGGGATGGGTATAAAAAATATTTCAAAGGCCTTGAATATCCCTTCGAGCATAGTCAAGACAATAATTAAGAAGTGGAAGGCGTATGATTCCACCAAGACCCTGCCTAGATCATGCTGTCCCTCCAAACTAGATGACCAAGCAAGGAAAATAATGATCAGAAACGCCACCATGAGGCCAATGGCAACTTTTAAAGAGCTACAGGTCTTTATGGCAAAGACTGATCACTGTGTGCATGTGACAATATCCCAATCACTCCACAAGTCTGGCCTGTATGATGGGGTGGCAATAAGGAAGCCATTACTCAAAAAAGCCACCTTGAATCCAGTTTGAGGTATGCAAAAAAAAAAAAAACATTCCAGAAAATTCTGAAGCCATGTGGCAAAACGTTTTGTGGTCTGACGAAACCAAGATGGAACTTTTTAGCTTGAATGCAAAATGCTGCATTTGGTGCAAACCCAACACAGCACATCACCTAAAGAACACCATCCCTTCTGTGAAGCATTGTGGTGGCAGCATCATGTTATGGGGATGTTTCTCATCAGCAGGGACTGGGGCACTTGACAGGATAGAAGGGAAAATGAATGGAGCACTATGTACACCACCAATCAGAAGTTTAAGTACACTTTTAAGTGTTAAGTACACCAGTAAAATACAAACTTTTGACTGGCAGTGTATGTACAGACTTGGCAGTTAATATGGAATATTTTTTTTGTGGCGGTGAACTTACTTTTCAAGATGACTTAGAACAAAAAGTTCATTGGAATTATGTTGAAATTATTCTAGATTTTGTTAATTTGACCTTTAAAAGAAACAAAAACCACAATTGACATTTCGAAGCAAATAAATTGATCCTTGAAAGTGATGTAAACTGATATCAAACTCAATTCATGGACAGTACTGTGTTAAACTTCTGTACGTTTTCCAGAAGTATCTCTTTATTTTGCACATTAGCCAAAAAAAATTTCAACAAAAAATAAAGGCTAAATTATGACTTGCATTACGGACAGTAAAATTACAGTTCAGTACTTCGTGTAACCCCCACGAGCATTCAGGAGAGCATGTACACGTTAAGGCATGCTGTTCACAAGATTTGCCAAGGTTTGGACAGGAATCTCTTGCCATGCAGTTACAATGGCCTGCTGCAATTCACGCACAGAGGCAGGCTGCTGGTCCAAGTTGTCGATTTGACACGTTAATTCTGCCCACAAGTTCTCGATCGGATTCATTTCCGGGGACATGGCAGGCCACTCCATATGCTCTACACCACGGTCAGCAAGAAATTGTTGGATCATGCGAGCACGAGGAGGCCGTGCATTGTCATCTTGGAAGACAAAGCTTCCTCGAAAGGCTGCACGAGCAAATGGAAGCAATGTTTCTTCCAGAATGGCCCTGTGCTTGAACTGGTTCAGGTTTCCATTCAGAACAACCAGGTCAGTTTTGCCCCCTGCATGAAAAGCAGCCCAAACGGTCACCCCACCACCTCCAGCTTGGACTTTGGCACTATACAATCTTCGTTGTGGGCTTCATGCACTTGTCTGTGCACTCAGACGTGGCCATCTTGATGATAGACCAGAAATCTAGACTCGTCACTGAAGGACACGTGATTCCAGTGTCCTGGCTGCCATTGACGGTGCTCTCTGGCCCACTGCAATCGGCGCTGGCTGTGTTGTCTGGTCAGGCATGGCTTTCTCAGGCGACGCCTGGCATGATAACCTGCTTGAACCAGTCGTTGGTTGACTAGCCTTCTGGATACAGGCACATTTGTCAGTTGCTGCCACTCAGCCCTAAGCCGATTAGCTGACTTGGTACGGCCATTGCAGACTAACCGGTGCAGCTGGCGATCATCTCTCCTTGTGGTTCTGCGTGGACGTCCTGGCCTCGGTATTGGAGTAGGGACACCCCTCTGAGCATTTCGTTTCAGGATCTTTGACACCTGACCTTGAGTGATGCCATACTGCCGAGCAAGAGCACGCTGTTTCAAGCCAGAATTTCGTAAAGCCACCACTCCATGACAAACAGCATTGTCAAGTTGACGGACCATCTCCAGAGGAAGCGGCAATAACTTTTGTAGACATGCAGCAGTTGTTTTCCACTAATACAGAACGCAACAACCCTTATATACCCGATTGTGAAGCCAATCGTCAAATGTACCTGTCCTTACATTTTGTCACGCCACCTGTGATATAATCCTGTTATTGACTTCTTGCTGCAAAAGACAATCAGTGACATGGTTCTTTCAGCAAAGACATCACCGAAGGGTAAAATAAACTCACCAGATTGATATACTGAGTTCAGAAAGTAAACCGAAGTCAAGAAAAAAAAAATTCCATATTAAATGCCAAGTCTGTATATATATATATACTTTCCTTTGAAGCGTTGGTCCAAAATCCTCCGGTCTCTCCAACATACTCTGCTTCACAGCTGCATGGAATTACACGACACCTACCCAGTCGTTTCTGTCCATTCTGTCTTTAATTCAATGTTCAACATTAATGGGCATGTCTGTCCGGTGGAGTATTTATTGCTTAGTATATTGTTATATAAAGTGATTTATGATTTAAGTTATTAGTTTGTGTTAATACTTTAAATGAATGATCGTTTTAAGGCCATTTTTCCCCGCTAGAGCGGGGGTTAGCCTTGCGGGCCCCATGACAATCATGGTTCCCTGTTTGAGGCAATGTTTTTATGGCCGGGTGCCCTTCCTGACGCCAACCCTTGGTCGCCTCTTACGATGAACAGGGATACGGTGCACCTATTCTAAACCGGGGTACACACCGGGATCATTCATCCCAGCAAGCTGGTACTCAATTTGCCGACCTCGGAAGGGTGACAGGCCGAGTCAACCCCCCCTGGCATTAATTCAGCGATCGACCGGGATTCGAACCCAGGATCCGATGTGTTAACACCCAAGATGTGTTAATACTTTAAATAAAGGTGGTAATTATATATGTTTGAATAAGGATATTGCATTTCTGTGTTGACTTACTGTCTGGACACAACTTTGAGGTTGTGGGTCCATTGATGTTGAGTAATCTACTGATGTGGACCTGCAGTCAGGGTTGTGGATTTGCCGTTTGGAGGTTCTGGGCTGAAAGGATCGAAACCTCGATGAAAAACAGTGGCCAGCTGATGATCCTGGCAGTTGGAAAACCAGTCATTTGCTTATAGGTTAAAATTATCTTACTATAATTCACCAAATGTCCTTCTGTCCGTCTGTTCCCAGGTACCGCAAAAGACGGCTGAACCGATCGCAACGAAATTTTGGGTGGGTAATCCTGGGACCCCCTGGAGTAAAATAGGCTATATTGTTTTTCCAATTTTTTCCCAATTTTTCCAATTTCCAATTTTTCCAATTTTACAGTTTTTCAAACACAATGGAATAATATTTACCGATATGAACAGTGATGTGGCTTTTATTGAAATTCTACAAATACTGTTTAGATTTTGATGATTTGTGTGTGATATGATTTAACAGATGTTTATATAAATCGATAAAGCCTTCATTTAAAATAAATTTAAAATAAAAAAAATTTCTTAAATGTTTTTTTTTTTTTTTTAAATAAGAAAGGCCTTAAATTTCTGATATTTTGCCTTTTCATCTGGGCCTCCCAATTGAAGCCCCGCCCATATGGCGGGTACCGTTGCTAGTAACTTCAAATATAAAATAGCTTTTACAAGTACTTACAAGTACATAATATGTCGATGTATGTGTGTTTGTATAGGTGCGTTTATATGTACATGTGTATGTATATATGTATGTGTTTATATAAATATATATATATATATGTATATATTATGTGTGGGTATATGTGTGTGTGTGTGTGTGTGTGTTTATGTATGTGTATGTATGTATGTATTGTTAATGTCCGGCTTCGTTCTTGTAACTACAGTGCAGTAACTGGTCTTTATTTTGATTTGACCTTGCTCAGGGCCTTTCGGATGGTATACATGGGTCTGAAATCAACCCTTACCCCCACTGACCTCAAAATTTTTCCAACCCGTTGTGTTATACCCAGCTATTAAGGGACCTTTTTTAAGGGACACAGAGACCTTTTTATTGTTATTCTGGTACCTCTGGTGCTGTCAGGACCATCTTAGTTTGTGGGAATAAACGGTTAGGATAGCCGTTTGTCCTTAATGCACACCTAAGACGTTTCATTTCCTGAATCTTCCCCTTTGTTGTGGACGGTAGGTGTCGCGCTCGTTTCACGAGTGTATTGATTACCGCCCGTTTGTGGTACATCGGGTGGCATGACTCAAAGTCAAGGTAGCGGTCGGTTTGTGTAGGCTTTCTGTACACTGTCGTGGTGAGGGATCCATTAGGGCTCCTTGTTACTTCCTATATGGTGTCGAGCAATGGAATGGATCCATTTACCTCCTACTCACAGGTGAACTTTATGGATGTGAATATCCCATTGATGCCATCCAAGACATCCAAGATTGAATGTAACCATCCTGAAAGGTGAAAGGTAGCGAAGCTACCGACTAGTTTCACACCCTCATTAAGGATCATCAGTACAATGCATCACTGCTTTATCTACTAGTGACTTTGAAGCATTTTGGCTTTATGGATCTCCTCTCTGTATGTTTCTCTCTGTCTCTGTCTCTCCCTTCCTTTCTCTCCAACCACATCCCTACCAACCTGCCCCAGACTTCGCTCATTTCGATGATCTTCAGACACAACTAATGTTGTGGACCCCTGTTTGGAGACATTCTGGGATTGCAGGGTCAAAAATAAGGTGCTAGCCAGTGTACAGCTGCAGATCTGGATGATCATTGAGTCAGGCATCCAAATAAGCTGAAGGAATTCTTCAGAACCCTCTCTCTTCTCTCCCCCACGTTCTCCAACTCCCCCCCACCCCCTCCCCCACCCCACATCCTCCCCCCTCCCCAACCCTCCCTCCCCCCACCACCACTCTCACTCCCTCCCCACCCCACCAGTCTGACCCCACTACTCTCTCTCCCCCACTCTCTCTGTGCTCTCTCCCTACTCCTTCACCCCCCCCCCCCCCCCACAATTCCTCCTCTCCTATATTGCCCTTATCCTCTCTTTGTGTCTTCCGCCTCTCATGTTACGGATTCGTCACTTCCGTTGTGGTGGTTTGCATCCACTATAAATATTTCTGATTCCATGTACTATTATTGTGTTCAAAAGGTTTATTGTTCATGAACTGTTTTCAAAAGGTAAAAAAGTTAATGTTAAAAGAGACAGGAAACCGAATCAGGAACCGGACAACGAAGAGGAAGAAGGGGGAGAAAAAAGGGCGGGGCGAATGAGTCGGACAAGAAAGCCGAGTTGCTCCGGGTTCTGAAGCGAACGTTGGCGAGCCAGAGTCACTAGTGAACTTTCGAGTTTCCGGGAAAGGGATTCCTACGACAGAGTTGTCATCGCTGTGACCGATCAACCTGCGTGTCAGGTTTTGCGATCGATTCAGGAGAGAGTCATCGCCGTGCCGTGCGCCACGAGACCGGGTCGTCGGCCATTTTGACTCGCACAGGACTTGTGCTTCGCTCATGGTTTCGTCTCTTTTCGACCATCTCCACCGCATTCAGACATCGATCTGGGGCATGTGTGTGACGTGGCTTTTTGAAGGTTAATTCGTCCATACCCAAGGGTGTGATCTCTCAGTCGCCTGTAGGGCGCCTTTGGATTTCCCAGGCGCCTTGAGGGCGTTTTTGTGCAGCTTCGGCTGTGTGACTGTATTTGCCATCCGCACGGGATTCTGGTCTCGATTGGACCTCGTTCTGGCGATCGCTGGAGCGAATCAATTTCGTCTCGAAGCTGGGAATAAGACACATTGGGGAATGTTCGTGTTTCACTCACTTGGAGTACAGTGAGTTAAATATTACAAAACTGATGGTACCATCATAGGACATATTGATTGTACTTTTGAATATTATTATTGTTGTACTGTTATTCTTGTGTGATCTTAATACAATATTTGTTTGTGAGTAACAATTGGGGTGGCTTCTCCCTTGATCTTTGACATACAGAATAACACATTTTTCTGCTGTGACTCCTCTCAGGGCTCGGAGGTACACCGTGACCAGGGGGTCGGGGAGGAGCACGTAACAGTCAGGCATGCAAATAAGCTGAAGGAATTCTTCGGAACCCTCTCTCTTCTCTCCCCCACGTTGTTCAACTCCCCTGCCACCCCCTCCCCCCACCCCACCCCCTCTCCACTCCCCAACCCTCCCTCCCCCCACCACCACTCTCACTCCATCCCCACCCCACCAGTCTGACCCCACTACTCTCTCTCCCCCACTCTCTCTGTGCTCTCTCCCTACTCCCTCACCCACCCCCCCCCCCCCCCCCCACAATTCCTCCCCTCCTATATTGCCCTTATCCTCCATTTGTGTCTTCCGCCTCTCTCTGTCCATCACTCCATCTCTCTCCATCACTCCGTCTCTCTCCATCACTCCGTCTCTCTCCCCATCACTCACTCCCTCTCTCCATCACTTCCTCTTCTTCTCCCAGCTGATGTGATCCGAATTTCCTTGAATCTGGTAGTCAGTAAGCTGAAGGAATTCTTCCTCTCGGCTCCTTTCTATTCCCCTTAAGTTCGCTTCTTTTGTTCATTGTTCCTTGTATTTAAATTGTTTCTATTTTCATGTATTTTGCTTCATTACAAGTTTGCTGTTTACCTCGTCATCAATCCTGAAAACAGATTTTGCATGCTATTTGGTGCAGCCAGCTGAATGCATTTCACAGTAATACATGGCTGTCCCAACAAAAATGAATGGGAAGAGCAATCACTTAAATTGGATTTGTTGTTCTGATGAGGACGTGAAGTGAAAAATATGATCAGATCTAGTAATTGTTACTTTTCGAAATTCTACTTTTGTGTCATTTTAACTCACTCAGTTGAAATAATCAATGGAGCTGTTTCATTGCAAGTTATTTGGTTTAGTATTTAGCTCTTACAGCTAAAACGGCAAAGAGCGAGTACGCAAGGAGAACAAACAACAACTAGCCGCATGGAGCTCCGCAATTACCCCAAACCAAAACCAAGCGGACTTATGCAATACTGTAAATACATTAATTATCACAACAATATCAAAACATTCATAACGCTTCCCTACCACTCAAAGGAAATTTTTCATTACATGCAAGGACAAAAACTGATTTTTCCCATCATGCTGAAGGCTTACGGAGGAGCTTGAACATACCGGTACATTAGAAACAAAGAAACTGTAAACCAGCCTATTTCGGTCCACTGTGGAGCAAAGGCCTCTCTCAAATCATGCTGAGGGGTTTTTGGCATTCTCGCCACAGCTGTCAAGTACAAGTGGGTGAGAGTGAGCAGCCATGGGAATCGAACACATACCAGCCGGTGGAGAAAGATTCAAGTCCTTACCTATTCAACCAAATAGTGCTCCTTGCACACATTATGCTTCGTTACTTTTTCTTAATTACAGGAATGGCAATTGTAAACCCGTTTACCATTACCATCTGAGGCCAGAGCTCAGAATGCTGAAATTGAAGGTTCAAATCCCATATGCGATGTCGATTTGCCCAATTTCTGCAAATGTTCTTGTAATTTCACTGATGTCTTGTATTCTCCTTGGTTTGCATGGATGTGCTTTATGTACACATGTATGTGCTCCAACATGAGCCATAAAAAAATTAAAGTAGACAATTAATTTTAAAAAATGAAAGAATTAAACTGAAAATTAAATTTAAAAATTAATTATTTTAAAAATGAATGAAATAAAAAAATTAAAGAATTAAATTTAAAATTTTATTTAAAGAGAATGAAATGAAAAAATGTAGAATTAAATTAAAATTGAATTGAAAATTAAATTAAAAATTAATTATTTTAAAAATGAATTAAATAAAAAATTAAAGTAGAGAATTCATGGAACACCTTACCCTGTCTTGGGAAAAAGGACATGGGAAGGGTCTTTTCAACTCTTGCTTTGCGTTTCCGAGCACGATCTATAGCCTATCAGCTGTTTGTGAATGAAATTTGAATACAAGGTGTGATGGCAACCATACGAATCTGATAGGTCAAACGGAACAGTCTAGAGCTGAACCTGTTGTCAACTCTTCTCGGAGAAAATGACCATTTTGGACAAATTTTGGGCGCAGCAAATTTGGTTGGTCAAAATGGTGTAAAAAAATTGTTCAAGTTCTACTACGTTGATGGTTTTTAGAAGTGCAAACAAGGCGATTTGTGTTCTTCAGTGTTCAAAATTAATATATAATTCATTTGAAATAAAATAAAAGTTTTAAAGGCTGTTATTATTGAATCGGAAGTTTATCGCCGCTGATGCACTTTCTTTTTAGTTATTTGTGCCTGCTGTTTGTACCCTTTATGACGTCCCCAAAACAGTAAGGTTCTTGTTTGCAATGATTTTCAATTTTATTTGAATGCCAGACATACAGACAGACTGAAGCAATTGCTGTAGTGTGAGTGTGCAACTGTGCATGCATGCTCAGGATGAGACTCCGTACAAATGGCCAAATTCAGAGCCAACGTATTGCTCAACTGCAGTTCCGATCATGTTCCGATCAATATTGTACAATGTTCAAAATATATAATTAAATTGAAATTAAGTACTTCCTCGATTATATCGATTGATGCCTGTCAGACAGACAGACAGAGAGTGAACCAATTGGTAACAAATAAGACAAATCCATAAAGGGTACAAAACCTAGAGGTATCTTAAAGAAACATGAAACAGACCAAGTCAAGTCAAATGCTTTGATTATCCCATTGTGATGGATGAAATCAATTCATCTGAGGTAAATCAACATTGATAATTACCTTTTTGGTTTTTGTTTTGACATTCTCACCTGAGTAAATAATTATTTGGGGATCCCTGGTTCAAGAATCCCATATATTCTCTTGATTTATCTATTGTCTACAAATGTTTTAAAATACCATGTAAAAGTATACTTTTGTCGCCCACTGTCCTTGTAGAGTTACTACACGTAGTGCATGAATCAGATCTTCCATTATGATTAGTCCTAAATTAAAACATTGCACCCGTGTCCAAAGGAAGTGGTTCAGTTTGGCATTTTAAATATCAATAGGCAAAGCCTAGAAACGAACGAAACCCTTTAGAATTATGCTTCAAAACCCTTTAGAATGACCTTTTAGAACCCTTTAGAATTACCCCTTCAAACTCCTTACAATTATAATTTAGAACCCTTTAAAGATACCCTTTAGAACCCGTTAGAATTATCCTTAAGAGTTACCCTTTAGAATGACCCTTTAGAACCCTTCAGAAAGCATTATAATTACCCTAAAATCTTTAGAATTACGCTTTAGAGCCCTTTAGAACACATTATAATTACCCTAAAACTCCTCATAATTTTCCTTTAGAACCGTTCAGAATTACCCTTTCAAACCCCATATAATTATTGTTTAGAACCCTTTGGAATCACATTATAGAACCCATTACAATTACCCATTAGAATTACCCTATAGAATGACCCTATAGAACACATGAGAATTACCCTTTCAAACCCTTTAGAATTATCATTTAGAACAGTTTAGAAATATCCTTTAGAACTCGTTAGAATTACCCTTTACATCCCACTGGAATTACCCTTTAGAACCCATTAGAATTACCTTAAAACTCTCTGGAATTACCCTTTAGAACCCATTAGAAAAATTCTTAGAATTACCCTTTAGAACCCTTTAGAATTATCGTTTAGAACACATTTTAATGACCCTAAAACTCTTTGGAATTGCCCTTTTGAATCTTTCAGAATTACCTTTTCAAACCCCTTAGAATGATCGTTTCGAACCCAGTAGAATTACCCTTTAGAATTACCCTATAGAATTACCCTTCAGAAACCATGAGAATTACCCTTTCAACTCCTTTAGAATTGTCATTTAGAACCCTTTAGAACTCGTTAGAATTATCCTTTAGAACCCATTGGAATTGCCCTTTAGAACCCATTGGAATTACCCTTTAGAATTACCCTTTAGAACCCATTGGAATTACCCTTTAGAATCCCTTCGAATTACTCTTTAGAACCCCTTAGAATTACCCTTTAGAACCCTTTAGAATTACCCTTTCAAACCCTTTAGAATTATCATTTAGAACCATTTAGAACCAATTATAATTATCCTAAAACTCTTTTGAATTACCTTTTAAAACCTTTTAGAAATACCCTTTCAAACCCCTTAGAATTATAATTTAGAACCCTTTAGAATTATGCTTCAAAACCCTTTAGAATTATGCTTCAAAACCCTTTAGAATTATGCTTCAAAACCCTTTAGAATGACCTTTTAGAACTCTTTAGAATTACCCCTTCAAACTCCTTACAATTATAATTTAGAACCCTTTAAAGATACCCTTTAGAACCCGTTAGAATTATCCTTAAGAGTTACCCTTTAGAATGACCCTTTAGAACCCTTCAGAAAGCATTATAATTACCCTAAAATCTTTAGAATTACGCTTTAGAGCCCTTTAGAACACATTATAATTACCCTAAAACTCCTCATAATTTTCCTTTAGAACCGTTCAGAATTACCCTTTCAAACCCCATATAATTATTGTTTAGAACCCTTTGGAATCACATTATAGAACCCATTACAATTACCCATTAGAATTACCCTATAGAATGACCCTATAGAACACATGAGAATTACCCTTTCAAACCCTTTAGAATTATCATTTAGAACAGTTTAGAAATATCCTTTAGAACTCGTTAGAATTACCCTTTACATCCCACTGGAATTACCCTTTAGAACCCATTAGAATTACCTTAAAACTCTCTGGAATTACCCTTTAGAACCCATTAGAAAAATTCTTAGAATTACCCTTTAGAACCCTTTAGAATTATCGTTTAGAACACATTTTAATGACCCTAAAACTCTTTGGAATTGCCCTTTTGAATCTTTCAGAATTACCTTTTCAAACCCCTTAGAATGATCGTTTCGAACCCAGTAGAATTACCCTTTAGAATTACCCTATAGAATTACCCTTCAGAAACCATGAGAATTACCCTTTCAACTCCTTTAGAATTGTCATTTAGAACCCTTTAGAACTCGTTAGAATTATCCTTTAGAACCCATTGGAATTGCCCTTTAGAACCCATTGGAATTACCCTTTAGAATTACCCTTTAGAACCCATTGGAATTACCCTTTAGAATCCCTTCGAATTACTCTTTAGAACCCCTTAGAATTACCCTTTAGAACCCTTTAGAATTACCCTTTCAAACCCTTTAGAATTATCATTTAGAACCATTTAGAACCAATTATAATTATCCTAAAACTCTTTTGAATTACCTTTTAAAACCTTTTAGAAATACCCTTTCAAACCCCTTAGAATTATAATTTAGAACCCTTTAGAATTACTCTTTAGAAGCCATTAGAATTACCCTTTAGAACCCATTAGAATTGCCCTTTAGAATTACCCTATAGAATTACCCTTTAGAACCCCTGAGAATGACCCTTTAGAGCCCATTAGAATTACCCTTCAGAACGCATTATAATTACCCTTTCGAACCTATCAGAATTACCCTTCAGAACTACCCTTTAGAACCTATTAGAATTACCCTTTATAACCTATTAGAATTACCCTTTATAACCTATTAGAATTACCCTTTAGAACCTATTAGAATTACACAATAGAACCCTCTAGAAGTACACTTTTGAACTTTTAGAATTAAACACGGTGAGATAGAAAGGTTCTTCTTCTTAATTTTTCACAGAAGTATGTACGCTCCTGGACTCTGTGATTCTGCAACTGATTGAAAAAGTGGAGACCGTGTGGAGCTTCGAAAATTCGTGACGTCGTCTCGAGATCTCCGTCTCGAGGTCTGGGGTACGGATGGAAGGACGGACATGGCTATATATTGAAGTGGCTTCACCACTTAAAAGGAAGTTCCTGCTATTTATTTTACTGTGCACTACTATTCAATAAGCTGTGGCGTCATAAATAGACACTTGGCAGACAGAAAATGTCTGCATTCCCAATTAGTGATGAGGCATCGATTGCATGCCTCCAAATTTAGCGGCAACCTGGCTTTGTTACCCAAGAAAAGTGTTGTGGTCAACAAATAAAATGGTGTTGGATTTTCAACCAGATTAGAAAGTGTCAAAATGCTGCGTGTACTGTTATTACACTCCCACCAAGCATGCCACCACTTACAGGCTAAAACAAATAAACAAACAAACAAACAAATAATCTATGCAGAAAGAAGCCGAGTTTATTCATCCGTAACACTTTATTCTAACGAGTTTCTGCTATCGTAGAATAACACAAATGATACCGTTGGAAAGGTAATAATAAATTTACTTGAAAATATATTTGTTTTAAAATCTAGTGTTTCTGAGATTGAGGAAGAAGAAGTCAAACGGTAACACTTATTATTCTACGACAGCAAGAACCCTTCACAAGGCCAAATGTAGAATACACAAAAGTAAATACTATATAGCAATATATTAAATAATATATAAATAATAATAATATATCTGAACTATAAAAGTGTATTTGTATTCTGTATTTATTTGTTTGTTTGTTTATATAATATATATGCTTCAAAAACTAAAAAACTACTGAACCAAATCCAACCAAATTTTGCATGTTGTCTCAGGGTACCCCAAGAATGGTTTCTGTCAGGGTAGCATATCTGGGGAAGGGAGTTTCAAGGTGGGGGGAAGACCCCAGATATCAATACGTATCGTATAGCGCCCCTTATGGGAGCCGGTATTACAAATCATCTTGTAGAAAGAAAGCTTAAACAACATTACAGTGATGTTGAAATCGGAGTGAGAATAATTGGAATCATTTCACTCATTTCAAACAAAGGTTAAAACCAAAGAATCCAACACAGAGTTTTGCAGCGAAGCAGGAGTGATTTTTGCTCGCGCCATATACAGATAAAAGCAGCAAGAATGGTTATGAAGGTGATGTTAGCGATATCAATTTGAATAGTAATTCAAGGGTCTGATATATCCCGATAATGTGTTATTCATTTAAACAGCACATATGCAGATACGTTACGTCACTAATCATTCTGACTGTTTATTCTCAATAATCATTCTGACTGATGAAAAACTGATAAAGAAAGTTTAAACAACTTAACAATACGCATTACGGTGATGAAATCTGAGTGAGAATGATTCAAAATTTTAAAAACGTTTCATTTCACTCAATTTAAACGGAGGTTAAAACAGTACTTCTCGAAGCAAGGGAGAAATTTATAAAAGTCCACAGAAGTAGTACACAACCAACAACAACCACAGCCACGACAACAACAACTAGGAGTACCTCATAAATAACATTTTGTGAGGTGGAATACCTCACAAAGTGTTACGTAGTCATGGGGGAAGACGGTGGGGGGGGGGGGGGGGGGTGTGGAGGTGGCCTTGGCACAGTATTACCAAGAATTGTAAAGTGGTGAGGACACCGAACAAGGAATTGCAATAACAGAAGTACAGGACAGTTAAATCAGTTCGAAGACTAGAACAGCACTCAGTAGAGAGCATACCTCCACCAGGCTGAACAGTTTACCTTTTGTATCCCACTGATTGGTCAGATCTGGATTCGGACCTGAACCAAAATCTAATCGGCTTGTTCTTGTCACCAAACCAACTCATCCACCCAGTTTTGTCATAAGTAATGGGTGGTTGAATTCATAAGTAATAATATATATATACTTGGGCTAAGGTTTACAATAAATAGAGCTGACACACACACACAAACATACTGACGAGACAAACAACATAGCCACTGATCTTGGGGGAAGTGCCGTCACTACCGTCACTTTCCAGGATACTCTGGGTACCAGCAACGTCATAACAACGGTTCCCGCTTTTCTCACCGTACTCAGCGGGGCATTTCCTCAAGAGGATGCCAACCGATGGGGATTGTCCGTGATCTATCCTTTTCAAGCAAGGAAGCAGCAGGTAGCATTTTAAAGTATTTGGTATGACTTGAACCGGTCCAAACCGGATGGGTGTTTTTTTTTTTAGGAGACACCATCTCCTTATTGGATGGCCATTGGCACCCTACGGGAGCTCATCCGCACTTTGCCAGGTGTTGTGTTTTTGGTCTTGGCAGGGTCTTATGCTTCTTCCTTATGACCAACTCTACCATTTGGTGAAGTTTCGTAAAGATCGGTTTAAAATTGTGACCTGTAGGTGACTGACTCACAGGCAAACAGACAGACAGACAGACATATAAACAGACAGAATAATGTACAAGACCAACCAATATACTTGAAAAATCTTCGATTTTCACAAGTAACAAACACACAGACAGGGGTGAAAACATAACCTCCGTCCACCTTCGGGGGTGGAGGTAAAGACCAAGAAAACAAGGTGTTCAACGCAAAAGATAATTCACACAAATAACTTGTGACATTCTGACCCTTTCGTACAACCAATGGTGATAAATAGGTAGACAATCCCTTATAGATAAAACAACATTCTTTCAGTAATCATGATTTAAATCAAAAGCTCTTAATTTAAAAGTAGTTGATAATAATGTACAGCAGGATGCACAATTACAATACTTAATAAGGTTTAGGTAGAAGAATGATTGATTTGCTCAATCGAGTCATTGTGCCTGATTTTCCGACCAGTGTCTCTGCCAGATCTTAAAATGCTTGTGGCTGGCACAACAAATTATTTCACCTGCTCTCCACACATTTCACGATAGACAAAGTAAGGCCAAGCTGGAGATAGCTTACATTGTCAACAGTATCCTTATGGCAGAAAAACCCAGCCCTATTTTCTGCCACTGACATGCCATTGGCAATGATGACAATGAAATTCTGAAGTTGTGACGTGCCAGGATGTAATCCTGAGTTAAGAGCTGCTTACAATGACAAGCCAGTGAGAAGTTGAGCGCATTTCCAGGAATAGTACAAAGGGCTTCTCTGCTACTGCAAACAGAGCTACTCAAAAACCAAAAATATGTGAGAGGGGAAGATAGACATGATTGCCAGAAGAAATAGACAAGATTTAAATGCAAGAGTAAAAAACCTAAAGAAAAGTAACCAAATTTTGAATATCCAATGGTTCTGAGATTTAAAACACTGGGTACATAGGCGGACAGTGGGGTCTGATCACTATAAAGCCACACGAGTGCGCGACTCGTGCACGTGCATATGCACGTACACACACACACACACACACACACACACACACACACACACACACACACCAGCTGCCGCAACAGCAGTAGCGGCCTGATGGAGCTCAACCAAGTGCACAGAATGACAAATGTAGGATTGGCCAAATACGTAAAAAGTGCAACAGACTACCAAATCAAATTCATAAGCAAACACAAGGACGACAAACCAGAGAAGGTATCCCTAACACACCTAACAAAAAAAATTCCAAAGACAAGTGTGAATGGAAGATGTCACACAATAAACCGAAACAACAACGAATAGTACAGCCCCAACAATTTCAAAGAAGAACAAATGGAGCTACATTCAAAGTACACCGCTGCCATGCCAAATAAATAAATAACATATCCTCCAGCGCACGATATTGCCAGGGTGCCTTCGGCGCATGGCAATGCTACAGTGCAGCACATGGAGATGGAATTGGGAGGAAGTGGTATGCAATAATTGATTGATTAATTGATTAATTGCATAATTAAAATAAATATATAATAATCATAAAATAATTAATTTCTTAATCATCTGGCTAATAGCATACCTAAACCACCATTGCTTCATCTGAATCAGTAACTGTTTGAAAATTAATTCAGCAATTAATCGAATTAAATAATTGGTCGATTAATTGATTAATCAATAAATCAAAAATACCCTTTACAGCCAAATCACTTGGTCACTGACATGTCCAAATATCAGCTTCCGAGCTCAAAAGGTGCGTGAGATATTGCCCAGATGAGAAAGAAAACAAATAAGAAAACAAACAAACGGAGTGAAAACTGAGTACTCCATTTCGGCGCACATCATCCCCAGACCCTTCAGTGGCATGCGATGACATCATGCAGAGCCTGGAGATGGAATAGGAAATGAGCGGTGAACAAAAATATAAAACAAAATATCCAATGATATACACCGACAACTGGGAAAAGGATAAAATAGCAGGAAGGTATAAAAAAGAGTTGGACAGATTGGGAGTAGAAAAAGAAGGCTCGTTGGAATGGCTAAGAGGTTAGCTCAACTGGGATGGAGAACAAATCATTATAAATTCCCAAGACCAAGAACACTACACCAATGGCTTTAAGAAAATGGCGGGACTGAGTCAATCGGACAAGTGCAGCTTCTGAAAGGTATAAACAAAGAGGACAAGTCACTTCCTATCAGGATGTAAAAAAACTCATGTCAGAGCAGCTGTAAACCCAAAGGCACAACAAAGTATGTCGAGTAATCCACTGGCACATCTGCAAAGGCCTCAACATCCCAGTTCCAGGAAACTCATGGAAACATGAACCAAAAGCAATCACTGAAAACAAGGAAGTAATGCTGACGTATGACCTATTGACCCCATCAAGTGTGAACACAGAAAACAAAGCATTGCGAACGGATATATTACTGAGGTATAAAAAAGAAAATAAGGCATTGCTAATTGAGTTCTCAGTCCTCAGCTATTTTGGCCTAAACAATGCAGAAATCAAGAAAATTACCAAATACCAAAACCTCAAGAATGAAGTGAAAATATCCTGGAAGCTTAAGAGTGCTGAAATTGTACTAGTGATTATTGGAGCAACAGGAATAATAAAAAAAGTACCTTGCAGAGATCTCAAAAAACATGCCTAGCAATATTATGACAAACAAGCTTCAGTTGGAAGCTGTTTGAGGCTCGGTGACGATAAGGCTTGGTTGACGGAATTTTTCAAGATATCAGATTGAAACTTACACAGCTTATTTGTACGCATGTGCAGTATATGTATATAAAATCTTGTCAAAATTAGTCAAAGATCAGGATTAATGGTATTCAAAACATGTATAAAACACCTATTAGGTGGAAATTAGAAAATGTATCAACCAAATTTGTTATGCACAACATTCCATCATATAAAACACTTGATTGGTCAAATTTTATAAATTACCAAATTGCTGTTTCCATGGCAACTATTGTTTATTTGGATTTCGCAAGGATCAGGCAAGACATCTTTCTTGTTTGCTTGTCTGTGAGCAGGATATCTCATAAAGTGTTGGACAGACTTCAATAACACTTGGTGGGCAGGTTGGTTGTGTCACAAGGATGTGAATGTGTGCTTATGAATTAGATTTTTATGAAGATCTGGATCCAAATACTTTAAATTTTAAGTGATTCATCACCATTGAGAGATAGGACCTATATACTGTATATATAGTCACGTGAAAAAGTAAGTACACCCCATGTAAAGTTTTGACTTTTTCAACATACAGCTATTTGATCTTCATTTCAACAATATTGATAGATAAAGGTGATATAATATAACAAATATCATGAAACATTTACATTTTGTAGTCCATTGTATAATTTAAATAAACATAAATGCAAATTTCGCATGTGGAAAAAGTAACTACACCCCTACATTTATCAATACTTCAAATACCTAAAATTAGAATCAGGTGCACCAGCTCAGGTGCAAATGATTAGAACATCGTTAGAGAGGATCTTGGAGGAACCTGTCTTATTTAAACCTCAGACATTTAGTTTGGTTTGCTCTTTGTTGTTGAAATGTGCAGCGTCACCATGCCTAGATCAAAAGAGCTCTCTGAGGCCTTCAGAAAGAAGGTTATAGATGCCTACGAGTCTGGGAAGGGATTTAAAAAGATCTCCAAACAATTGGAAATCAATCATTCGACTGTCCGGAAAATCATCGACAAGTGCAGAAGATTCCAAACAACTGCCAACTTGTTCAGGCCAGGCCGCCCCAGCAAGTTCAGCCCGAGAGCAGACCGCAAGATGCTCAAATAAGTCTCTAAGAACCCCAGAATGTCATCACGGGACCCACAGGTAGCTCTTGCCACTGTTGATGTCAAAGTGCACGTGTCTACCATTAGAAAGAGACTGCACAAATTTGATCTACGTGGGAGGTGTGCCAGGAGGAAACCTTTGCTGTCCAGAAAGAACATCAGGGCAAGACTAAAGTTTGCCAATGAACACCGAGGAAAAGACCAGCACTTCTGGAACAATGTGCTCTGGACAGATGAGTCAAAGGTAGAGCTATTTGGCCACAGTACCAGAAGACATGTTTGGCGAAAACCAAAGACAGCATTTGACCACAAGAACCTGATACCAACTGTAAAGCGTGGTGGTGGAAATATTATGGTTTAGGGCAGCTTTGCTGCATCAGGGCCTGGGCAGCTCACCATCATAGAATCCACAATGAATTCTTCATTGTACCAGAGGGTGCTTGAGGATAATGTGAGGCCATCTGTCGGAGAGTTGAAGCTCAACCGAAGGTGGACCTTGCAACATGACAATGACCCTAAACATACCAGTAAATCCACCAAGGAATGGCTGAAAAGAAAGAAATGGAGGGTTCTGGAATGGCCAAGTCAAAGCCCGGATCTAAATCCCATCGAGATGTTGTGGGGGGATTTGAAACGAGCTGTGCATGCAAGAAACCCCTCAAACATCGCACAGATGAAAGAATTCTGCATGGAGGAGTGGGGAAAAATTTCTCCCATTCGATGTCAGAGACTGGTAGACAGTTATAAGAAACGCCTACTTGAGGTTGTTTCTGCCAAAGGGGCAATACCACCTATTGGAGCCAAGGGTGTATTTACTTTTTCCACATGCAAAATTTGCATTTATGTTTATTTAAATTAGACAATGGACTACAATCTATATTATAATAGCCGTAGATGATTCTGTCTGTCTGTCTGTCTGTCTATCTGTTGGGTGTCTGTCCGGGGTGTGGCTTACTCGGTTTGCAGAGTAGCTCCACCCATAGCTCCACCCATTCTGGGAGTGGCTATAAACAAATATCCACCATTTTATTAACTCGCATAGCTTTGAGTCCTGTTTTGTAGGCCCGTGGTGTCTTGCTCTCCCCCAGTTTTATTTCAAATCAAATTCGATAAATCATTTCATTTTTCACAGTCGCTAACATAGTTTTAGACTCGGTTGAAAAAAAACGGGAAGAAAATCCGATGAAAGTTGCCGTTTATAGAACGAAATGAATTCTCAAAGGCCTGTAACTTCAAGGCCATTGAGTCTCTCTCACGCCTTTATCTCCAATCTAACTCACCATATGATTTCATTTTTATCGATGGTTTTACTTTTAGACTCGGTGTCAGCAATAATTGAGAACAATCCACACACGCGGGAAAATGCAGAGATATATTTTTTAAAATCGCGTCATGGTGTATCATACACCGCCCAACATGACACCGCCGGCAATGTGTCGATATATATTAAAAATTCGCTTTTGCTTTTCCGTTATGATATATTACTATTTCGTTTGATGATAGTCGTCACAAAAACGTCAACAATGATGCCGACATATATTTCTTCGTTTTTATTTCATTCAACATATTAGCCGGAAGTAAAATATGTTTCTTCGTTTTTTTTATTAGTTATGGCATACACTTTAAATAGGTTTATTTGAAATCTTTAATTTTCCACAAACATTCCACACACGCGGGAAAATGCAGAGATATATTTTTTAAAATCGCGTCATGGTGTATCATACACCGCCCAACATGACACCGACGGCAATGTGTCGATATCTATTTTAAATTCGATATATCATTTCATTTTTCACAGTCGCTAACATAGTTTTAGACTCGGTTGAAAAAAAACGAGAAGAAAATCCGATGAAAGTTGCCGTTTATAGAACGAAATGAATTCTCAAATGCCTGTAACTTCAAGGCCATTGAGTCTCTCTCACGCCTTTATCTCCAATATAACTCACCATATGATTTCATTTTTATCGATGGTTTTAGAGTCGGTGTCAGCAATAATTGAGAACATTCCACACACGCGGGAAAATGCAGATATATTTTTTAAAATCGCGTCATGGTGTATCATACACCGCCTAACATGACACCGACGGCAACGTGTCGATACATATTAAAAATTCGATATATCATTTCATTTTTCACAGTCGCTAACATAGTTTTCGACTCGGTTGAAAAAAAACGGGAAGGAAATCCAATGAAAGTTGCCGTTTATAGAACGAAATGAATTCTCAAACGCCTGTAACTTCAACTTCAAGGCCATTGAGTCTCTCTCACGCCTTTATCTCCAATCTAACTCACCATATGATTTCATTTTTATCGATGGTTTTGGACTCGGTGTCAGCAATAATTGAGAACATTCCACACACGTGGGAAAATGCAGAGATATATTTTTAAAAATCGCGTCATGGTGTATCATACACCGCCCAACATGACACCGACGGCAACGTGTCGATATATATTAAAAATTCGCTTTTGCTTTTCCGTTAAGATATATTACTTTTTCGTTTGATGACAGTCGTCACAAAAACGTCAACAATGATGCCGACATATATTTCTTCGTTTTTATTTAATTCAACATTATTAGCCGGAAGTAAAATATGTTTCAGGAAATTACCGAGAGATATTTCTTCGTTTTTTAAAATTAGTTATGTGCGAATACACTTTAAATAGGTTTATTTGAAATCTTTAATTTTCCACAATATAATTTACTTGCCATTTATCATTTGACTAGGGCATGCCCGTACGTGGGTGCAATGCCCGTACGTGGGTACGTGGGTACGTGGGTGCGAGTACGGTGACAATCCCCCCCCCCTCTATTTACATGAAATGGTTTGGTCCATGAAATGTTTTGGTCCATTCGCAACGCCAAAGCGAACGGCGAACGCTTTACATGAAATGGTTTGGTCCATGAAATGTTTTGGTTCATTCGCAACGCCAAAGCGAACGGCGAACGGCTTGCGAGTACAGTGACAATCCCCCCCCCCCCCCCTCTATTTACATGAAATGGTTTTCATTAGTTTTAAAACATAGTTTAACGCCAACATAGCGGCAACATAGTTTTCCAACGTGAAATAAATGAATACGCTGTCAAATGTGCCGTCCGAGGCAGAGTGTGTTCGCCACGTTCGGCACACGCGATAGCTCGCTGCTCTCTGATTGGTTGAAGCGTTTTTTGGACATAGCTCGGTAAGTACTTCTCCGATTAATATGAAACCTTGAAAAGGCACATCCTCGGGTCCCCAGCAATATACCTGGCAAGTTTCAAGTATATCGGACCCGTGGTTGTCGAGAAACAGCGGTCACAGACAAACAAACATACATACATACATACATACACACAGAGATTAGTGGAATTATAGATAGATGATTACGAGACAAATTCCTCTTGAGGATCGTGACAATTCATGCGCTGCGTGGAAACTTCTATTTCCAAAATGAATGAGACGATCGATGAAGAACGCAGACTTGAACAGGATGCAGCAAGAAAACGAATGAGACGGGCGAACGAGTCCATCGACGAACGTCAATGCAAACTTGCGGGGTCACCCGTGGGAATCCCACGGGCATGGATGTGTGTGACATTTCGACATATTGAGTTAGATGCTGCACATTCATTTTTACAAAATGGTTACTGGCAAGTCATCAGATCCAGAAATGGTGTAAAAACCACCGTTTAGAGGCCATTTTTCCCCGCAAAGCGGGGGTTGGCCTTTTCGGGGACCGTGGTAGTTGTTGTTTTTTTGTCCCCTTTTTGAAGCAATGTTTTACGGCCGGATGCCCTTCCTGACGCCAACCCTTTTTGCCGCCTTCAACGACAAACAGGGAATTACCAGTGAACTGGTACTCAATTAGCCGACCTCGGAAGGATGACAGGCTGAGTCAACCCCCCTGGCATTAATTCGGCGATCGACCGAGATTCGAACCCAGGATCCTAAGCCGGCACCCTAGCCGCTAGCCCAACACCAGAAATGGTGTCATGAACACAATTTATTTACGCACAAGCACAAAAGCAAGACGGGCCGATTTCCGATTCCGACGGGCCGACGGGCGAGACGGGCCGATTTCCGATTCCGACGGGCCGATTTGGAGCAAGAAAAAGAACGAGACGGGAGAAAAAGGAGAGAAACGAGACGGGGAAAGCCGATTGGAGAGGCGAGTGAGGCGCGATTGGAGAGGAGTGTGAGGCGCGATTGGAGAGGAGTGTGAGGCACGATTGGAGAGGAGTGTGAGGCGTGATTGGAGAGGAGTGTGAGGCACGATTGGAGAGGAGTGATTGGAGGGGAGTGTGAGGCACGATTGGAGAGGAGTGTGAGGCACGATTGGAGAGGAGTGTGAGGCGCGATTGGAGAGGAGTGTGAGGCGCGATTGGAGAGGAGTGTGAGGCGCGATTGGAGAGGTGTGTGAAGGATTGGAGAGGAGAGGAGTGTGAGGGATTGGAGAGGTGAGGGATTGGAAAGGAGAGGGATGTGAGGGTTTGGAGAGGAGAGGAGTGCTAGGTGGAGAGAGGAGAGTGTCAGGTGGAGACAGGAGAGTGTCAGGTGGAGACAGGAGAGTGTCAGGTGGAGAGGAGTGAGGGGTCACATATTATGTGAAATAAATAAATTGTGTTCATCACACCATTTCTGGATCTGATGACTTGCCAGTAACCATTTTGTAAAAATGAATGTGCAGCATATAACTCAATATGTCGAAATGTCACACACATCCATGCCCGTGGGATTCCCACGGGTGACCCCGCTAGTTTGTTATATTATATCACCTTTATCTATCAATATTGTTGAAATGAAGAGCAAATAGCTGTATGTTGAAATATGTTGAAAAAGTCAAAACTTTACATGGGGTGTACTTACTTTTTCACATGACTGTATATATATATATACAGTATATATATATATATATATATATATATATATATATATATATATATATATATATATATATATATATATATATTGTTGCGGATATGGGATTTGCATCCATCCATATCTGCTTGTAATTATTCCCCTATTTCCTCAATACTTCCCAACTATCCCCAATCCCCCATTCCCTAGTCCCATTTTCTGTAAACAACACTCGGTAGACCCGACCTCCCCCTATTTCCCCCATTAAATGTCGTGCCCAGGTTCACCGCATCTCATGTAAGACAACTATAGGACATCTTGCTAGTTATTCTTAGTCTATGTCAGTTAAGGACTCGTTTCCATTAATTCTGACCCTTCGTTGCACCAGAATGTGATTGTATGGCACCGTTAGGAAGTTTAGGACCTCCCAATACCTCCCCGCAGCTCTTCCTCACGGTTCAGCAACAACAACAACAACAACAGCAACGGCGGCGGCGTGCACAGGGAGTGCGCGTCCTCACTCCGGCTTGGTTGGTAGGGGGTGTTGGGAGGGCATGAGGCCTTCCCAACGAGCCGCCATCGAACATGTGCTCGACGGGGTTACCAAATAGGGGCTCCCTGTCAGCGCCTCGTCAAGGGCGGAGCCCGGTAACCCCCGCACCCAATGGAAGCGGCGGACCAGTCCCATCTGGGGCGGAGCCAACCAGCCGAGGGCGTGTCACTCCCCGCTGAGCATGCGCAGGAAGAGGGAGGTGACGTCAGATGCGCGCTGAGCTTGGAGCAAGCAAGACGTACCCTCCGAGCGCTGTGAGGCCTCCCTGCATCTCTTGGACCGTGCTTGATCCTGTCCCCGAGCCAAGGTGCACCTTGTGCTATCGAACTACCTGTCCTTCCCTGCCATCAATCCCTGTGTAAGTCAGCCTTGTTCCGTTTGTCTGTGGTCTGTCTGGGCTAAGATAAGACTGTAATTAAGTGCCTATCTCTTCTGTGTCTTTACCTCACTACCTTGTAATCTACCCCTTTTCTCCACCACTGTAATTACACCCTCCTCCGGAGGTCTTGAGAACTGTACCCCCTTGCATCGTTTCCTCTTTCCCAGTCGTTGTGTCCTTTCCATCATTGATTTAGCATAGCGCGATTTGGTCAACGTCTGGGTGGAATCGGGGTCTAGTCAGGGAATAACTGTTAGGTCGCGGTAATACACCACCGCTCGGTCAAAAATAACATCTAAACCGCGTCCGTAACAATATATATATATATATGTATATATATATATATATATTCTATATATATATATATCTATATATATATATATATATATATATATATATATATATATATATATATATATATAATATATATATATATATATATATATATATAATATATTATATTATATATATAGTTGCAGTTTTGGGAAACCACTAAAAAGTAATGACAACCACCATATAGGTCCCTTAGAATAGTTATTTCATAGCAGACAACCATATTAGCCCCTTCCCCTTATTTCGGGTTTGTATGTCTTTATGCATTGGGAAAGGGAAAGACAAGCCCTCCACTCATAAGGGTTAATTAGCCTGGCAGATGCACCAATATTGCATCCACAGTTTGATTCTAAGTCTTGAAGGACAGAAGACAGACCAAAGACCATTGGGATATCCACAATCAGGGCCTAAGAAACTTCAGAGGAGCTTGAGGAGGCAGGAGCGACGGCTCCACCAATCTGGAGCCGTGACACCCTCTAACAGCAGCCCTACCCCATGCCAGGGCCCTGACAAAAGGCCTTGCATACGTGTTTTTGCTCTCTCTTTCTGCCGGCCTCACTCATTAAGTACCTGCATGATCATTCTCTTGCGCTCTCGGCCGGCTTCATTCAGTACGTGCCTGCATTACTCTTCACCTTGGATTGCATTGGCTGTATACGTGTTTTTGGGCTCCCTCTTCGGCCTTTGACATTGTTCACCTTGCACGTGATTTCCCTCTGCTGGCTGCTGGACTCCCTCTCGATCGTGTGCGTACGTGTGCACGACACTCACTTTCTGCATGAGGCCACGACATACTCTTTACCCTGCACGAGATCATGACGTGTTTACTCTACGTGTCCCTGGCACTCTTCCCTGCACGGTTCCCGAAGCACTCACTCTGCTGAGTTCCCGATGTTCATTACCTGCTCGTGTTGGGGATTGCCGTTTGCCGGCCAGGTGTTCGTTGGTGGGGTCGAGACAAAAGGCGTCACGAGGAGAGGCACCTGGTAACATCGTGGCCATTTTGCTAACAGGTTCCCAACGTTCGTTTTCCCCTCCCCCTCCCCCGTGAATGTGTGCTGGCGCGTTGTTGTGTTTATTCATAGTAATCATCAAAAGGCGTAAATTTAGCTGTTTCTGCTTCTTGTCCCTATTTCTTTCCTATCGATAAGTTGTACTGCACATACTTGTAAATAAGTCGAATCGTTGAATGTTTCCTTTTCCCTCTGTCCGTGAATGTCTTTTCCTTCATTGGTTCGCCATTGCTCGCACACAGATTAACGATCGGCCATAACAAAATTTGCATTAGCCCGGCGGTTTGCCATACCAGTTGCTCGGCTGTCTAAATGTCCATCTAGGAACAAAGGAAAGGGGTATACCGCCGGAGGGAAGGTACGTCCCCCTATTGGGACAGTCATGTGGTACAGGTAAGCTATCGCGCGACGGACCAATTGGCGTTCATAGTTGCTGGTTCGCAACCTGCCGAAGTACGGAGTTATTCGTGCGCGGCAGCCTCAGGCTTGGTAAGTTCGGGAAGGAACGGAGGCTAACCCTCTCATAGTAAACCCGAACCCCGGGCCATAACAATATATATATTCTAAAAAAGTTATGGACGGATTTGTACCGACCTTGGTAGACAGGTTGGGTGTGTGACAAGAACAAGTCAATTTAATTTTGGTTCAGGTCTAGATTAAGATGCGGCCTATCAGTGGGATACAAATGTAAACAGTTCAGCCTGGCGGAGGTATGCTCTCTGCCGAGTGCTGTTGTAGTTGTACCTCTTTTAGGAGGCATGGCATCACGGACCACACAAAATTATGGATGGGGTACTCCCTTGTGAACATAACGTAGGACTTAGAATAGCAATTTGGTCCCATTGTCATCATTGGTGCTGCCAAAGCAATTCCTCACTCAGGTTTCAGTCAGTGGTTTGCCATTGCCGTCTCACCAGTCAGCCTTGGCAAGAATTGTCCATGTTCAGAGTGCAGCGATATCTCACCTTGTACTATTCGCGAAGGACACCGTGGCCTCTTTAGCTTCCACCAACTAAGGGGAGCAGACTGGGCTGAGGTTATATCAGACGAGCAGTCCCAATACTATAGACCAAATATCCTGAGAAGAGAGAAACGGAGTATCCTGGGATGTGACGTTGGTGATGTGTGTGAGTGATGAGTGAAGATGTCACTTCCCCCATGCTCAGTGTGGCTGTGTTACGTGTTTGTCTGGTCAGTTTGTCCTGTGTGTGTGTGTGTGTGTGTGTGTGTGTGTGTGTGTGTGTGTGTGTGTGTGTGTGTGTGTGTGTGTGTGTGTGTGTGTGTGTGTGTTGTTGTTGTTGTTGGCTAGTACGAGGCTAAGCCCATGTACATAAAAAATAGCATAAATACGTTTTAGTAAATGGGATAGTGCCTTGTGGTGGCTTAATGGTTAATGAGGCTTGCTTAGTATCTTAAGGTCCTGCGTTCAAGCCTCTGTCATGCCATACCCAACACCAGGTGAGTTGACTCAACTGGTCATCCTTCCGAGGATGACAAAATGAGGAGCAGCTCTGGGAAAATGAACCATTCGGGTAGCTCGTGTCGGAGTGGCGAGCCGTCCAAATTTTGCCCCCAAGCCAATAAAACTGTCTTTATTATTAAATGGGCTAGATGTGTTTGCAAGTCAATCACAGCAAAATTAAAATGCTATGTTGGCTGTCATACAGTTGCAATATATGCTGATTTGAACCCTAGGTGTTATTTTGAGTGTTTTTCAACATTTGACATACACTGCTTATGCATATTATTTAACTATATGCAAAGATCCGGGCTGTTGAGGTCAATTTTGTAGTCTGATACACTTCATTACACGAGCGAGCGGCATCAACAAATAGTTGTAATGCTTTAATTAGAGTTTAAATGTTTGCTGCAACTAACTTGTATTCTGCATGTTTCATCTGCAGTAAGTGGCAAAAATAATGAGGGGACAAAATCTGATCTTGAACAACATGTTGGAGGCATCAACACCAAGGAATGTCTCATATAAAGGGAAACAGAAACAAACTGTCTATTTGTTGTTTTAATTGTACATCGTTTTAAATTTCAACTTTGAGAAACAATATTTTACATTATGGGTGTTTGATTGAAAAGTTGCTGCAATAGTGAAGTTTTAATCCCTAACCCCAACCCATTTTTCCATATACGGTCCTGCATTCCTCCACTCATTTTACTTGACCTTCTTAGTTTCCCAATATTTTTCTATATACCCCCTCCCCATCTCCCCTAACAAACTTATGCTTATTATAATATTGTATGTAATATGGCTGGCAGGATAGCCGAGTGTGGACTCGCCCTGAGTTTTGTTACCTTCGCCACCAAAGGTGTATGTCTGTCTGTTTGTTTGTGAACAGGATATCTCAAAAAGTTGTGGATGGATCTGGACGAAACTTGGTGGACAGATTGGTTGTGTGACAAGGAAGAATCGATTCGATTTTGGTGAAGATCCGAGTCTGCATACGAGAATTTTAAAATATATGTGATTCTTCACCGTTGAGTTGAGGTTCACAGGTTGAGATGGTTTGGTCATGTGTTGAGGAATGAAAGTGACTGGTTGAGAAGAGTGATGGAAATGAATGTAGAAGAAAGTAGCGGACGGGGAAGACCGAGAAAAACTTGGGTAAAGGTGGTGGAAGAAGAAATGTGGGCAAGGGGGTTAACAAGGGGAGATGCAGAAAATAGGGCAAAATGGAGAAGATCGTCATGGGGCCCGCAAGGCTAACCCCCGCTCTAGCAGGGAAAATGGCCTTAAAATGCCTGTTGTTGTTGTTCTTCACCGTTGAGTGATAGGGCCAAAAACGATATACAACTCGGTATTTCAAAAAGTTGTGGATGACTTGAGACAAAACTTTGTGAATGAGTTTGGTAAGTGACAATACCAAGCTGATTAGATTTTGGTTCAGGTCCGGATTCAAATCCGACCTATCAGAGGGATAGAAGTCGTAAATTGTTCAGCCTGGCTGAGGTACGCTCTTTACCGAGTTCCGTTCTAGTTCTCTATCCATAAAGATCTATAAAACTCTACTGAGTTCTATCTATCCATAAAGGCAGTTCGTTCTACAGACGAGCACAAGACTGTGAGTTGTCAATGTCATTACTCTTCAAAGACCTTGTGGCCGAGTGCTTCCTTTATATGTGCCATTCCCCCTGCATCTCATTAATGGAGAAAAATGAAAAAGATGCCCAAAAAATCACATGATATGAGACATATCAAGTTTTATCATGAATCATTACATATGCACCGTATTACTCCTTTTGAACTCTTTCACCATGTCTGATGTTGGGTCATTTTCTAGCTCGTGTTAAATGGGTCAAAGACCCATATAACAAAGTTTGACAGAATCGTTCAGTGAAGCGCTGTAACCGATTGTTAAAATTGGGCACTTGCTCCAAACGCTACTACACTTGAAGCATTAGGAACACCAATGAGTGACCCTTCGGGCTTGCTATCATCAACCTGTCTTCGTATCTTTACAGTTCCACTTTCGCACACCAAGACCCACTTGACATAGCAGATACTAAAGTATAAACATCAATACCGAGGGTGTCGTAGGGGAAAGGTCTTGATCTCGATTAATCAAAAAAAAATGATCAAAAAAAGATATCAAACAGCTTTGTCTGGTGTTTTAAGCTGTACTTTTTAAAAGGGTTAACATGAGATTTATACGATTAGCAGAAGCAGTTGAAGTGGATTTTTTGGATAATTGGACATCTGAAAGTGACGATGTTGTCAATGGAATGCTCAAATCATAAAAACATAACTCACTAGCTTATGTGGACAAACCATGATACCCTCCCTGTCTCTTGTGGTTCAGGAGAGGGTTACGATGAAATTATGTTACGTTCTACAAAGAAGCGACCGCATCACTAAAGATGACATTTTTATCGTTTATGTCGGTGTGCGAGGGTTGTAGGAGCAGCACCATGACAGGGGCTCTTGGAAAAAAATTTGAACAATTTTTTTTTTTTGAAAATTCATGTTTCGCAAATTGAATACTGAGAAATGATAGCCTGGTGTTGGCTTAACGGTTAGGGTGCTGGCTTGGGATCCTAGGATGCTGTGTTTGAATCCCGGTCGATCGTTAAATTAACGCCAGGAGGGTTGTCATCCTTCTGAGGTCGGCAACCCAGCTCACTGGGTATTGGGGCACTGCATTGGCGGCACGAATGCGCTTCCAGGAAAAATGATGCAACCAGCAGCCACAGGCTGCATACGAAACAACAACTGAGAAATGCATTTGAAGGATGTTGTTAAGAGTGATCTAGAACTTATATGTTTGAAGGTTGCCTTACATTTTCTTTCCAATAATGGTAAGTAGTATAGTGAGCTATCATATGCTGCAACAAAATATATGTAGTGTTTTCCATCTCCATATGAAGGCATTGCTCTTTAGCAAAATTGAGCAAGACTGAGATACAAATACCAATTGTGTCTGTTAGTGTCATCATGACTTGAGGCAAAGCTACTGATGGAATGGTCCTCACCCGAGTAAAGGAATAGGATTAATTAGGAATGAGAGATGACATGAGGTGACAGGCTTGCCATCTCGAAGTGCTGGAGAGAATACGAGGAGAGAAGGTTGTTAGTTGCCCTTCTTATCCAAAGAAGGCAGTTCACATGAAACGGGAACGACCTCGTCACTTCCTTTTTCGTGCAGAAGCTGCTGCCCAGACAGCAACCACACTCTAAGACAGCAAGCAGTGTAACCTGGTGTCAAGGAACCCCCAACAGACCAGACAACTTGATATACCCACAGTTCAGGCAGGAATTTGGATTTTAGTCAGTGTGCCATTGATAACTTACCTAATCCTCACGTAGGCACCGTGGGATCTTCAACATCCACCAACTAATGCTAGCAGACGGGACACTCAGTTTAACGTCCATCCAAAGGACAGCACACAAAGTGATGCAATACCCTGCCTGCGAAACACCAGGAAGACAGTTTATAGCTGGGTCAAGATTCAAACTTAGGCTAGACAGCTCAGAGGTGAGTGCGCATTTAGGGTCTTCAGAACGTATTCACACCCCTTGACTTTTTTCATATTTTATTGTATTGCAGCCTGAATTTTCAATGGATTAAATTGAGATTTTTAGTCACTGATCTACACGCAATACCCCATAATGTCGAAATTGAAATTTTAAAAAGAATCTTTTACAAAATAATTAAAAATGTAATACAGAAATATCTAATTTACAAAAGTAATCAACCCCACATCAATACTTTGTAGAAGCGCCTTTGGCAGCGATTACAGCTTCAATTCTTCTTGGATACATCTGTATCAGCTTTGCACATCTGGATTTAGGGAGTTTCTCCCATTTTTCCTTGGAGATTTGCTCAAGCTCTGTCTAGTTGGATGGGGATTGTCTGTGAACAGAAATCTTCAAGTCTTTCCACAGATTCTGAATGGGATTTAAGTCTGGGCTTTGGCTGGGCCACTCAAGAACTTTCACATTTTTGTTCCGAAGCCATTCCAGTGTTGCTTTGGCTCTATGCTTGGGGCCATTGTCCTGTTGGAACATAAATCTTTGCTGCAGTTTGAGGTGTTTTGCATTCCAAAGCAGGTTCTCCTTAAGGATTTCCCTGTATTTGGCTCCTTTCATTGTTCCCTCTATCCTTACAAGTCTCCCAGTCCCTGCTGCTGAAAAACATCCCCTTAGAATGATCCTGCAACCACCATGCTTCACGATAGGGATGATGGTCAATGGGTGATGAGCTGTGATTAGTTACCACCAGATGCAGCGCTTTGTATTCAGGCCAAAGAGTTCAATTTTTGCCTCATCTGACCACATAATATTTTGCCTTATCCTCTCAGAATTTTTCATGTGCATTTTTGCAAACTCCAGGCATGGTGCCATGTGCCTTTTTCTCAGGAGTGGCTCCCGTCTGGCCATTCTCCCATAAAGCCTAGATTTGTGAAATGCTGCAGAGACTGTCGTCCTGCTGCGAGGTTCTCCTATCTCAGCAAAGGAACTCTGTAGTTATGTGAGAATCGTCATTGGGTTCTTGGTCACCCCCCTGACCAAGGTCCTTCTTGCCCGGTTGCTCAGACGGCCAACTCTCGGAAGAGTGCGTAGTTCCATATTCTTTACATTTCTTAATGATGGAGCTCACTGTGCTCTTGGGAACTTTCAACACTATAAGTTGTTTTATACACTTCCCCAGATCTATTCCTCTTCACAAGTCCATCTGGAAGTTCTACCGACAGTTCCCTGGATTTTATGATACAGTTTCTGCTCTGACATGCACTCTCTTTAGATTTTTTTTCTAAATCATGTCCAATCAATTGAATTGGTCACAGGAGGACTCCAATCAAGTTGTAGAGACATCTCAAGGATGATCAAAGGAAATTGAATGCACCTGAGCTCAATTTGTTGTGTCACAGCAAATAGGTTGAATACTTATTCACTCAAGACATTTCAGCTTTTCATTTTTAATTTGTAAAAATTTCTAAAAACATAATTCCACTTTGACATTACGGGGTATTATGTGTAGATCAGTGACAAAAAAAAACTCTTTCAATCCATTTTAAATTCAGGCCGTAACACAAGAAAATGTGAAAAAAGTCAAGGGGTGTGAATACATTCTAAAGGCACTGTTCTTCTAGGCTATCCTGACAGGCAGGAAATCATATAGGGAAAGAGTGCTAATTGAATGTTCGTACAATATATTTCTGGTTCATGCTTATAGGAGCATAAAAGGAAGAAAACCAAAAAAAGCTCTATTTTGTTTATAAATATGCTCCTAAATTATAGGACAATATATTTAAGAAGTAGCTGTGTTTTTAAATGGACGACATTGTGCACAAATTGACTTCAGCGTTATTCCGAACAATATGCTCTACACTGATGAGAGCTCCAATAGCAAGTAAAGATTCGTTCTCCCACAATAATTACACCATCATTACCGATATTCTTCAGCCATAACTTTCCTTACATCTTGAATCATGAAATTTCTCCCTTAAAGGAGTTTTTAGTGCCCATCTAAAAGTCATTAATTTCGAACAGTTTTTCAATACTAGCTGGAATGTAATGGTGTATGGCTGGCACAGAGGTAGCGCACTCACCTTTGAGCTGTGTAGTTTGGGTTCACTTATTGATCCGATTACAAACGGCAGACTAGCGCTTTGCAAGATGGGAACCGATCCACCAACATTGACTACTAGTGGATGTTAAATATCCCAGGATGTCTTTCACAATAAGGTGATTTCAGCTACGACTCTAGACAAGTTCAAAAGCCATGCCCTAATGTGTAGGGGCCACTGCATCAGTGTTACAGCTGTACTTCAGTAATGTTTCAATGGGAGGGGGATTTTATTCCCATAAAATATCGAGGCTTATGGAAGTACAAGGTGACGGAGGGTAAAAAAAGGTAACAAACTGACAATGGGGCCACATTTGAACTCATGAACAAAAATACCATGAAAGAGGAATAAAGGAACAAGAAAGAGGAGAGAGATTTAGGCAGCAACACAGTAACCTGTAAAAGTAAAAGCATTGGCTAGGTGGAAAATAATGTGGGAAGGGATGGCAGCTGACATGAGATAACAAGAAAGAGCAATCAGAGATTGCACACCCTCGCCAGGATGTGTTTTCAGTGGTTTTTTAGGCTTTTGTGTTAAAACAAATATGGCGGTCGAACCACGTAACCGATGACGTCATCATTATTTTTTTCTCTCCCAATTTATCCCTTGATTATGCTCAAGAAATTTCATCTTGATCGGATGATGTTTTGTACTTGTCGAATTATAAACATCATAATGGAGGCACCTATGACATCATCATTAACAGATGTAATTTCACATGGAGAGTTTTTACAATGAGCCATGTCTCAATTTTTTCTATTCAGCGCTTTCGGAGATATAGAGGTGCAAAGTTTTTCGTTTTTTCCAAGATGGCGGCCGAACCACGTGACCTATGACGTCATAATTGCCATAAAAAATTCTACAGGGGGAGTTGCACCTATGGTGAAAATTTCCCGTCAATCGGACCAACGGTTGCAGAGAAAATCATATTTATTCTGTGCGGACAAGCAAACAAACAAACAGACAAACGGACTCAAATGCAATACCCTCTCCTCAGGCGAGGGTAATAATGCATCACCTCCTTATAACCTCAGGATTGAACAACCTCAGGAAGGTGGTTCCACAAAAGTGACAAAAGAGGACCAAAAGAGTGGAGGTGTGCAGTGAGACTGTTTTTGGGAGTTTAACTAGGAGATGGTTACTGAAAGAAAGCATGCATCCTAGAGAAGCTGGAAATGACCGCAGGTTTGAGAGAGAGAGAGAGCGCAAAAAAAGCTCAACCGGAAGAGAGGCAGTTGAGCACAGAGGCCACCAACCTGTCTGCGATGTGAAGAATAACAGGCTTTGTTCTTCAGCTCCATTGTGGAAGATAACAATAATGTTGAGTGCTTTGGATTGCAGATTCCAGAAGAAACAGATGTGATGCTGTGATGCCAGCTCATAGGGGAGAGCAGTATTCCATTGAGCAAAAGACAATGGCGTCGTTGCCTGAGTAGTTACAATTTAGAAAGACTTGCAATGATGGCAGATGGTCAGTCTGTGGCTGGCTTTGGAAGCCAGCTCTGCAATATGGTAGCCAATGAGAGGTCATGGCTGAGGGTGAGGGAAATAAGTTCAAGAAACCGAACCTCTTACGAGTTGCTGACAAAGTAAATATGTGGGTTAGTTTGACAATACTTATTCACCGAGTTTACTTGTTGGAAGTGGTTGTGGATGCCATTCAATAAAATAATGTTTATTCTCGTTATTGAGCCAATCTAGTCAATTATCGAGACCAAGATGAGCAGCAGATTTCCCCCACCAATGTCCCTCGAGGAACTTGAAGCCTTTCTGCTACCAGATGTGCAACACTTTTACCAATCAATTCCACACAGGATCAATGTTGTATTGCCTGCAAGGAGGGGGTGCTCCTACTCAATATTGATTTTTGTACAGGCGCAAAAATGTGTTTTACATGAATCACGAGCATGACCAGCTTCTACATTTGCAGCCATGTTTCCCGCAAATTTACAGTTTTTCGTTCGCGCAAAAAACAATTTTTACATGAGCCGCTGCGAGCATGACCGGCTTCTACATTCCCGGCCCTGGGCTTTGTGTTTGCACGGCTTTTAGCGGCCATATAAAAATTTTAGCCATGCTATAAGCGAGATTCACGGGATATGCCACCATTCACACGGTAAACATTGTTTCACGGGATATTCCACCATTCACAATGTAAATATTGCTTCGTGGGATATTCCACTATTCACACGGTAAATATTGCTTTGTGGGATATTCCACCATTCACAAGGTAAATATTGCTTTGTGGGATATTCCACCATTCACAAGGTAAATATTGCTTTGTGGGATATGCCACCATTCACACGGTAAACATTGTTTCACGGGATATTCCACCATTCACAATGTAAATATTGCTTCGTGGGATATTCCACCATTCACAAGGTAAATATTGCTTTGTGGGATATTCCACCATTCACAAGGTAAATATTGCTTTGCAGGATATTCCACCATTCACAAGGTAAATATTGCTTTGTGGGATATTCCACCATTCACAAGGTAAATATTGCTTTGTGGGATATTCCACCATTCACAAGGTAAATATTGCTTTGCAGGATATTCCACCATTCACAAGGTAAATATTGCCTTGTGGGATATTCCACCATTCACAAGGTAAATATTGCTTTGCAGGATATTCCACCATTCACAAGGTAAATATTGCTTTGTGGGATATTCCACCATTCACAGGGTAAATATTTCTTTGCAGGATATTCCACCATTCACAAGGTAAATATTGCTTCGTGGGATATTCCACCATTCACAAGGTAAATATTGCTTTGTGGGATATTCCACCATTCACAAGGTAAATATTGCTTTGTGGGATATTCCACCATTCACAAGGTAAATATTGCTTTGTGGGATATTCCACCATTCACAAGGTAAATATTGCTTCGTGGGATATTCCACCATTCACAAGGTAAATATTGCTTTGTGGGATATTCCACCATTCACAAGGTAAATATTGCTTTGTGGGATATTCCACCATTCACAAGGTAAATATTGCTTTGCAGGATATTCCACCATTCACAAGGTAAATATTGCTTTGCAGGATATTCCACCATTCACAAGGTAAATATTGCTTTGTGGGATATTCCACCATTCACAAGGTAAATATTGCTTTGTGGGATATTCCACCATTCACAAGGTAAATATTTCTTTGCAGGATATTCCACCATTCACAAGGTAAATATTGCTTCGTGGGATATTCCACCATTCACAAGGTAAATATTGCTTTGTGGGATATTCCACCATACACAAGGTAAATATTGCTTTGTGGGATATTCCACCATTCACAAGGTAAATATTGCTTTGTGGGATATTCCACCATTCACAAGGTAAATATTGCTTTGTGGGATATTCCACCATTCACAAGGTAAATATTTCTTTGCAGGATATTCCACCATTCACAAGGTAAATATTGCTTCGTGGGATATTCCACCATTCACAAGGTAAATATTTCTTTGCAGGATATTCCACCATTCACAAGGTAAATATTGCTTCGTGGGATATTCCACCATTCACAAGGTAAATATTGCTTTGTGGGATATTCCACCATTCACAAGGTAAATATTGCTTTGTGGGATATTCCACCATTCACAAGGTAAATATTGCTTCGCAGGATATTCCACCATTCACAAGGTAAATATTGCTTTGTGGGATATTCCACCATTCACAAGGTAAATATTGCTTTGTGGGATATTCCACCATTCACAGGGTAAATATTTCTTTGTGGGATATTCCACCATTCACAAGGTAAATATTGCTTTGTGGGATATTCCACCATTCACAAGGTAAATATTGCTTCGTGGGATATTCCACTATTCACAAAGTAAATATTGCTTTGTGGGATATTCCACCATTCACAAGGTAAATATTGCTTTGTGGGATATTCCACCATTCACAAGGTAAATATTGCTTTGTGGGATATTCCACCATTCACAAGGTAAATATTGCTTTGTGGGATATTCCACCATTCACAAGGTAAATATTGCTTTGTGGGATATTCCACCATTCACAAGGTAAATATTGCTTCGTGGGATATTCCACCATTCACAAGGTAAATATTGCTTTGCAGGATATTCCACCATTCACAAGGTAAATATTGCTTTGTGGGATATTCCACCATTCACAAGGTAAATATTGCTTCGTGGGATATTCCACTATTCACACGGTAAATATTGCTTTGCAGGATATTCCACCATTCACAAGGTAAATATTGCTTTGTGGGATATTCCACCATTCACAAGGTAAATATTGCTGCGCAGGATATTCCACCATTCACAAGGTAAATATTGCTTTGTGGGATATTCCACCATTCACAAGGTAAATATTGCTTTGTGGGATATTCCACCATTCACAAGGTAAATATTGCTTTGTGGGATATTCCACCATTCACAAGGTAAATATTGCTTTGTGGGATATTCCACCATTCACAAGGTAAATATTGCTTTGTGGGATATTCCACCATTCACAAGGTAAATATTGCTTTGTGGGATATTCCACCATTCACAAGGTAAATATTGCTTTGTGGGATATTCCACCATTCACAAGGTAAATATTGCTTTGTGGGATATTCCACCATTCACACGGTAAATATTGCTTTGTGGGATATTCCACCATTCACAAGGTAAATATTGCTTTGTGGGATATTCCACCATTCACAAGGTAAATATTGCTTTGCAGGATATTCCACCATTCACAAGGTAAATATTGCTTTGTGGGATATTCCACCATTCACAAGGTAAATATTGCTTTGTGGGATATTCCACCATTCACAAGGTAAATATTGCTTTGTGGGATATTCCACCATTCACAAGGTAAATATTGCTTTGTGGGATATTCCACCATTCACAAGGTAAATATTGCTTTGCAGGATATTCCACCATTCACAAGGTAAATATTGCTTTGCAGGATATTCCACCATTCACAAGGTAAATATTGCTTTGTGGGATATTCCACCATTCACAAGGTAAATATTGCTTTGCAGGATATTCCACCATTCACAAGGTAAATATTGCTTTGTGGGATATTCCACCATTCACAAGGTAAATATTGCTTTGCAGGATATTCCACCATTCACAAGGTAAATATTGCTTTGTGGGATATTCCACCATTCACAAGGTAAATATTTCTTTGCAGGATATTCCACCATTCACAAGGTAAATATTGCTTCGTGGGATATTCCACCATTCACAAGGTAAATATTGCTTTGTGGGATATTCCACCATTCACAAGGTAAATATTGCTTTGTGGGATATTCCACCATTCACAAGGTAAATATTGCTTTGTGGGATATTCCACCATTCACAAGGTAAATATTTCTTTGCAGGATATTCCACCATTCACAAGGTAAATATTGCTTCGTGGGATATTCCACCATTCACAAGGTAAATATTGCTTTGCGGGATATAGGCCTACCACCATTCACAAGGTAAATATTGCTGCGCAGGATATTCCACCATTCACACAATAAATATTGCTTTGCGGGATATTCCACCATTCACAAGGTAAATATTGCTTCGCGGGGTATTCCACCATTCACATGATAAACATAGCTTCGCGGGATATTCCACCATTCACAAGGTAAATATTGCTTTGCAGGGTATTCCAGCATTCACAAGATAAACATTGCGTCACGGGATATTCCAGCATTCACAAGATAAACATTGCGTCACGGGATATTCCACCATTCACACAGTAAATATTGCTTTGCGGGATATTCCACCATTCACACAATAAATATTGCTACGCGAGATATTCCACCATTCACAAGGTAAATATTGCTTCGCGGGGTATTCCACCATTCACAAGGTAAATATTGCTTCGCGAGATATTCCACCATTCACACGGTAAATATTGCTTCGCGGGGTATTCCACCATTCACAAGGTAAATATTGCTTCGCGGGATATTCCACCATTCACACGGTAAATATTGCTTCGCGGGGTATTCCACCATTCACAAGGTAAATATTGCTTCGCGGGATATTCCACCATTCATAAGGTAAATATTGCTTTGTGGGATATTCCACCATTCAAACCTTTGCTGTCCAGAAAGAACCTCAGGGCAAGACTAAAGTTTGCCAATGAACACCTTCAGCAAAGACCAGCACTTCTGGAACAATGTGCTCTGGACAGATGAGTCAAAGGTAGAGCTATTTGGCCACAGTACCAGAAGGCATGTTTGGTGAAAACCAAAGACAGCATTTGACCACAAGAACCTGATATCAACTGTAAAGCATGGTGATGGAAACATTATGTTTGGGGCAGCTTTGCTGGATCAGGGCCTGGGCAGCTCACCATCATAGAATCCACGATGAATTCTTCATTGTACCAGAGGGTGCTTGAGGATAATGTGAGGCCATCTTTCGGAGACTTTAAAGCTCAACCGAAGGTGGACCTTGCAAAATGACAATGACCCTAAACATACCATTAAATCCACCAAGGAATGGCTGAAAAGAAAGAAATGGAGGGTTCTGGAATGGCCAAGTCAAAGCCCGGATCTAAATCCCATCGAGATGTTGTGGGGGGATTTGAAACGAGCTGTGCATGCAAGAAACCCCTCAAACATCGCACAGCTGAAAGAATTTTGCATGGAGGAGTGGGCAAAAATTTATCCCAGTCGATGTCAGAGACTGGTAGACAGTTATAAGAAACGCCTACTTGAGGTTGTTTCTGCCAAAGGGGGCAATACCACCTATTAGAGCAGAGTGTACTTACTTTTTCCACATGCGAAATTTGCATTTATGTTTATTTAAATTACTAGGGCGTGCCCGTACTATATATATATCTAAAATTATATCCCCCCCCTCTATTTACATGAAATGGTTTGGTCCATTCGCAAAGCCAAAGCGAACGGCTTGCGAGTACGGTAGAACCCCCCCCTCTATTTACATGAAATGGTTTGGTCCATTCGCAAAGCCAAAGCGAACGGTTGGTAAATAAATCGCCATAGCTCGGTAACTACTTCTCCGATTAATATGAAACCTTGAAAAGGCACATCCTCAGGTCCCCAGCAATATACCTGGCAAGTTTCAAGTATATCGGACCCGTGGTTGTCGAGAAACAGCGGTCACAGACAAACACACAGACAAACACACACACAGACACACACACACACACAGATTACTGGAATTATAGATAGACTAGGATGTGCCCGTACGTGGGTGCCCATTCGGAAAAACATTCCAAACCGCGTGGCAGTAACGACCACAGAACCCCCCCCTCTATTTACATGAAATGGTTTGGTCCATTCGCAAAGCCAAAGCGAACGACCACAGAACCCCCCCCCCCTCTATTTACATGAATGGTTTGGTCCATTCGCAAAGCCAAAGCGAACGGCGAACGGCTAAATCGCCATAGCTCGGTAACTACTTCTCCGATTAATATGAAACCTTGAAAAGGCACATCCTCAGGTCCCCAGCAATATACCTGGCAAGTTTCAAGTATATCGGACCCGTGGTTGTCGAGAAACAGCGGTCACAGACAAACACACACACACACACACACACACACACAGACACACACACACACACACAGAGATTACTGGAATTATAGATAGATACAATGGACTGCAAAATGTAAATGTTTCATGATATTTGTTATATTATATCACCTTTATTTATCAATATTGTTGAAATGAAGATCCAATAGCTGTATGTTGAAATATGTTGAAAAAGTCCAAACTTTACATGGGGTGTACTTACTTTTTCACGTGACTGCATATATATATATATATATATATATATATATATATATATATATATATATATATATATATATATATATATATATATATACATATTGTTGCGGATATGGGATTTGGCCTCCATATCCGCTTGTAAATATTCCCCTATTTCCCCAATACTCCCCAACTATCCCCAATCCCCCATTCCCTAGTCCCATTGTCTGTAAACAACACTCTGTAGAACCGACCTTCCCCTTTTTCCCCCATTAAATGTCGTGCCCAGGTCCACCGCATCTCACGTAGACAACTTTCGGACATCTTGCTAGTTATTCTTAGTCTTGTCAGTTAAGGACTCGTTTCCATTAATTCTGACTCTTCGTTGCACCAGAATGTGATTGTATGGCACCAGTAGTGAGTTTAGGACCTCCCCATACCTCCTCCCATCTTCCTCATGAAACCACAACAACAACAACAACAACAACTACAACCACAGCGGGGGCGGCGCGGCGGCGGTGCGGGGAGTGGGCGTCCTCACTCCGGCTCGGTTAGCCGCCATTGCCCATGTGCTCCAGGTTACCTCCAGGTTACGGGGTTACCACGAAGGGGCTGGCTGTCAGCTCCTCGTCAAGGGCGGAGCCCGGTAACCCCCCCGCACCCAATAAGAAGCGGCGGGCCGATTCCATCTGGGGCGGAGCTAACGAGCCGAGGGCGTGTCACTCCCCGCTGGATATACGCAGCCACTTACCGGACGTGACGTGAGATGCGCCCCGAGCTTGAAGTAAAGAGAACCAGTCGCCACCTCCGAGCGCTGAGAGACCTCCCGCATCTCTGGACCGGACCGGGTCGATTCTGCCCCTGAGCCAAGGTGCACCTTGAGCCTCGACTACCTGCCCTTCCTTGCCATCAATCCCGGGTTGTTAGGGTTGGGAAGTGGGATTCGATCCGGAGCGCGTTTCACGCGCTCGAAATTATAACAGCGAAATTTAATTGTGTTTTACAAAAAAAATAAAAACCCGAATTTTGAAAGTCGCGCTATGGCAGACCAAGACGGCTGGGTTCCGGTAGAAGAGAGTGAGGCAGGGTCGATCCAGGACCAAATTGAGGGACAAGAGGAGAGCGAAGCAGTGAGGGTAGCAGATTCGCAAAATAGCGTCGTCACGCACGAGGGTGCGGGCGCGCAAAATGGCGCCTCGCAGATGGCCACGGTGACCACGCCCGCGACAGTAGTAGCGCCGCTGGTAGATTTGAACCTTTTTTTTATGCAAATGACGGCCCTTATGGAAAAGAATAGTGAGCAATTGGGAGACCAAATTAGAGGTTTGAAAAGCAGTATGGGACAAATGGGGAACCGGATGGATGCTCAGGGTGAGCGATTGGAGGGCCAAATGGGGGCCCAGATCGGAGGGTTAGGGAGTAGAATAGAGGGATTAGACAATAGATTAGGGGAAATACAGGAGGGGTTAATGGGGGTAGAAAACAGAATGGCCGCTCAAGAGAATCAAATGGAAGGGATGCAAAAGGGGTTAGAGGGGTTAGAAAACAGTATGGAAGGCAAATTGAGGGACATGAGGGACCAAGCGGAAAGGGAAGTTAAACAAATGGGGCAGCTGGATAGGAAGGGTCGTCATGGCGACCACGTTTTGTTGAGACGTGCCGGCAGGTCGGGATCGGGACATTGGATGGCTCCACGCCGAGGTGGTGCGTGGGATCTCGGCCCGGGTAAACCCCCGTCCCCGCCCCGAATGCGGGACGTATCCAGCCGCTGGCACCAAACAACCCGCATTCATTGCTCGGCTTTACGAAGCCGGGCTTTGGACAGGAATTGGCGCACCGAGAGGCAGTAGTGAGTAGACTGTGTGATGAGGATAGTGTTTTGGCCCCAAAATTAGAGAAAAACAAAATTTGATGATTGGCAAAGGATTGGCAGTAATGATTGGCTGATGATGGGTAGTGATTGGCAAATTTTTGATTTGTTGAAATTTGATGTGCAAAATTGGTAGTGAGCGATGGGCCCGGTGGGTAAGGGTGGCATCCCTGCCACCCTTCCCATGGTGGGGCAAAGGAGCTATAGTTTATGGGGTGTATGGCAGTGAAAACTAGCCCGGGTGGGTTAGGATATTGGTAGGGATCTAGCGAAGATGACATTAGGTAACGTTAAGTTTAGTTAGTGACTGATACCTGTAGTGGGGACGCAGGTAGATTAATGTGGATGATAATGACGTGGGAGTGCAATAGTTTAAAGGGACGACTGGGAAGCGCAAGTTTCAGAGGGGAGTAGTTAGATGAGATGATGCTGTGTGAGAACTGGACAGGTGTGTGGAGCAGTGAGTGTTGTGGATCAGCGCGAATGCGCTTGGGGAGAGAAGGGAGCAGGTGGCACCAGGTGTGAGAGCACAGGTGTGTGGAATATATGGAGCAGAGAATGAGTGGTGTGGAGAGAGTTGGAGTAAGTGGTACGGAGTGGTGTGCATGGTGCGAAGGTGTGGATGGGGGAAGAGTGGACCCCTTTCACGAGTACCCGGGGCGGGTAGTGTAAGTGTTAGGTAGAGGGTATAGGTAAATTGTGGTTGGATATTGGCATTTGTGGTGCGGTTGCAGAATGGTATTGTGGATGGGTGCATTAGTGTTGTGGAAATGGCTGGGCGTGTAGCCTGTTAGTGTGTGTAGTTGGTTGGGCACTCCACCACTGTGAGGATGTCGGCCAGGTGAGGCCGCAGGTGGGCTCTGGGAGCCGTTAGTGTCAGTGGGGCCCGAGGATCCGGAGGACGGACCCGGGTAGCCCAGTGCCAGAGAGGGCACTGAGTGGGGAGAGCGCCAGAGGGCCTTCCCCAGGTAGTTAGGTTAGGGTAAGGAGCAGGTAAGCTCGGAGGCAACTGCAGTGGTGGAGGTGTGCAGGTGGGTAGACCGTCTAGGAGAGCTACACGTCGCGGCCCAGAAATTGTGCGAGGGCACCGGGAGATGAATCGGGGGAGTGAGACCCCAAATTGAAAAGCACCACAGTTTGGTCAATGGGAATTGGTTTTTAGAACGCATAGTGTAAGAGGGCCAATGGTTTGGCAGGAGAAAGACCCCGGGTAATGTAAAGTTGTTAAAGTCATTTAGGAAATAGTTAGGATTGATGAACCTGTCGCACCATACGCAGCCACTTACCTGTGGTGATGATGATGACTCCACACCTGTGTTTTCTTTGTTCTGTGTGCAGGAAATAAGAATTGCTGTTTGGATTTGTGAGACACATCACGACGTGGATGAGACATTGGGGTGATTCCATCTCTCCCTCCTTAGGAGGGACTGATGATGAATTGGTAATGGCAAATTTTGATGTTCAGTTGGAGATGGCAAATTTTGATGAGAGTTGAAAATGGCAAATTTGATTGGTTAGGAGGGAGAGAAGACGAATTTGGTTTATGGGAGGAACGGGGAAGACAGTAGGGACGTTTGTTGATTTGTAAAATAGATGTTTATGGGTAGTGTTGTGTTTTGTGGATACAGTAAGGGGTAAGGGAGGGGCCATGTAGGTTACCTGGTGGGGGGGAGGTGCGTACGGTAGGAACGTACCTGTCTCACCTGGTTCCCATGTGCCCCTAGTGTGCATTACCTAATGTTGCGTGCACTTTTGCGCCCTTACCACCTTACTCACTTGTTTTCTTCTTTTGTCTCCCACCTCCGAGGATCTGGCTTTGGGGCAGAGAGAGAGGAGAGAGAGGTGCTGGCTCCGCAGTTGTGGGCCTGCACTTTCGCTGCTTGCTGCCGGGATCGATACACCATATGGACCGCAATGTTTGTGGCCACCCACCATGGACCGCAGTTCTTTTGCGGGCAAGCACCACCCATGGATGGACCTATGGGTCAACGTGGCACCTATGCCATACAGGTGAACCACTAATAGTTGGCCCCCTGACGGCCACAATAAAGAAATGGACGCGGTTGGCGCCTTTCTTTATTTTTAAAGAAGCCAGAACACCAAGTGCACCACACGAAGGCAAGACCAGCGGCAGAACATCGGCCGGCTGCGACACCACCGGTGATTTATAAACACTTTATTGGTGCACCGGATGGTGCTGACTGTACATGATGGGGTGGTGCTTTTGGTGCTTGGAAGGGGTGCTCTGCACATTATTAAAGGCCGTAAGGCCACAGAGCACTCGTGGGTTGGTGTATCGATGCTGGCATGCGTGCTCTCTCTATGCATAACATCTGCATGTGTTCCTCCAAAAACAGGTCCTGGATCGTAGTGTAAATATCAGCGTAGTCTTGTAAATAATGCTCCCTACCGGCTGTATGTTTAGTTTGCGAATTCTTTCCGCGATTCGGTTATCCTGTGGGTGTGTTTCTGTGAGGAGAAGGGTGCAACGTCGCAGGGGGACATATTTACTCATTTGTGAATATCAGTAAAACTGTCGCACTCAGGGTAGAGTTAATAGTAGAGGGAACTACATCTGAGTGCCACACTAAAATAGGTAAAAATTTATCGGGTCGGGACGCCCCGAGGGTAGAGAAGGGTGCAATGTTGCGGATATGGGATTTGGCCTCCATATCCGCTTGTAAATATTCCCCTATTTCCCCAATACTCCCCAACTATCCCCAATCCCCCATTCCCTAGTCCCATTGTCTGTAAACAACACTCTGTAGAACCGACCTCCCCTTTTTCCCCCATTAAATGTCGTGCCCAGGTCCACCGCATCTCACGTAGACAACTTTCGGACATCTTGCTAGTTATTCTTAGTCTTGTCAGTTAAGGACTCGTTTCCATTAATTCTGACTCTTCGTTGCACCAGAATGTGATTGTATGGCACCAGTAGTGAGTTTAGGACCTCCCCATACCTCCTCCCATCTATCTTCCTCATGAAACCACAACAACAACAACAACAACAACTACAACCACAGCGGGGGCGGCGCGGCGGCGGTGCGGGGAGTGGGCGTCCTCACTCCGGCTCGGTTAGCCGCCATTGCCCATGTGCTCCAGGTTACCTCCAGGTTACGGGGTTACCACGAAGGGGCTGGCTGTCAGCTCCTCGTCAAGGGCGGAGCCCGGTAACCCCCCCGCACCCAATAAGAAGCGGCGGGCCGATTCCATCTGGGGCGGAGCTAACGAGCCGAGGGCGTGTCACTCCCCGCTGGATATACGCAGCCACTTACCGGACGTGACGTGAGATGCGCCCCGAGCTTGAAGTAAAGAGAACCAGTCGCCACCTCCGAGCGCTGAGAGACCTCCTGCATCTCTGGACCGGACTGGGTCGATTCTGCCCCTGAGCCAAGGTGCACCTTGAGCCTCGACTACCTGCCCTTCCTTGCCATCAATCCCGGTGTGAGTCAGTCTTGTCCCGTTTATCTGTCGTCTGTCGGGGTTACTATAAGACCGTGATTAAGTGCCTACCTTCCTATGCTGTCCCTCTTGTCCTTGTAATCTCAACGTTCCGAAATATTATAACCTCCTCCGGAGGTCTTGAGAACTGTACCCCTGGTGTCGTGTCATTTAACCCAGCCGTTGTGTCCTTTCCTCAATTGATTTAGCGTAGCGCGACTCGGCCAACGTTCGAGTATAATCGGGTAAACTGTGCAGACGCGGTCATACCAAACCGCTCGGTAAACCAACATCCACAACCGCGTCTGTAACAATATATATATATATATATATATATATATATATATATATATATATATATATATATATATATATATATATATATATATATTATATATATATATATATTGTTGTGGATCTCGGTTTACGGCGCTCCCCTTACCGAGGGGGGGTTTAATCCCCTCGTTTATTAAGCTGGCTGTCCGAGTCCTAGAAGATATCGCGCTCCTTTGCGGGGTTGACATTGACCAGGGTGACTGGTCAATGGAGTCCCAGATACCTTCGCCAACCCCGCCGCAAACAGGACGATACTTCTGCTCGAGCCACGGCCAAGATGGAAGATTGCCGAGCGGTTTAGCAATCCAAAGCTCGAGCCGTTAGCCATAAAACTAACCCGATTCTGAGCGGTTCTAATCGTGCCACAGGTATTCAATGGGGAAAAGACAAAGACGATCGGACGAGAGGAAACCAAAAGGTAAGGAAAGAACAAATATGATTTATTAACTACACTAAAAGAGGAAACAAAAGGCAAGAATATACAAAAGAAGGAAATAAAAGGACATAGGGCAAGCTTATCTAAACAGTCTTAACTTATCACGACCCCAGGACAAACAGACAGACTCACATGGAATGGTAGCTGGTAGGGGAGGAAGGTCCAGGCAGATGGTTCCAGGCGATGGGATCCGTCCAGGCTCCGGGTCCGCGGGCGAAGAACGGCAGGCAGCTTCGCGTATCGTTGGCGCGCGACCAGACCTTACATATGCGAGGGGCTGGAATGCTGCGTACGTATAGTGTGCCGAACGCCCTCAAAACCAAACGGCAGTTCGTATCAAACGATCGTTCCAAGCGATCCTCTGCGCAGTGTTCTTATCATCCGCCGTCTATGCGCTGTTCTCTCAAGTTTGACTCCTTTCTCCCTGGCGCATCTCTCTTCGTCTGCCGATCATCTGCCAAAGTAGTCCGCGGTGGCACTTTTATTACAAGCCTCGTGTATCAAGCCGCGTCCGCTTCGCTCCGCCTACTCGTGAACACGCCTCGTCCCGGATTGGTCGCGAGGGTTCATTGGTACCTCCCCTCGTGACGCGTTGATGGGGCCATGCCTATGTTCCTGGCCGCTCCTCCCTTCTTCCCCCACTCTGCCATGTGGCTTATGGCGGCGGGCAGGAACAACCAAAAGGCAGCGAACGCTGAGGCGGCTGCGGCTGGTAGAGGCGCGTAATACAATTTGGAGAGGGTAAAGCCGCAAAATGAATAGGATTGGAAAAAGGGGCCTAGGTTATTTGATTAATGCAACGCAGATTCAACTATTGGAAACAGATCCTTACCTGAAACACATACTAATGAAATAACTAAAGAAGAAGCCTATGGTGTGCTATGTGTTGCTCGTGACCTAACGAGGGTGTGACCTTTGACCTTTACACCAAAAATGGGAATATTTACAGGGGATTATTTATGAGGGAATATTACAGATGTTTACAAAGTGGAGGGTTCTAAAAACCACAACAATATATATATATATATATATATATATATATATATACTGTATATATATATATATATATATATATATATATATATATATATATATATATATATATATATATATATATATATATATATATAGATATATATATATATATAGATATATATACAGTATATTGAGTCTGGATAATGTATCAACACTTTAAAGTGCTGTATCTAGTAGATGCCATGATTAATTTGTATAAAATTTTCTGCAAAATATAGTTGACAATCACTTAACATTTCTATTTTTTGCAGGAGACCTCCTGACTCCTGACTGATTGACATGGAAAATAATCAACTCGCATTTTAGCAGAGGAAAAACATCGCAAAGTGTTTGTACAATATTCTGATTGGTCATATATATATATATATATATATATATATATATATATATATATATATATATATATATATATATATATATATACATATATATATATATATATATATATATATATATATATATATATATATATATATATATATATATACATGTATGTATGTATGATTATAAGCAGCTCTCCAACTAAAGCTCTCCCTCCCACAGATCTCCCAATGTCCCTGTTCTCAAATGTTGTACTTGTGTGCTTCCCTCTCTCTCCCCATATTGTCTCCCACTCCCTGTATTTTGTCTTGTGTCCGTTTGTTTTTTGTCATTAATGTTAGCTCTTACATGAGCCTCGATCTTTTATTAAAAAATAATAAAAAGGCAACAGTGTGACGTCACCCTCATGTTTCCCGATACTGCCTTCCGTCGGGTCATCTCACAGTGTGAATCAAACCTTACAGGCAATGATTGAAAAAGCCACACGCAGGGTTTGATCAAAGTTCATTGGGTATAAAAGTAGGCACAGGTGAAAAAAATGCTGGAGGACAGCGAGAGGACCTCTTACTCTCGAAGAACTCCAGGTGTCTTTTTATTCTCTTCTGCGGCCTTGAGCCCTGTCAACTTCATTAATTCATCTATCTTACATTCATCATAACGAAGGTGCTAGTCACTTTGTCAAGTGAGGCTTGTCTTTGTGCTACATATGCTGACTATACCTTATGGCCAGTAATCACAGGTTGGCTTTGCCTGTTCTTCGTGACTGCCATTCCCTCTTGTGTGTGTGAATATTACAAGAGGCTGCTGTGTTTCCATAGTATTAAAGAGCTGTGTGAAGATAAGGTTAACATTAAGATAATATTTAATTAGTTCAAGGATAGATTTATTTAATCGTCGATTTGCATATTGCTGATATTGATTATTCTCGATGGTATTTGTATTTATTAATGGACATTTATTTTTGGAATACAATTGGTATTCCATGCTTTCTCCACATGCTTAATGAATTGGCCTCTATAAGCGTGATACTTTACTGGCATATCAGGGGTGTGGTGATCACTGCATGGCGTGGTATCACCCTTGGATACCCCACGGGCCACCCCAGCCCCCGATCGTATGACTATTCTTCATTGGGAGGCAAAGTGTTGTGTCATAGATAAAGGGGTTTATCAGAGGACACTATAAACCAGTGTAACAGCCAAATCCCTTATTCCCAACTAGTTTATACCCTGGTATATCGTTTGTTCTCACCGACATTATACCCTGGCTATATTTTGCATTATGCTAACTCTAATAGCATTATGCTAACACGAACCTGGAATTGGGGAGGGGGCGGTATTATTATTTTCAAACCTAGATTATACCACAAGGTATAAAATGTTCTGATACAGAATATATTCCAGGTATCATATGGGTTATTCAGGACTATGTCTGGGTATATATAAACTGGTCAGGGAGAAGATTTTTGATCTTCACACTGGATGTTATATCTGCTTGTTGGTGTGACAGATTCCACTATAGTATGAACAAACATAGATCTTAAGATGTATGATGGCCAATTATAAAAAATAAAAAATTAAAACCTACTCCAAATTATATTAAGTCTTCATATGATTATCAAGGAAGAACAGAAAGGAGAACAAAAAGTGTGAGGATGCACACACGCTGTGTCACTTGGGCATGACGACAACAAGTAGGTCAAAGATACGTAAAAAATATGAAAATTTAAAAAACAATTTTAAAAAAGTTTGGAGAATTAAGTTGCTTTACTAGATTGTACGCAGCCTATGGCTGCTGGTTGCATCATTGCTGGGGACACGGCTGTGCCGCTGATGCAGTTCCCCCGGTTTCCCGTAAGCTGGTACTCATTTTGCCATCCTCGGAAGAATGACAGGCTTAGTCGTCCCACCCAGTGTGACTGTATTTAACGGTACGACAGGGGCTCAAACTCAAGACCCTAACATCCTAAGCCAGACACCTAAACCGTGAAGGCAACACCAGGCTTAATGCAGTTGAAGGCAACACCATGCTTAATGCAGTTGCTGTTCACATGGAATTAGAGAAGCTGGTGCAGTACAATGTATACCGAGAGCTACAGACTGAGGGTTGGCATGGAACATTGATGAAGAGGCTGTTATAGGAAGAGGTGTGATGATACATCTGGCAAGCCAGTGAAATAAACTTACAGGATTGATTGTACAGCAGCAAGTAAAAAAAAAAAAAAAACCCAAAAAACTTTGAGAGCCTTCAGAACAAACAGCATACCATAACCCATCTGCAGAGTTTGAACACCACCGGAGGTCGTTCTGTCTCAGGATGGACATAAAGACCCGTTAATCTTCAATTTCAGACTGCATATGTATTTACACTGCTCTGCTTTACTTGTGTTTTTTGTTGATTAAGATATAATAATACTTTAATTCAAACCTAAATCAAGGCCTCTTCAAATACTGGCAAGGCATGAGCCACCTGCATCCCCAAACCTATTTTCAAGCAAATTAGGTAGAACGTCCAAGCAGGTTGCCTTCTCCTGTCCTAAAACGACCAAACCTCTTCCCTCCAGCCTTCCAAAGAATTGAGGATTTAGGAAATTTAAAAAAAATCCAGACTTTTGTCGGATGACCAATTCCACACAATTTGGCAATGTTGCACAACCAAACATTTTCAGATGCAATTCGCACGAGGAGGTGAAACTGCAGGAAACAGTTGCAGGCACATAGGCAATGTCGCAGGCATCACAAACATTCAATTAGCGTGAGGGAGATACCACCAATATGCCCTGATTCAGACAAAACGCTTCTCGTCTTCAGAAGTGATTCGGAACGTCAATAAACGTCACAAGAATGTTGCGGATAAGGCAGAATGCTACAAGATGTCGACCAGGGAAATGAACAAGCAAAGCTTGTTGTGAAATAGAAATCAAACTTCGGCTCATCCCTGTGGACATCTACTTGTCACTCTAGATGGAAAAGTGACAACTTGATAATGCCATAAATTGACACACTGTGCCACGTGTGAGGTGAACTCCGACAGAAAAAAATTGATTCCCAAACTTGCAAGGATCGATATAGACAAGCAGTGGGATCGATCATCTCCCTATTCGACTTGTACAGTCAATAATATGAGTGCTGTTCTACATTATTGGACTGAGATACTCCCAATCGTCTGAGACATGGCAGCTAGGGTGGCTTAAAGATGTGTTCACTCATCGATGTATGTGCCGGCTGTCCGATGGACGTTAGCCGAAGGACCGATTGCCAGCACTGGTCATTGGTGGACGCTAAAGGTCTTTAACATAACGATCAGGACATAACATAACGAGGTGAAGCCAGGCAAGTGACGGATCTGTAACACTCCCCACCTTCAAGGAAGAAAGTTTGAACATGGTGAACAGAAGTCACGGTTAAGGTGGTGGCTGGCTTAAGATTGTAAGGTCTTGAATTTGAGCCCCTGTATGCTTCCAGGAATGATGCAACCAGCAGCCACAAGCTGCAAACGAAACAACAACAACAATGAGGAGAACCAGCAGGCTTGGGAATAAAATAGAGGCTAGACTTGGAGGGATAATGGGCATGCGGAATAATTGGAGGAAGTGGAGGACACAGGAAGGGAACTAGATGGATCTACAGCCTCAAACTCTCAATCACACAAGCGGAAGGAAAAACTGGAAAAGCAGAAAGAGCAAAGAGGTTGGCTTAGGGAGGGTAAATGAGGGTAGAAAATATCATGGTTGTGGATGAGATGGCAGTGAACAGCTGTGTTGAAGCCATGGAGGAAAGAATTATATTGAAGAGCTTGAGGAAGTTGGTTCCACAGGTGGGGAAAAATGGGAATGAATGATTCGAGATGAGCAGTAAAAGAGACTGCATTTTGGGATTTTCACCAGTAGGGGTTTTACTGGAAGTCTATGTACACCCATCACGTTTTCAGTCCTTTACCACAAAGAGTTAATTTTTTCCAGGATTTTCCACCGCCTTCAGTAACATCAGGACTTAACCTATTGTGCATCACATATAGAAACAAGAAAAAGAGCAATCAGAGATTGCAAACCCTCACCAAGATGTATTTTCAGTGGTTTTTAAGGCTTTTGTGTGAAAACAAATATGGCGGCCGAACCACATGGCCGATGACGTCATCATCTTTTTTTTTCTAAACTAATTTATTCCTAGATTGATCTAGGAATAAATTAGTTTCTTGATCGATGAAGATTTGTACTTGTCAAACTATGACATCATAATGGAGGCACCTATGACATCATCATTAACATATTTTATTCCTCATGGAGAGTACTGTACTTGACAATGAGCCATGTTTCCATTTTTTCCATTGAGCGGTTTGGGAGATATAGAGGTGCAACGTTTTTCTAACATGGCGTCCGTACCACGTGACCTATGACGTCATAATTATGAATATAAAATTTATACAGGCGGAGGTGCTCCTATGGTAAAATTTTGTGTCAATCGGACCAACGGTTGCCGAGAAAATGAATTTTAAAAATGCAGACACTGCACAAGTACGCATCTGAATGCTTAACCTCGCATTTCACTTCGCGAGCGCAGGGTAACTAGAGAGGTCATAGAACATGATACCCCGCACGGTGTTCAGGTATATAAAGGAGGTGCTTGCCCTTAGCGGGGGTTACATTCTTGAAAATCCTTGCGAACCACAAATCCACAAACTTAGGGAGTAATGGGGGAAAATAGGGCTAGGGAAAATATCATTGCTGTGAGTGCAGCTGTGCCGCTGATGCAATTCCCCACCATTACCAGTCGCTGGTACTCCTTTTTCCGACCTCAGAAGGATAACAGGCTGTCAACCCACCTCGTGTTATGCTACGGAAACTCAAGACCCTAGAGATCTTAAGGCAGTCAGCTTAACCAATAAGCCAACTCCAGACTAATTTTCCTGCATGAAGAACAAAAACTAAAGTTAATTTTCTTGAGTTATTAAGATCAAGAAGCTTACCTTTAATAATAATGACTAGCCGAAACCCGTGGAACATCCACGGAAGGGAGGATGTGGTGTATGGATAGGGTGTACCATTATGGATGGCATAGGGGATTTGCTTGTCCGAGTAAGAGTTAGGAAGAAAGATGAGAATGAAGAGTGCGTATATGAACAACGATCGCCAACACCGGCACAAATGTATGCTCTGGATTGTCCACTCAGTGGACGGCTTGCTTTCGCCTTCCCCTGTCCAATCAGCGGACGGCTTGCTTCGCCTTCGCCCAGCAGACGCCAATACGATGGCGTCGTAAGATGGCGTCGTATCGGCAGTTAATCGGATGATTTTGGGCCCCAACGTCGGCTAATTCAGATTTTCGAGTATGTCTGTACGTGATAAACAAAGAGCGCGGTTCGTATATCGTAAATCCATTAGTGCCGTGGGCATCGGGTCACTGGGTGCGGCGTAAAAGGGATAACAATGTCGAGTCCTTACGCTATTATTATAACTATCTATAATTCCATTAATCTCTGTGTGTATGTGTGTATGTGTGTTTGTATGTGTGTTTGTATGTGTGTTTGTATGTGTGTATGTTTGTCTGTGACCGCTGTTTCTCGACAACTACCGGTCCGATATACTTGAAACTTGCCAGGTATATTGCTGGGGACCCGAGGATGTGCCTTTTCAAGGTTTGAAATTAATCGGACAAGTAGTTACCGAGCTATGGCGATTTCTTTACCAAACACCGCAAGCCGTTCGCTTTGGACCAAACCATTTCATGTAAATAGAGGGGGGGGTTCTGTGGTCGTTGCGAATGGACCAAACCATTCATGTAAATAGAGGGGGGGGGGGTTCTGTGGTCGTTACTGCCACGTGGTTTCAAAGTTTTTTTTTGTTGTTGTTGTTTGCACGCATGTTTTTTTGCACCCACGTACGGGCACGCCCTAGGATGTTTACACACACACACCCCTACACAATTTTTTTTTTTTTTTTTTTTTTGGCAAGGAACGGGCACCCACGTACGGGCACGTCCTAGCTTATATATAGTACGGGCATGCCCTAGTTATTATAATGATGATAAACATGATCCAATAATGCGATGGTGATGTTGATAGTTGATGATGGCAATGATAAAGACGAGTTGAAGGAGATAATGGTGATTATGATGTTGTTGAGGGGGTTACAGTGTTAACGGCCCATGTTAATTAATAAGGTGAATTGCACACATCATCTATCTAAATGATGCGCCCTACATCTGGCAAATGAAATACATTTACTTCTTCATGCATGTGTATGAATCAAGCTGGCGCTCCTTTGTATGAACTTTTCTAGAGCATTTCTTGGTTCCTCCTGAGAACACAAGGGTAGACCAGCATGCACACGAGATTTTTTGATGTCCCTTTTTTCAATTGTTCGACATTTTCTACAAGATATGGAATGTCCCTTCTTTTCTATACTTTGTCACATACCCTTATATAAAGGGGCCTTTTCTATGCCCCTGGCATTTTACCCAAGAATGTCCCTTCTTTTCTATACTTTGCCACATGGCACATACCCTTATATAAAGGAGCCTTTTCTATGCCCCTGGCATTTTACCCAAGAATGTCCCTTGTCTGTAGTTTGCCACATGGCACATCCCATATAAAGGGGCCTTTTCTATGCCCCTGGCATTTTTCACAAGATACATTTTAAATACAAACAAAATGTATTTGTTCATCGCACAACACTTTTATTCAAGACGACATAAAATACTTCAAAAAGTAAGAAGAAAAAAATTATTCATCCCAGATGGGACTCGAACCTACACGCCCCAGCTTGGGAGTCTGATGCCTTATCCATTAGGCCATTAAGCCAAACATTAGTTTTGGGTAATAACATTTTGAAGAGTTATAAAGTGTGTATATATTTTTATATATTTATTTATGTATATATATTGTTGTGGATATGAGAATGGTTTTTTTTTTTTGTTGTTGTAGTGTAAATTGTTGTAAAGATCACCCTTTGTAAATGTCATGATCCTTGTAAATACCTCCGTAGTGTAAAGGTCAAAGGGCGTCTCGGTAGTTATTCCATGAAACACCACATTGCAGGACCCGATAAAACCCTTGTTCAGTAGCTTATATCTTATTATGTGTCTTAGGGTAAGGCTGTGTCTCCCATTAATTTAAATACTCCATTGCACCAAGTGAAATAAGAGTAGATCCCCTTTCATTTCATTTCAATGGCCAACTGCATTTTGGGCGGTTTTCTTCAACCACCATTGGCCACGAGGCAGGGTTGGGGAAGAAAGGCGGGTCCCCACCTCGTCAGAGAGGGGAGGAGTGGCCCGGCCCCGAACAACCAACCAAGCACGAGGGGTTTGGTTTGAGAGGGCGGAGGAAGAGCGATCGGGGAGGTTCACAAAGGTTCAAGGGTGGGGCTATATATAACCCATGAGAGACGCCCCCAAGGGAGGAGTCCAGGAGACGAGTCCAAGGAAAGGGCTGGGTCGTCAGAGCAGGGCTGGGTCATAGAGAGGTCCATGACAAGAGCTGAGTTGGTCGTCAGGGGTGGTCAGTGGTTGCGTTGAGTGGTTGCGTTGAGTTGTCGGTGGAGAAAGAGTGGTTGGACCAAGAAAGAGAGAGGAGAGAACCCGTCACACCAGACCCCCCACCAGCGCGTCGGCTCCACCAAGCAGCTCCGACCCGTGATCCCGCGCACACGACAGGCTCGGTGGCATCAGCGGCCGTCGAGGTCCAGCCCGACGTCCCGTGCGGGATCAAGCTCCAGCCAGCTCCGTGCCGTCCTCCCCCTCCAGCCACACACCTCCTTCCAGCCAATTCCTATCATCATTCCCCGTGTGAGTCGTCTTTGTTTGTTCTGTCCTGGGTAGTAATTAAGCCTGTTAGATAAGTTAATAATTTGCACTGTGTCACCTGCGTCTCATGTCCCTGTACATAATCGTGACTGCTCCTTTTTGCTTATGTGTAAATAATAATAAACCCAGTTACTCTTCTGTACGTCTTCTTCCTCTTTGCATTCGGTCGCTTTAGAGTTTTCCAGATTGAGTAGCTGTGGCGCGATACGGCCAACGTTTGGGTAAATCGGGTGAATCGGGGAACAACTGTTCGGCCGCGGTTATACCTCCGCTCGGTAAAAATAACATCCTAATCCGCGGACCGTAACAATATATATATATATATATATTTAATTTTAAAGCAAAAACTATAGCACTTGGGTGGAATATGTTTCAAAAGCCATTAACTAGAGCTATTGGCCAATGTATATTCCAAGTTTCAGCTAGTTTCAATGTATAGCTCTTGAGATATGAATGCCAACAGATTTTGGGCGGACAGACGAACGGACAGACACCAACGTGAATTCGACGGTTTTCTAAATAAAACTCAAGAATGTGGAAACAGACGTTGCTGAAATTAGGAACACTAGGGCATGCCCGTACTATATCTATATCTAAAATTATATCCCCCCCTCTATTTACATGAAATGGTTTGGTCCATGAAATGTTTTGGTCCATTCGCAACGCCAAAGCGAACGGCGAACGCTTTACATGAAATGGTTTGGTGCATGAAATGTTTTGGTCCATTCGCAACGCCAAAGCGAACGGCGAACGGCTTGCGAGTACAGTGACAATCCCTTCGGGGTTTTAATTAGTTTTAAAACATCGTTTAACGCCAACATAGCGCCAACATAGTTTGCCGACGGGAAATAAATGAATACGCTCTCAAATGTGCCATCCGAGGCAGAGTGTGTTCGCCACGTTCGGCACACGCGATAGCTCGCTGCTCTCTGATTGGTTGAATCGTTTTTTGGACATAGCTCGGTAAGTAATTGTCCGATTAATATGAAACCTTGAAAAGGCACATCCTCGGGTCCCCAGCAATATACCTGGCAAGTTTAAAGTATATCGGACCCGTGGTTGTCGAGAAACAGCGGTCACAGACAAACAAACGTACAAACGTACAAACAAACAAACACACAGAGATTACTGGAATTATAGATAGATTAGGAACATATCACCTCGATGTACAAAGCATTTACTTCTGAAATTTGCAGCCCATTTCGTCCAGTAGAAGCCGAGAAACGTATTTTCAGTCACCATGATAAAACTGCATACAGAGAAACGATCCCTTATATAAAGGGAGGGGCAATTTGCGCCTCCCTTTGATTATGGGTACGAGGGGTGATAATCAAGTTATGAACAAGTTCTCTCACAATAGGTGAAGATCCATACAGGTAACAATTTGGACCCAATTTTCATGAACTGGCTGGCCGGCCTGATTTTCAAATGAAAAGTGGTCAGGGCAGGAAATTTAAAAAATGCGAAAACTTGCCTACACTTTGGGAATGCCAGCATGGGATATTTTATGTCCTCCTCCAATAATGGAAGAGGACGGGAACAACCGGCTTAAAGTCCATCCAATGTACACAGCACTTTGTGAAGCACACCTGTGAAGTGCCAATCCGACAGTTTATAGCCAGGGTATGAATTGAACCAGGGCGAGACAGCTCCAAGAGTAACTGTATTGTGTGTGTGTGTGTGTGTGTGTGTGTGTGTGTGTGTGTGTGTGTACGCGCGTGCATATTGCTGTTGTTGGCTGTGTGTGTGTGTGTGTGTGTGTGTGTGTGTGTGTGTGTGTATGTGCGTGCGTATGTGTGCATAACATAACATTGTTAATACATGTTTCATCTGTCCCCTGAAGAACTTTATTATTATGTCATATTCTATAACACTTTTTTCTACTTCTTCTATAAAAGGATGCTTTCGACTTGCTCACCAATTCTATTCATTCAAAAAAAAAATTCCATCTCTTACAGTGCATCTTTCATTCATTCCCTAAACTCTCCAGAACTCCACCCATCCTTCAGCGTCCTCAAACGTATTTTTGACTCGAATGTCTCAAGAAACTCATTTTGCAATAAATGTTCGTTTCCCATAAATGGTACACTTTTCAAAATCCAATCACACCCCTCCCCCCCAAATCTTCCCCATCACCCATCCCTTTCAAATCTCCCCCCCCCTGCCCCTTCCCTCCTAAACTCCCCCCACACCCCTCCCCTCCTAGACTCCCCTCTCACCCCTCCTCCTCAAAGCGTCCTCCCCGCTTCTTCCCCCTTCCAACTTTCACCTTCATCTTCCTCAACCTTCTGCCTCACTCTTCCCTCTCCTCAAATAACACCTCACTGCGCCTCACCCAAAAACCATCAAACCTTTTGTCCGCCCCATTCTTCCCTTTCTCCAAGCTATTCTGTAATCTCTGACACACCTGCAACAGCTCTCCCTACCTCTTCCTCCTCTTCCACATCCTGCCCTACCGCTCCCCCCCCCCCCCTGTTCTGTATCCGATGCTCCCCCTTCCTCTTCCTTAACAGTATGGACCTCAAACATCCAGGGCCTTCGCTCAAACCTAACTGATCTCTCCATACAGGTTGCTTCTGACAAACCAGATGTGATCTGCTTAACAGAAACCTTCCTCCTTCATGATGTCTCTGATTCCTTGGTATCTCTCCCAGGTTACTCCCTCCTCCAGTATGATAGACCTGAGCCTCGTCCTGGAGGTGGGGTTGCTATCTTTATAAAAAACTCTCTTCCTCACTCGCCCTGCACTGCCCTCTCTCCACCTCACCCCCAGGAATACCTTTGGCTACGGCTTCCCCTTCGCTCCCACCTTTTGTTCATATGCGTGTTGTACCGTCCACCAAACAGTGATGACTCCACCTACATCTCGCTGTCTGATAATATGGACCAACTTCTATCTACCCATCCCAACTCTCTCTTCCTCATATGTGGTGATTTCAACTGTCACCATGCCAGTTGGCTGGGGGTGGGTACCTCTCTCACCAGCCATGGCCCTTCAGCAAAGGACTTCTGTGACTCACTGGGACTGACACAATCTGTCAATTTCCCAACCCGGATCTCAGTCAACGGAGAATCTTCTCTTCTGGACTTGGTTATGACTAACTTCCCTGAAAATGTCTGCTGCTCTTCTTCTGCTCCAATCGGCTCTTCTGATCATGTGCTTGTTAAAGTGGACATCTCTCTGACCATTTTCAGAGAGCCTCCTCAGTGTCGACGAGTCTGGCATTTCACTCAGGCCAACTGGCACGGTCTTCAAGCAGCCATCAATCATCTGGACTGGTCTCCCATCTCTACTGCCTCTGACATCAACTCATCCTGGGAATTCTTCCAAAGTAAATTGCTCTCTCTCATGCACAGATTTATCCCTTCTCGTCTTCAGTTGTCATACCCTTCCTCCCGTCCATGGTACATGGATTCTTGTGGTGAGGCTATTGCCCAGAAACAACTTGCTTTCATCTCCTGGAAAGCAAATCCAACGGAAGGAAATCTCATTTCCTTTCACAAAGCCCGAAACAAGTGTGTGTCCACCCTCAGGAGAGCCAGGAAACAATATCTCTCCGTCCTCAGGACCGAACTCTCTTATCTGTCTCCCTCTTCCAAATCCTGGTGGCGTCTGGTAAAATCTGTTTCTGGTGTTTGTTCCCCCTCCATCCCCTCCCTCACCTTAAATGGCCACACGGCTGACTCCGCACGCGAAAAAGCTGAATGCCTCAACTCTGTGTTTGCCTCTAAATCTTGTGTCCCAAACCCATCCCTCTCTGTACCCACCGTACCCAGTCGTACCCAGCTGCTCCTGGACTCTGTGTCCTTTCCTCCTGACAAGGTGGAAAAGTTTCTGTCAACCCTCGACTCTGATTCTGCAACTGGACCTGACGGCA
>NC_136267.1:59878966-59972737 GCF_964187855.1 Myxine glutinosa
CTCTCTTAACGGGATAACCAAGCCAACGACCCCGGAGTTAACCCCATCGGAGGCAGCACGGCAGTGTTTTCCATGACACCACTGTGGCAGAAGGATAGCCGGTGCTCTTATACCCTGGGGAGCTACGCAAGGAAGGAAAACATAAATTACATCAAGAACATTTTATCATATGAAAAGATTTGCTCAGCATGCTGGAGTTAGGAACACAAACACACGAAGCCGGTGGACTTCCTATGTCGGGATGACCAGGACACTCCATAGGTTTGATAACAACATAAATCCTCAAAAAATCAACCAATATACAAACTTTGAAACCCATAAAGTACCAACCACCCCTCTGTGGAGGATTTCAAATCAAATATCATCATTTAAACTTTTGGACAACATTGTTAAATAGACAATTGACAGACCCAAAATAGCCGTTTTGTCATTGTTCTTATTCTTATTTTCTTTTGAGAGCGGAACTCAAATGCTAATAGGGGAGGAAGAGAGTAAGCGGGACCACGCCTGCTAATCAACATTGTGAGGGCGGGGCCATGGCAACAAGTGCCAACCACATCTAAATGGGTGTGGTTAATGGTGTAATATTATAAATGGTGGAAAAAAAAAAACCTACTCTAAATCTTTTTAATAACGGATGCACATGTAAACACTCATAATTACACTCGTGTTGTTGACAACAAATCACTACAACCTCAACATATGATCTTCACAATACATATGACTCGATCACTCCCAGGAAAACACCCAGGCAGTGTATAAGCACAAGAACTGATCAGGGCCTGAAAGCCAACTAACTGGTTTATCTGGGGTAAAAAAAATTTTTTTATCCAAACATAGGCCTCGGACCTTCCTCGGGATGAAAGAGGAGCCCATGCAAAGTTTGGTTGTACTGGTTCCTGCAGGGTCCAAATGCATAAACAAACAAACAAACATAATTTTTTACATCCAATATTACGAATTTAAAAAAACCACATCTTTCAAAGTGTAAAAGGATGTAGAGGTAATCTGCCAAAAAGAGTGCAAACTAGGTAGGGATTGTCACAAGAGATCATGTGAAACTATCGAGTCTTTCTTTGAAAGTCGTTTTCTGATATGTGTACCTCTCGTCTAGACCATCCTACCAAGGCCCAAATCCCCCACCATTCCTCTCCTTATAATTTATGAAGTTGTTTTCCTTTGTAATTTGTCGATGTGTTTTTTTTATAAATCGTTCTGCAGCTCCTAAACCAGCAAATGAATAAAATAAAATATTCACTTTGTCCATCGTTTTACACTTCAGCTCCATTAATAACTGCGCGAGAAAGAACAAAAGCACATGGTGTGAGATAACCATCACAACTCAACTCAATAGCCACGATTGATCAAAATTAAACCCCGCAATAACTAAATCGGCACATAAAGAGGTTGCCCGCAATTGGTCAAAACCACGATATTCAAACCCGCAATATTTAAGGGTTTACTGTATATATATATATATATATAATATATAATATATATAAATATACATATATATACACATACACACACATTGCTAATTATAAAAAAAATCGTAATTAGCAATATTTAAAATATATCAATACTTGTGCACATCATAAGTCAGAAACACACAAAGGAATCACTTGTAATTACTTTCTTTTTAATGAACTAGGGCATGCCCGTACTATATATATGCCCGTACTATATATCTATCTAAAATTATATCCCCCCCCTCTATTTACATGAAATGGTTTGGTCCATTCGCAACGCCAAAGCGAACGGCGAACGGCTTGCGAGTACAGTGACAATCCCCCCCCTCTATTTACATGAAATGGTTTCGTCCATTCGCAACGACCACAGAACCCCCCCCTATATTTACATGGAATGGTTTGGTCCATTCGCAACGCCAAAGCGAACGGCGAACGGCTAAATCGCCATAGCTCGGTAAGTACTTGTCCGATTAATTTCAAACCTTGAAAAGGCACATCCTCGGGTCCCCAGCAATATACCTGGCAAGTTTCAAGTATATCGGACCGGTAGTTGTCGAGAAATCGTTGTCGCATACATACACACACACATACACACAGAGATTAGTGGAATTATAGATAGATAAAGTATGGTCTCTTTTACTTCCAGGACAGACACGGAAGGATCACACAAAACTATAAATAGTAATACTTCTCAAAGCAACAGAAAAATATTAAATATTACACAGAATCGGTTACTTTTTCCAATCGAATATTGAAATGACTTTAAAATGTACATTGTCCAGAGAGAGAAGGACAAAACACCACGAAAATATGTCAAATGCAGAATAAAAGGTCGAGCTCTTCACTGCACAACCTTCTCCAGCCCCTGCTCAAAGCGAAAATATGGTGCTCACAGCTATGTATTTATATCAATTGCTGTTTCTGCCAAGCATTCCATTTTTTTGTCCATTTATTTGGGTCATGTGACCTGCCATGGGCAGAGCAAGTCTGCACTGGCCGACTCTTATTCACAGATATTTTTGGGTATGGAATTATTCTGACTGTTTTGTGATTTTTCCTGGGATACTAGCTTCGAGTTGCATCCTTTTACAAAATTTCAGCTTTCTACCCCACCTAGAAGGTACTAAACATATATGTCAGCGAATCAATTAGTTACTGGTTAGAAAGAAATAGTGGGATATGCTTACACATTGCATAAGCAATAACAAACCGTGCTTCATACGTAGGTACATAATGGAAGCTATTTATGATGATAGGAAAGGTATTCTAAGTATAAGGGGGGTGGACACTTATCCAACCAATATTATCTAGTTTTGTATTTTTAATTAATCTTCTGAAATTTGTAGAATTTGTTTTTCACTTCGAAGTTGTGGGTTACGATGTGTAAGTAAAGGTGGAAAAAGTCTGAGTCAATGCATTTAAATTCCAGGCTATAAGGCAACAAAAGGTGGAAGTTTTGAAAGGGGGTGTAGACTTTCTATCGGCACTGTAAATATACTAGCGTGGATCGGCTCGCTATGCTCGCCTCACCACACATCGTTACAGAGGCACAGGCTTGTTTTAACTGAGGATAGTATAATGTACTGACTGAACTTGCTGTGTTGTCATGATTTACATCAATCATAATACAAACATTTCTTTTTGTATAAATTTATTTGTAATATTGGTGATGTTATTTATTTGTAATTTATTTGTAATCTTAAAAGGTCCAATTTGTCTAAAACTCTAAATGGTCAATGGTCCAAGCTGGTCTAATGTGTCTAAAGTGTTTTACAGGTCTTTGGGATATTAAGGGTCTTTGTGGTCTTTAATGGTGTTCGAGGTCTTTGGTTCTTCAGGGTCCTCTGGGTCTTTAAGGGTCTTTTGGGTCTTTTTTGGTCTTCAGGGTCTTTTGGGTCCTCTGGGTTTTTGGGGTTGTTGGGATTTTTAAGGGTCTTCCAAGGTTAATTGGGCACAAACTTTTATAGGACAATTTTTTTTTACCACTATGCACCTAAATAGGGGTTTTAAACAGTTATTTTCTCACAATTAATAACTTATAAATACCCAAGCGTAGATCCATATATACAATCCTTTATAAAAAGCCCAATTTTTTTTTTCGGATTTCAACTCAGCTACTCATATAATTGGTGAGCTCCGATCATCAAATATGTTATCAGATGTGAAAGATAACTGTTAATTAAGATGTTACCATGATTGGTAAGATCAGCAAAGAAGGAGTCACGTGACCTTTCAAATGCGTTAATCATTAAAAAAATTTTTTTAAATAGTACAAACACAACTTATACATCGATTTAAAAGTGATTTTACAACTCATCTAACGACATAACACTCGAGTGAAAAAACAGTTTTAGAAAAAATGATTACCACCTTAGCTAACTTCAAAAAATATACACCTCCAAATATACACCTTCCAAATATACATTCCAAATGAACATCCTATACTAGTTTAAAACAAGCGATTTTGATCTGTATACTGCACCTATATAGTCATTTAGAGAACGCTTTTTGATTGTCTGAAAACGTAGCAGATTTTAAATATCTCATTAAATTAAGTCGTGATGATTTAGAGTGATCTTAGGACAATTGGTGCGTTTTTGACGAAGAGCGGTATCAGTTCCCATAAGCTGTAGTTTGAAAATTACAAATCGGGCAGATTAAACAAACACACGAAATTAAAGCCAGATCAGCCACGCATTCAATGAGACAAGTCAGACAAATGAGTTTTGGAGCCATTGCTGCATGGGACGGTTGTACCATCATAAACTGGGGTAGATCAATACATACAATGCGTGCCATGCAACCCTCATGCCACAATCACCAAGCCACCACATGCCAACGTGTCAAGCTCCAACAACCACCTCATAACAAGGTGAGATCTTTTGCTGTTTGTTTGTGAACTTACTGCTTTGAGCTCCCAAAGTTAATCGCCACAAAACTTTCTACGATCAGATTTTTAACCACAATGCACCTGAATAGGGGGTTTTAAACAGTTGTGAAAAGGTCATCTGGCCCGCTATTGCCATGCTGCACTACAACTTCACTTCTACACCCTTTACAGCCCTTAGACCGACACACAATGTAAGACCCCTTCTTACCCATTAAGACCATGTTAAAACACTTTACACCCATTCCCACCCATTTAGACCCTTTTGAGACATATATACCTTCTTCGACCCTTTCAACACTTTTCAGACCTAGAGTCTTTTTAAGGCCCTTTGGACAATTTAAGACCATTTGGACACTTTAGACCCCCTTTACTCTTTAGCCATTAGGCCGATTTAGTCCCCATGAGGCCCTTTTATGAGTCTGGACACTTTCAACACTGCAGACCCCTTTCAACACTTCAGACCCTTAAGACAATGAAACCACTTTAGACCCCTTCAAAAATATAAAAAAGGTGAGACATCTACAAACCGCAGTCAGTGACATGTACCCTGATATATATACATATATATATATATATATATATATATACACATACATACATACATACACTACTGGTCAAAAGTTTTAGAACACCTCAATTTTTCCAGTTTTTATTGAAATTTACGCAGTTTAATGTCCAGTGAATAACCTGAAATGGTACAAAGGTAAGCAGTAAACTGCTCGAGGTGAAAAAAAAGAAGAATTTAGGTCAGCAAAAACGGGAAAATAATGTAAGTTGCACAGTTATATTGTAAAAAAAAGGCCTTCTTCAGGGAACAAGTAATGGGTCAACAACTTACAGCTGTTCTGTAGCAATGTAAGTAAATTAAGCCTTGAAAGTTGATGCAAACAATTCCTACAGGTGTCCCAACCTCTGCTGATTACTTGATTACAAACCCCCTGTCTGTATAAAAGCAATATTGGAACAGACTGTTATTACACCCTCTGAAGCATTATTTGGACAATATTGCACTGCAGGAAGTAGTATATTGGAAACCGGAGGAAACTCTGACAGGAAGAGGTCTGGCAGACCCAAAGCCACAACAGAATCAGAAGACAAGTTTCTGGGAGTCAACAGCTTGCGTGATAGGTGGCTCACAGGACAACAGCTTCAAGCACAGCTCAACACTGGTCGAAGTAGGCAAGTCTCAGTTTCAACGGTGAAGAGAAGACTTTGAGCTGCAGGTTTGACAGGTCGAGCGGCAGTAAGAAAGCCATTGCTAAGATGGCAAAATAAGAAAAAGAGGCTTGCGTGGGCCATGACGCACCGCCAGTGGACTACTGAAGACTGGAAGAAGGTCTTATGGACCGATGAATCAAAATTTGAAATCTTTGGTTCATCACGCAGGGTTTTTGTACGCCGTCGAGTAGGCACAAGGATGGTTCCTCAATTTGATACGAACTGTCAAACATGGAGGAGGAAGCGTGATGGTCTGGGGCTCTTTTGCTGGATCCAGAGTCAGCGACTTGCACAGAGTGACTGGCACCCTGAACCAAAAGGGCTATGACAGCATTTTGCAGCGCCATGCAATACCCTCTGGTATATGCCTAGTTGGTCAGGGGTTCATCCTACAGCAAGATAATGACGCTAAACACACCTCCAGGCTATGTCAAAACTACCTTCGAGGAAAAGAACAAGACGGTAGGCTTCAAATCTTGGAATGGCCAGCACAGTCTCCAGACCTATACCCCAGAGCTGGTTTGGGATGAACTGGACAGAAGGGTGAAAGCAAAGCAACTTACAAGTGCAACACATTTGTGGGAACTTCTGCAACAGTGTTGGGAAGAACTTCCCGAACAATATTTGATTTCCATTGTAGAAAGAATGCCACGAGTGTGTTCGGCGGTTATATCTGGAAAAGGTGGTGACTTTGTTGAGTCTAAAATTTAAATGAAATTTTGTTAAACAAAATGATTCTAAGATTTCTTTTTTATCTCCAATTGTTTATTTGTTCTATGCTTAATTTCAGAGTACATTGAGACATTAAACGGTGTAAATTTCGATAAAAACTGAAAAACTGAGGTGTTCGAAAACTTTTGACCGGTAGTGTATATATATATATATATATATACAGTCACGTGAAAAAGTAAGTTCATCCCATGTAAAGTTTTGACTTTTTCAACATATTTCAACATACAGCTATTTGATCTTCATTTCAACAATATTGATAGATGAAGGTGATATAATATAACAAATATCATGAAACATTTCCATTTTGTAGTCCATTGTATAATTTAAATAAACATATATGCAAAGTTCGCATGTGGAAAAAGTAAGTACACCCTTGGCTCTAATAGGTGGTATTGCCCCCTTTGGCAGAAACAACCTCAAGTAGGCGTTTCTTATAACTGTCTACCAGTCTCTGACATCGATTGGGAGAAAATTTTGCCCACTCTTCGATGCAGAATTCTTTCAGCTGTACAATGTTTGAGGGGTTTCTTGCATGCACAGCTTCGTTTCAAATTCCCCCACAACATCTCGATGGGATTTAGATCCGGGCTTTGACTTGGCCATTCCAGAACCCTCCATTTCTTTCTTTTCAGCCATTCCTTGGTGGATTTACTGGTATGTTTAGGGTCATTGTCATGTTGCAAGGTCCACCTTTGGTTGAGCTTCAACTTTTCCGGCAGATGGCCTCACATTATCCTCAAGCACCCTCTGGTACAATGAAGGATTAATAGTGAATCCTATGATGGTGAGCTGCCCAGACCCTGATGCAGCAAAGCTGCCCCAAACCATAATATTTCTACCACCATGCTTTACAGTTGGTGTCAGGTTCTTGTGGTCAAATGCTGTCTTTGGTTTTTGCCAAACATGTCTTCTGGTACTGTGGCCAAATAGCTCTGCCTTTGACTCATCTGTCCAGAGCACATTGTTCCAGAAGTGGTGGTCTTTGCCTAGGTGTTCATTGGCAAACTTTAGTCTTGCCCTGATGTTCTTTCTGGACAGCAAAGGTTTCCTCCTGGCACACCTCCCATGTAGATCAAATTTGTGCAGCCTCTTTCTAATGGGAGACTCGTGCACTTTGACATCAACAGTGGCAAGAGCTACCTGTAGGTTCTGTGATGATATTCTGGGGTTCTTAGATACTTCTTTCAGTATCTTGGGGTCTGCTCTCGAGCTGAACTTGCTGGGGCGGCCTGGCCTGAACAAGTTGGCAGTTGTTTGGAATCTTCTCCACTTGTAGATGATCTTCCGGATAGTCGAATGATTGATTTCAAATTGTTTGGAGATCTTTTTAAATCCCTTCCCAGACTCGTAGGCATATATAACCTTGTTTCTGAAGGCCTCAGAGAGCTCTTTTGATCGAGGCATGGTGACGCCGCTCACTTCAACAACAAAGAGCAAACCAAACTAAATGTCTGAGGTTTAAATAAGACAGGTTCCTCCAAGATCCTCTCTAACGATGTTTTAATCATTTGCACCTTAGCTGGTGCACCTCATTCTAATTTTTTGTATTTGAAGTAGTGATAAATGTAGGGGTGTACTTACTTTTTCCACATGCGAAATTTGCATTTATGTTTATTTAAATTATACAATGGACTACAAAATGTAAATGTTTCATGATATTTGTTATATGATATCACCTTTATCTATCAATATTGTTGAAATGAAGATCAAATAGCTGTATGTTGAAATATGTTGAAAAAGTCAAAACTTTACATGGGGTGTACTTACTTTTTCACGTGACTGTATATATCGTTTTTGGCCCTAACACTCAATACTGAAGAATCATTAAAAAAAAAAAAAAATTCTCACATCCTGATCTGTATTTGGATCTTCACCAAAATCGAATCGATTCGTCCTTGTCTCACACCCAGCCTACACACCAACATTCGTCCAAATCCGTCCACAACTTTTTGAAATATATATCGTTTTTGGCCCTAACACTCAATGCTGAAGAATCACTTCAAAAATTAAAAAATTCTCGTATCCTGATCTGTATTTGGATCTTCACCAAAATCGAATCGATTCGTCCTTGTCTCACACCCAGCCTATACACCAACATTCGTCCAAATCCGTCTACAACTTTTTGAGATATCCTGATATCCAAGTATATTGGTATTAGCCATATCTCTCATTGGTGAAGAATCACTTAAAAAAAATTGTCACATCCGGATCCGGATCTTCACCAAAATCGAATCATTTCTTCCTTGTCACATACCCAACCTCTCCAGAAAATTTCATCGGAATCCGTCGACAACTATTTGTGATATCCTTATTCACAGCCAAACAAATAGACAGGGGTGAAAACATAACCACCATTCACCTTCGGGGACAGAGGTAACTAGAACGGCACTCGGTAGAGCGCATACCATAACTATGCTGAACAGGGTACATTTTGTATTCCACTGATAGGTCGGATCTGGATTCGGACCTGAACCAAAATCGAATCGGCTTGTTCTTGTCACCGAACCAACTCATCGACCAAGTTTTGTCATAATCCGTCCACAACTTTTTGAGATATCGTGCTCATAGACGGACAAACAGACATATGGGGTAGAAACATAACCTCCATCCACTTTCGATGGCAGAGGTAATAATAAGTCACGTTCTTTATTGTTTAGTCTTAGAATTAAAACTCGGTCTTTAAAATTAACGTGTAATTTAATCAGAATCTTAACTTCCATTCTCGTATTGGAAGTCTCGTATTTAAAGTAACTTCCTAGCCCAATGTGGTTTAGATTGTACACTATTTTGGAAGGAAGAACATGGCAGCTATCGTTGAAGGCATTCAATATTGCATGACATAATCCAAATACATCCTGGTTATTTGGCTGGAAAGTTGGCCAAAAACAGTATGGCTTGCACTTGATGAATTCATGGAGAATTCCCTGAATATAAATAAAGAAATACGAGATCTCATGTATTAAAGGTTGGTACGCCCTAAAACAACAACTACTAGCAACACCAGCAATACACACTGCAGGAAGCTCAGAATGTGATGTTACCATTGTTTTTGATATAATTGGTGACGTATGCTTTCCCAGCTTTCCTGAACTATGCAAATAACAGGCAGGTTCTGCCATGCTTTAGACGAAACCAGATTAATTAGAATTTTATTCTAGAGCAAGGAATCCATTTTGTAGAGTCGCATCAGAACAAGGATCTAAATGCACAACACAAAACAGAAACGAGTGGGCCTACACTCGTGTCCGGTCCAGCAAGGGTTAACTGGCATGACACAGACAGGCCCAGGGAGCGAAGCTGAAGGTCGGGGGGACGTGGCGATGAGATGCGCTGGCTCCTTGTTCACGCTGCCGCCATTCTCTGTACGCGTTCTGCACAGCAAGCAGGAAAAACTACACCAGAAATAAAATGAAGTGAAAATTTAATGAAACGAGTCCTCGCAAGAATAGAAGAACAGTGCAGGGTCTAACCTCAGAACGAAGAACCCCACCCAAGCCAGTTACAAAAAACAACTTCATATCAATAATGCTTATTGTAACATTAAATTATCAAGCTATTATCAGAAAGAAAAAAAAATCTAAGGAGGAAGAGTTATCCCCCAAATGGTAACTGGACGTCATGATGAGTGACATGCTGTAGATTTGAGGATTTGAGATTGGTACATAAGTACTTCCACAACAAAGACAATGCTATGCTTAACATAAAACAATTTTTTATTTTTTAATTGTCCTTCCAGCTTTTAGCACTGAGATGGAAGGACAAAAGTTCAATTCCCAGATCAATGATTTACCGCTTTAAATGGTGTCCCCAACCCCCCGCCACTCCGCCTCCAATTCCTTTTCCTTGAACAACCTCTTCCTTTCTGCACTTGCTTTACACCCTTATATCTCACTGTTCTTGATGCAGCATATGTTGCTTTCCTCGTCCACAAGGCCATCTCCTTGATACCCAAAACAAACCAATTTGTTAAAGCTTCTGCGCTGGTTAGTCCATCGTGGCGTTGTTAGCTCAATATTTATGTCTGGGTTGTTCAGATGAAACACTCATGCAATATTTATAATGGTCTATTCCCGCTGTTCTGCCTTCCCTGAACAAGCCTCGGTTTAATTTTTAATATTTACACGAGGACATAAACCAATCAGGCCCGAAGGTAATCTCATCATGACCGATGCAAGATTAAAGCGCAGCAACTCAAAGCTTGTTACACTCGAGCATTATTACTGCAAATACGAGACGATGAACAGTGCACATAAAGATTAAGCAATATGGTACAAACAAACTCGAATTAGTTTAAATAAAACAAGACGTTTGCTGTAAAAGCAATTTCGGTGATAACTTTAAAAACAAAAAGTCATATTTATAGCTTTGATGGTTCTACCACAATACTTCCCACATTCTAAACTATTTACATGCATTTTGTGATTATATTTAACGATGAAGCATTCTATGGTAATGAAGACTATCTATCTATAATTCCAGTAATCTCTGTGTGTGTGTGTGTGTGTGTGTGTATGCGACCGCTGTTTCTCGACAACTACCGGTCCGATATACTTTAAACTTGCCAGGTATATTGCTGGGGACCCGAGGATGTGCCTTTTCAAGGTTTCATATTAATCGGACAAGTAGTTACCGAGCTATGGCGATTTCTTTACCAAACTCCGCAAGCCGTTCGCTTTGGACCAAACCATTGCATGTAAATAGAGGGGGGGGGGGGGGATTGTCACCGTACTCGCAAGCCGTTCGCTTTGGACCAAACCATTTCATGTAAATAGAGGGGGGGGGGGGATTGTCACCGTACTCGCAAGCCGTTCGCTTTGGACCAAACCATTTCATGTAAATAGAGGGGGGGGGGGATTGTCACCGTACTCGCAAGCCGTTCGCTTTGGCTTTGCGAATGGACCAAACCATTTCATGTAAATAGAGGGGGGGGGGATATAATTTTGTACGGGCATGCCCTAGTACCTTTAAAATTCAGTAAATGAAACTCCGCACAATGAACGCCGTCATCTTACTATAATTCACCAAATGTGCGTCCGTCTGTCTGTCCGTCTGTCTGTCCATCCGTTCGAAGGTACCGCAAAAACGGCTGAACCGATCGCAACGATATTTTGGGTGGGTAATCCTGGGATCACCTAGAGTAAAATAGGCTATATTGTTTTTCCAATTTCAGCTTTGGCCTCCAGCATTTTCAGGTTTGGACCTTCGCATAACGTTATTTTCCCGGGTGCTGCACAAACGGCTGCACAGCTGCGCTGCACGGCTGCACCGATCGGACTCAGTGACCTCGGACAAAGACCTTTTATAAGGACATGGGTAGAATCCCTGCTTGAGAGAATGCCAACCCCCTCCCCGCCATCACGGTCGTCTCTCCAACTCACAATCCCACGAGATATGCAGAAAGGACGACCCAAAACCAATTATCTTCTTTTTCATTCGTATATAAACATCATTAAAAGTAAATAATGACCTCGGCCAAAGTTCAAACGATGTGAGTTTAATCCCTACATGAGAGAATTCCACATAGCTATTTGGGTGGTGTATACGCTAACAGTTCGCTGTCTCCATCGATCTTGACACGGCCGGAACACCTATCAGCTTAAAATCCTTTTAACTGTTGACTTGGTAGTTTTTACAATGAAGGAAACATTAACAATGTTGGTCAAAGTTTATTTTGTGATTAAGTTGTGATTGGAGTTATGTTGTTTGGAATGAAAAAATTGATATCGAGTTCAAGTAAATGACGACATGCCGTGATGGTTTTTACTTTCTGAACGTGAACTTCGCGGATCGCCATATGCAAATTCGCCATGGACCCATGATCGATGTTTCTATACATGAACGTATCCGTTTGTTTGTGAACGGGTACGTTTTTCATGGAAGTCCTTCACGAACTTGCTGTCCATGTCTGATGTGCGACTGAAGGTGCTACAGGAATGTGGAATTTATTGGTTTCATGCTTTAGCATTCGCTTAGGTGAGGTGCTTAGCATGGGTATCTCACTAGTTCCTTTAATATAATCCATCACCCAAGATCCACTTTTTTGAAATACCAACTTCTTTCCTGGAAGTCCTAGCAGTGTCCATGTGGTTGTTTTTTTTACCTCTCTCACCCCCCAGCCCCTTTCCCATGCCTCCTACCCCCAAGCTCTCGCCCTCCCACAGATATCCCGATGTCCCTGCTCTCCATCTTGTTCTCCCGCTCCCTTTATCATATGTTTTATGTGTCAGTTTGTATTTTCGTGATCAATATTAGCTCTTACACGAGCCTCGATCTTTTATACAAAAAAAATAACAATAATAAAAGTCCACCTTAAGTGATAAATGTAAATGGGGAAAAACAAAATTGAAAAAAGGAATTTTCGTAAGGAGTGTGGGAGGACTTGGAAGAAATACTTTTTGGAGGAGATTGGAGTCAAGGCAGACCAGGAACGGGGAATGGATGGAGCATAAAGGGAAGGGCAATGATAGCAGAAAGTGGGGCAAGAGGGGCAAAATAATCACCATGTGTGCCTGCGTACGTAGTAAATATATGGCAAAAGGTACTGGACCAAGGATCTTCCCATCAATTACAGGTGCAAACTCTGTTGATCGTGCTGCGTGGCATGTGATCTTAGTGGCACTATATAATCTGTAATGTCTGCCAGAGGCAGAGGTCTTAGGGTATCCAAAAGAAGTCGAAGACTGGGTGTACGTCAAGCAGGTACTGTAGAAGCCAGGACAATTATGTTCGGCTCTTTCGAGAGATCTGTCATCATAAATGACAAGAGGTGGGAAAGAAAGACGGATGCGGATGCAATCGTGTAGTGACAGACAATGGGGAAAAGACAGTTTTAAAGGCTTGTTAAGGTGACCACCTTCAAAGGGTAGGTTCAAATGACAAATTCTCAACATAGTGCACTACAAACAGATATCAAACCATCATATGCGAAATACCATTCCAATGGATCGACGACTGAAGCCTGAGACTATCGTGTGGACAACTCGTCTCTGAAATCAAATGGAAGACCAAATACTGCATTGGAGTCATCACAAGGAAACAATAAGTACTATCGATGGCTGTAATAAAATACACATTCAAATGAAGGAAAGAGTGTATTGGTAAAAAAGAAAAAATTGTTCAAGCAATTTTCAATAATTTCAAACAATTTCGACTGTATTTATAAACAAGCAGATTATTTACAAAATGTAATTTTGTAAACAACGACTGTGTGTTTTTAAAGGTAATGCGGAATTCTGATACGAAACAAGGAACATGTTTTTTTTTTTTAACTTTCCGCTTTGCAATCCGGTCAACGTGAAACATCCACAAGGAATGGATCTAGTGCTAAGGGCACCTTGGGTCTACTGTTCTCTTCGTTGGGAATACAGTATATTATATGGAGCCGCAAGCCGTAAAACGCCCAAGTATCTGCCGGCCAAACACAGCCAGTAACCAAAGAGCCACCTCCATGACTCCTTCATTAAGGTTTGAGCAATAAATGTGAAATTAACCACTGCCAGGTGGACACGTGCTTTGGATTCCAGATTAGATGCCGTTTTACCAATTCTTGTGCAACTATTGGAAATAATTCCGAAAAGCTCCTTCTCATAGTTGTCAAAAAAGGTATCAAGACCATTTTAAGGCATGCACCTACAAGGTTCCTTGAATTGAAGTCTCAATCAAATACAACATGTTTTTAATCACCGTGTCCCACTTAGCTCTCCGGACCTGTTTCTACAAGATCTCTCGCCCTATAAATGGCTTTTCCTTGAGCTTTCTGACCCCAGAAGAATTGACAAAAACCCTTCCTAAAGCAAACCACCGCCTGGGCAAACATTTGGGGCTGGACGAGGCAGCGCGCATTTCAAAATAAGCGAAGTGATATTTCAACCACGATTTTATCCCCTCTATCGATCGCCATAGCAACTGCACAAGGATGAGGAGAAGGAGGGCGAGCGGACCGATTGGGGTCCTTTTTTTCTCCCTCTTTAATGCCCAGCAATTCCATGGCTCGCATCTCTTGAGATGAGTATAAAATATATAATCATCCGACTGCCTTTTCATTTCCTAAGGGTTTCAGTGTCACCAACCGAAGTGCTAATACCAGTTGTCAATTTTCTGTGCATTGCACACAAAGCCTTCCTTGCTTTGGTGATAGGCAGGGGCAGGATGTGAAATGGGGGGAGAGGGGTGGAGGGTTTGGGGGTAGTGGGGAGGGGAATGCTGAGCAATTTCATCATCAACAAAGTGGGTATGTATTAGAAATGTAGAGGAAAGAAGATTGATGAAAGAAAGAATAGAAACAAGACAAGATGATAAAAAGATTACAGAGATGGAGTTGCCTATATTCCACATTGCTGGGATCAAAGGAGAAAAGGAACTGTGAGAAAAAGTAGATGCGGAAACAGGATAATTAACGTGAAAGGCAGAAAGGGAAAGATTTTCACAGGTCGGTACTAAAGAGCACCATCCAGATAGTAAGGGGGAGAGGAGATGAGAAAAGCAAAGGTGAAAGTGAGAATGGGAGGGATTAATTGGAATGGGGAGGAAAGAAAGAAGCGTAAGTATGAAAGAAGAGAAGAAATAAGGAGGGGAGAATATGGGGCACAATGGGGGACAATAAGAAAGGAAGAGAAGAGGAAATTAAGGGGTTGGAAATGGGGGTGGTGTATATGGAAAGAGATACGAGGGGAGGGGAACATTTGAAACTGGAGGGGTGAGAGAGTAAAGGGGTATGGGACTAAATAGAGGAAAGATGAAAGGGGGAGGGAAAATAAAGGGGGCGACTAATGATAGAGGGGGAATAAAGGGGGAAGGGGAGACTAAAGGGGGAAGAGATTAAAGGGTGAGGGAAAATAAAGCTGGAGGGACTCTAATGGATGGGAAGGCTCATGGAGAGGGAGACTAATGGGGGAAATTTAAAAGGAAGAGAGGAGACTAATGGTGAAGGAGGGGAGGAGGGGGGGGATGACCAATGGAAACGGAAGGAGACCAATGGGAAGGGGGAGACTAATTTGGAGAGGGGAGACTAATGGGGAGGGGGAACTAATGGGGAGGGGGGGGGGGGGTGGAGACTAATGTTGGTGAAACTAATATGGAGGGTAAGGAGACTAATGGGGGGAAGGGAGACACCAATTGCGGGAAGACCAATGGAGGGATCAAAGGGGGGAGACCAATGAGGTAGAGGGATAGACCAATGAGAGGAGGAGACCAACATGGGAGGAGAGACTGATGTGGGGAACAAGACTAATGCGGGGGAATTAATGGGTGTGGAGATTAATGGGTGTGTAGACTAATGGGAAAGGGTGAGACCAATGGGTGTGGAAACTAATGGGGGTGAAGACGAATGGGTGTGTAGACTAATGGGTGTGTAGACTAAAAGGTGAGAGAAAAAGGGTGGGAAGAAAACAAGGAGAAGAAACAATGGCAAGGGGAGGAAATAGTGAGAAATGAGGGAAGAAAAGGGGGGTAGAAGTATCAGAAAAATGGGATGGGGGAGAAAATTAGAGGAGAAATGGGGGAAGAGGGTGAAAAATAGAAAGGAGGGGAAGAAAGGAGACAGAAAAGGGGACAATGATGGAAGGGAGTAGGAGTGCAAAATGAGGGCAACAAGGAGAATTTAGGGATTGCAATGAAAATAGAGGCTATTGGGGTGAATGTTGGCAAAAGGGGTAATATGTGAGAAAATAAATGGAAAAGGGGGACAAAGTGGAGTAAAAGCAGAAGGAACCTAAAGATATGGATTGTGGAGAAGGGGAGATTTTGAAGTAAAGAGGGGGTTGGGGGAGTGGCATGTGTGGCATAAACACTTGTAAGTATGAGTGGGGGGTTAGTGGGAGAGGTTGGGGGGGGGGACATGTTTTGCCGGTGGGGAGAATCACTTAATAAATTAAATAATTTTCGTATCAGATTCCATATTCAGATCTTCACCAAAATCGAATCAATTTGTCCTTGCCAGAAACTCAACCTGTCCACCAAATTTCGTCCAAATCCATCCACAACTTTTTTAGATGTCCTGCTATGTATCGTTTTTGGCCCGATCTCCCAATGTTGAAGAATCACTTTTTAAAATTCTAGTAGCCGGATCCGAAGCCGGATCTTCACCAAAATCTAATAATTTCATTCTTGTCACATACACAACTTCTCTGACAAATTTCTGCCATGAATCCGTCCACAACTTTTTGAGATATCTTGTTAACAGACAAACAGACAAACAAATGAAAAATCGGTCAGAGACCGAGGACTTGCCGGAATGTACTTTTTTATCGGCCATTTTGGATCATTAAAAGTAAATAATGACCTCTGCCAAAGTTCAAACGACGTGGGTTTAATCTCAACATGAGAGAATGCCACATAGCTATTTGGGCGGTGTATAAGCTAACAGATCGCTGTCTCCATCGATCTTGCCAAGGCCATAACACCTTTTAACTCTTGACTTCGTAGTTTTTACAATGAAGGAAACACATATCGGGAGTACATACGACATAGCGATTGTGAATGTGACAGCTCTGAGGCGTCTTTCGCTTCGCATAGCAGTGACGGTGAGCACCAATATGGCGGCTGTAAGATTAAAATCTGGCTTCAAACCCCCTCACCACCCAAAGCTTTCAACCAGACATATTAACACGCTCCTCCCCCTTCATTCCCGTTCTTCAAAGCAAAGCGGTAAAAATTGTTGTAGGCCTTATACTGATACAGTTGCAATCAAACTACTGATATATCTCCAGAGGAAATTGAGATGTAAAGAGCAAATGATCAATAATGAAGACGGAATACACAGTGAAAATAGGCCAACGATTTCACTTCAGCTTCTCTGCATCTCTTAATTTCTTCTCTGGTGTTCATTTCACCTTATAAGAAAAGAAAAAAACGAGTTGCACACAAAATGAAAGCAGCACGCACATACAAGGATTTCCAGGTAATCCCACAGAGACCGTCGGTCACAGAGCATCTTGCGATCACAAGTCAAAGGAAAATATCTGAGCGGAAAGCATAAAAAAGGAATTTTCCCTCGCATGACAACCATTGCAATGCCTCTCATCAGGACTGAGGTGCATTGGATCTGGAAGATCTTCATGGGGCATTTACTGAGACCACCTCCCAAAAAGATCAGTATGCAATGGTCACATGGGTTTTCACAGGTTTTAATGCATCATGCCAGTGCTGGACAGTGCTGCGTCCCCATTGAGAAACACCTTTCCATGAAAAAGTAAAAAGATTAAATGTATCAAAACATTTTGATTAAGCTCAGTTGGCATACCCTAACCTGAAGACAAAATAACAAGGAAAATCTTATCCAAACTAGAATTAGAACGGCATTCCTACTCAGTAGAGCGCATACCTCCACCAGGTTGAACAGTTTACATTTTGTATCCCACTGATAGGCCGAAGGGGTCAGGGGTGACTCATCTACATCCGGACCTTAACCAAAATCGAATCGGCTTGTTCCTGTCACTTACCCAACTCATCCAGCAAATTTTGTCATAAACTGTTCACAACATGTCGTTTTTGGCCCCCATCACTCAATGATGAAGAATCACTTTAAAAATTCTAGTATCCGGATCTGGATTCAGATCTTCACCAAAATCGCATCAATTCGTCCTTGTCACACACCCAACCTGTCTACCAAGTTGTGTCCCAATCCGTCCATAACTGTGTTAGATATCCTGCTATAAATCAATGCCAAGTGTTCTCAAATCACGATTTCAAACAAATGGCATAATATATTGAAGATATTTATCCATATTTTTGAATTTATTATAGATATAATTGACAGAAGTTAAGAGTAGGGGTCAGAAGATGATTAGTTGTGGGAAGTGCAGGGACAACATCTTCAAAGAGGTACAAGGAGAGGATGAGGGCCCAAGTATGAGGAACTTAGCAAAAAAGACAAAGGTTTGGAGGAGCGAAAAAGTATGGAGAGGCATGTAGGGGAATTGCAGAAGTTTTGTGTGGAAGGACATCAGAAAAGGGTGAATCGTCGAGGGACAGAAACCAGGTATAATGGACGGAGGAAGTAGTGGAGGCAGAGGGAAAAAGGAGGTTTGAAAGAGGATAGAGAAGATCAAGGATAGAGGGAGACATTCAGATGCAAGGTTGCTGGGCAAAATAAGAAATAAACAAAGAGAGCTGTTGATAAGGCTAAGAATGATATGGAAGAAGAGGTGTTTCTCAAGTTGGAAGAGAATGGTGGGTATAAGATGATCTATAAATTTGTTCATGACCAGGATGAGGAGAGTAAGGACATTAAAGGGGATGGGGAGCGGTGATCAAGGATGGTGCCGGGAGGCTTGTGACAGACAGGGGACAATATTGAAGGTGTGGGTCGGATATTTCAAGGCGCTGCCGAACTGAGGAGGAAGCAACCACAAGCTGGAGCTTCCATGTTATGTTAAGGGGAAAATGCAGTTAGGGGTGATCACAGAGAAGGTGCAGACAGCATTAAAGAAAACGAAGAAGGGAAGAGTGCTCGGCATTGATGACGTGCATACAGAGATGATGGTTGCTGCCTGAAAAGTCAGAGTCAGTTTGACGAAAAGGCTGCTGAATGTATGTATGAGAGAGTTATGTATATCCCAATGGATTGGAGGACAGGGCTAATTGAGCCGAGATTGTAGAGGAGGGGCAATGTTTGAGATCCAGAGAAGTAGGCATTACGTGCCTAAGTCATGTCATGAAAGTGCTGGAGAGGATTCCGGATGGGAGGAAAATGTTAGAGTGTGGAGATGGAGATTGGAGAAGAGCAGCAGGAGTTAAGAGAGGGTAGAGGAAGGACAGATGGGATGTTTGCGCTGAGAGAGCTGCTGGAGAAGAGGTTGCAGGAGCAAGGTGAACTGGCATTGGTGTTTGTGCACCTGGAGAAGGCTTACCACACTGTCCCGAAAGAGATGGTGATGGCGACAATGAGATGGATGGGAGTGCCAGAAGCAGAAGTTAGACTGGTAGAAGGGATGTACAAGGGAACTAAGGGAAGAGTTTTGGTTGGTCCTGGGATGTCGAAGGAGTTCCGTGTGAACATCGGTTTGAAGCAGGGAAGCGCTTTCAGCGCACTTATGTTTATCATGGTGATGGAGCTGGTAAGCAGGAGGGTGAACATGAGGGGTATTCTGGGGAGGATGTTGTATGCAGACGATCTGGCTGTTGTAGTGAAGAGATTGCAGGAGATGCAGGGAGAAATGGTTGAGTAGAAGAAGAAATTTGAGAAACATGGGATGAGGGTGAGTTATGGAAAATACTGAGGTGATGTGGGTTGGGCAGCAGAGGAAAGAAATTAATCAGGTGAGAGAGGAAGGAGATCAGAGAGGGAAATAGGTTTGAGTATCTGGGGGGGGGGGATGGGGGGGGGGGACGACCAAGACAGTGACTGGGGATGGTAAGTTGGAGGGAGAGGTGAGGAAGAGGATTCAGGTGGGTGTGAATGTGTGGAGGAGGGTGGAGTAATGACGGATAGAAAGAATTCAGTGAGATTGAAAGGGAAGGTTCTAATGTCGTGTGTAATTCCGGCCTACCTTTACGATCTGGAGACGTAAAGGTAGGGATATCAGTAACGTGGGGGTGGTTGGAGAGTGGAGAGAGTTGGCTGAAGACAGAGGGAAGTGGATGAGTATCGTGTTCAAGGCAGTTGGAAGCTTGGTACCATTGGACTTCACCCCTAATAAAGAGAAGAGGAGGAGGACAATAATGATTTGACCAGTTCACTCTGGAGGAGCTTTTCCTCCAAGCTCATGAGTGTCATGGGGAACTACTCTTATTGAGGAGTGGCCCAACTATATGACCAAGCATTCTGTACCTTCAGGGTTAGGATGTGTGTGTTTGATCGACCATGTATGTACTTCAGCCGTCGAGCTGAGGTGCATGCGAATGCTCATGGGACAGTCTTGTTGGACTGTGTGGTTTGGCCATGGGATCAAGGTGCTTATCTCCAGCTGTTTAAATGTTTCAATTTTTCTTACCTTTTTGTATAAAAAGGCCTCCCTTCGAAGACAATGGCAAACAAAGCCGAAAAACGTATCTGTAGATGTTCCCTTTCAGGGGTGGAATCTATCTATCTATATAATTATAAAATTGAAATCTTGCGTGTTTGTATGTAACATTCGATCGGTCCGGGGGCGTGGCTTACCCCTTTGAGAGAGTAGTAATATCCACCATTTTATTAACTCGCATAGCTTTGAGGCCTGTTTTGTAGGCCCGTGGTGTCTTGCTCTCTCTCTGTTTTATTTCAAATCAAATTCGATATATCATTTCATTTTTCACAGTCGCTAACATAGTTTTAGACTCGGTTGAAAAAAAACGGGAAGAAAATCCGATGAAAGTTTCCGTTTATAGAACGAAATGAATTCTGAAAGGCTTGTATCTTCAAGGCCATTGAGTCTGTTTCACGCCTTTATCTTCAATCTAAGTCGCCATCTGATTTCATTTTTATCGATGGTTTTAGACTCGGTAAAAGAAATAATTGAGAACATTCACGCACACACGGGAAATTGCAGAGATATATTTTAAAAATCGCGCCACGTTGATATATGAAAATACACCGCCTAAAATAACAGGCATACAGTATATATATCTTCGTCATTTCATTCAACATTATTACCCGGAAGTCAAATATGTTTCAGGAAATTACCGAGAGATATTTCTTCGATTTTTTAAATTATTTATATGCGCATATACTTTAAATAGGTTTATTTGAAATCTTTAATTTTCACAATGTAATTTATTTGTCATTTGATGATCGGCAAAACGATAGCACAAACACAATACTATTTGCAGGAAGAATGTCGTATCAACCCTCCGACGGCGCTACGGCCGCGGACAACGATTCACACCTCACGTCTATGGACGCGAATAGCAACATCCGCACGAATCAGTCATCAATGATTTTCATTGACGCGCCTGGAGGCACAGGGAAGACGTTTCTTATTAACCTGATTCTCTCTAAAGTGAGAGCGAGTGGAGAAGTTGCCCTTGCGGTGGCCTCATCTGGCATAGCTGCTACCCTCATGCCTGGTGGAAGAACAGCGCACTCAAGGTTCCAAATCCCTCTGACACCGAGGGAAGATGGCGTATGCAACATGGATAAAAATTCCACTATCGCAGACCTCTTTCGAAGTACAAAACTCATCGTGTGGGATGAGTGTGCTATGATCAGGAGAGAGAGTTTCGAGGCTGTGGATCGCACGTTGCGTGATGTATGTGACAAAGACGAGCCTTTTGGAGGGATCTTGATGATATGCTGTGGTGATTTCCGTCAACGTGATCGGAGATAAGGGCCGAAATCACGTGTCACAGGTAAGTGATTTAGAACGCTGGAGAGGTGAGCCTTATGGCTTGCTGGCCCAAATAATCTCCCTGATGATGTCCAGCGTTCGCTTTAGTTCTATTCTCATATCTATTCAAACTGACATTGACCCAACGGGTCATGGGTCGTCTAGGGGTAGCATCATCATCATCATTGGTTGAGGGGTAGCATCATTGGCTGAGGCGTAGCATCATTGGCTGAGGGGTAGCATCATTGGCTGAGGGGTAGCATCATTGGCTGAGGGGTAGCATCATTGGCTGAGGCGTCGCATCATTGGCTGAGGGGTAGCATCATTGGCTGACATGTAGCATCATTGGCTGAGGGGTAGCATCATTGGCTGAGGGGTAGCATCATTGGCTGAGGGGTAGCATCATTGGCTGAGGGGTAGCATCATTGGCTGAGGTGTAGCATCATTGGCTGAGGGGTCACATCATTGGCTGAGGGGTAGCATCATTGGCTGAGGGGTGGCATCATTGGCTGAGGGGTGACATCATTGGCTGAGGGGCGACATCATTGGCTGAGGGGTAGCATCATTGGCTGAGGGGCGACATCATTGGCTGAGGGGCGACATCATTGGCTGAGGGGTGGCATCATTGGCTGAGGGGCGACATCATTGGCTGAGGGGCGACATCATTGGCTGACGGGCGACATCATTGGCTGAGGGGTAGCATCATTGGCTGAGGGGCCACATCATTGGCTGAGGGGTGACATCATTGGCTGAGGGGCGACATCATTGGCTGAGGGGCGACATCATTGGCTGAGGGGCGGCATCATTGGCTGAGGGGCGACATCATTGGCTGAGGGGCGACATCATTGGCTGAGGGGCGACATCATTGGCTGAGGGGTGGCATCATTGGCTGAGGGGTGACATCATTGGCTGAGGGGCCACATCATTGGCTGAGGGGCGACATCATTGGCTGAGGGGCGACATCATTGGCTGAGGGGTGGCATCATTGGCTGAGGGGCGACATCATTGGCTGAGGGGCGACATCATTGGCTGAGGGGCGACATCATTGGCTGAGGGCGACATCATTGGCTGAGGGGTCACATCATTGGCTGCGGGGTGGCATCATTGGCTGAGGGGCGACATCATTGGCTGAGGGGTCACATCATTGGCTGAGGGGCGACATCATTGGCTGAGGGGTGACATCATTGGCTGAGGGGCGACATCATTGGCTGAGGGGCGACATCATTGGCTGAGGGGCGACATCATTGGCTGAGGGGTGGCATCATTGGCTGAGGAGCGACATCATTGGCTGAGGGGCGACATCATTGGCTGAGGGGTGGCATCATTGGCTGAGGGGTGACATCATTGGCTGAGGGGCCACATCATTGGCTGAGGGGTGACATCATTGGCTGAGGGGCGACATCATTGGCTGAGGGGCGACATCATTGGCTGAGGGGTGGCATCATTGGCTGAGGGGCGACATCATTGGCTGAGGGGCGACATCATTGGCTGAGGGGCGACATCATTGGCTGAGGGGCGACATCATTGGCTGAGCGGTCACATCATTGGCTGAGGGGCGACATCATTGGCTGAGGGGTCACATCATTGGCTGCGGGGTGGCATCATTGGCTGAGGGGTCTTCTCCTCACTGCTCATTACTAAAAACTGCTCTTCTATGTGAGGATTGATAAATAAAAGCAATTAGAACCAGTAAATTTAGTTTTATATGGCATTTTGCCTCTCTATTAGAAAGTGAGAAAATTATATATCTTCGCCATAGGTTGACCTTTGACCCCCACTGTAACCATGGTAACCCCTTAATTATATATAATAACATTGACCCTACGGGTCATGGGTCGTCTAGTATATAATTATAAAATTGAAATCTTGCGTGTTTGTATGTAACATTCGATCGGTCCGGGGGCGTGGCTTACCCCTTTGAGAGAGTACTGAGTAGTAATATCCACCATTTTATTAACTCGCATAGCTTTGAGGCGTATTGTAGGCCCGTGGTGTCTTGCTCTCTCTCTCAGTTTTATTTCAAATCAAATTCGATATATCATTTCGTTTTTCACAGTCGCTAACATAGTTTTAGACTCGGTTGAAAAAAAACGGGAAGAAAATCCGATGAAAGTTTCCGTTTATAGAACGAAATGAATTCTGAAAGGCTTGTATCTTCAAGGCCATTGAGTCTGTTTCACGCCTTTATCTTCAATCTAAGTCGCCATCTGATTTCATTTTTATCGATGGTTTTAGACTCGGTAAAAGAAATAATTGAGAACATTCACGCACACACGGGAAATTGCAGAGATATATTTTAAAAATCGCGCCACGTTGATATACGAAAATACACCGCCTAAAATAACAGGCATACAGTATATATCTTCGTCATTTCATTCAACATTATTACCCGGAAGTAAAATATGTTTCAGGAAATTACCGAGAGATATTTCTTCGATTTTTTTTATTATTTATATGCGCATACACTTTAAATAGGTTTATTTGAAATCTTTAATTTTCACAATGTAATTTATTTGTCATTTGATCGGCAAAACCATAGCACAAACACAATACTATTTGCAGGAAGAATGTCGTATCAACCCTCCGACGGCGCTACGGACGCGGACAACGAATCACACCTCACGTCTATGGACGCGAATAGCAACATCCGCACGAATCAGTCATCAATGATTTTCATTGACGCGCCTGGAGGCACAGGGAAGACGTTTCTTATTAACCTGATTCTCTCTAAAGTGAGAGCGAGTGGAGAAGTTGCCCCCTGCGGTGGCCTCATCTGGCATAGCTGCTACCCTCATGCCTGGTGGAAGAACAGCGCACTCAAGGTTCCAAATCCCACTGACACCGAGGGAAGATGGCGTATGCAACATCGATAAAAATTCCACTATCGCAGACCTCTTTCGAAGTACAAAACTCATCGTGTGGGATGAGTGTCCTATGATCAGGAGAGAGAGTTTCGAGGCTGTGGATCGCACGTTGCGTGATGTATGTGACAAAGACGAGCCTTTTGGAGGGATCTTGACGATATGCTGTGGTGATTTCCGTCAACGTGATCGGAGATAAGGGCCGAAATCACGTGTCACAGGTAAGTGATTTAGAACGCTGGAGAGGTGAGCCTTATGGCTTGCTGACCCAAATAATCTCCCTGATGATGTCCAGCGTTCGCTTTAGTTCTATTCTCATATCTATTCAAACTGACATTGACCCAACGGGTCATGGGTCGTCTAGGGGTAGCATCATCATCATCATTGGCTGAGGGGTCACATCATTGGCTGAGGGGTCACATCATTGGCTGAGGGGTCACATCATTGGCTGAGGGGTCACATCATTGGCTGCGGGGTGGCATCATTGGCTGAGGGGTCTTCTCCTCACTGCTCATTACTAAAAACTGCTCTTCTATGTGAGGATTGATAAATAAAAGCAATTAGAACCCGTAAATTTAGTTTCATATGGCATTTTGCCCCTCTATTAGAAAGTGTGAGAAAATTATATATCTTCACCATAGGTTGACCTTTGACCCCCACTGTAACCATGGTAACCCCTTAATTATATATTAAATAACATTGACCCAACGGGTCATGGGTCGTCTAGTGGTTTATAAAATTGAGAATTATATTCTCTTCCCGGGATTGGCTGCAGCACAGTCATACAGAGATGTAGGGGGCGTAGCTCTACGAAGCTCATGCCGAATGTGCGGAGCCCATACAACTGTTTCACCAGAATAGCCTCTAAATATATATATAATGCAGTTATCGCGTATGTGGGTATGTACAGTCGTCGCCAAAAATATTGGCACCCTTGCACTTTTTTCAAATAACACAATTTTCTCCAAAAATAAGTTGAAATTGACAAAAGTATTTGGCCTCCACAATTCTGTATTTCACTGTTAATATTACAGAACCTTTGTTTTTGATTCAGAACTTAATAAGTATATCCTTTTAAATCAGAAAATAAAAAGAAATGGCAGTGACAAAATTATTGACACCCTAGACTTAATATTTGGTAGCACACAGCCTTTGGCCAAAATAACTGCAGTCTACAAAACTCCTACACCTCTCTACTGGCAGTTTGGCACACTCTTCTTGTGCAAACTTCTCCAGGTCTCCCAGATTTGAAAGGTGCCTTCTCCCAACTGCTGTTTTTAGATCTCCCCACAGGTGTTCAATGGGATTTATATCTGGACTCATTTCTGGCCACTTTAGAACAGTCCAGCGTTTTGTCTTAAACCATTCCTGGGTGCTTTTTGAAGTGTGTTTTGGGTCATTGTCCTGCTGCAAGACCCATGACCCTGGACTGAGGCCCAGCTTTGTGACACTGGGTTGAACATTGCGCTCCAAAATGCCTTGGTAATCTTCTGATTTCATGATGCCATGCACACATTCAAGGCACCCAGTGCCAGAGGCAGCACAGTAACCCCAAAAACACCACTGAACCTCCTCCATGTTTGACAGTAGGGAAGGTGGTGTTCTTTTCTTTGAAGGCTTCATTTTTGTTTTCTGTAAACATAGAGATGATGTGCTTTCCCATAACACTCTAATTTTGTCTCATCTGTTCACAGGACATTCTCCCAGAAGGATTTTGGCTTGTTCAGGTGTGTTTTTAGCAAACTCCAGTCGGGCTTTCTTATGTCTCTATCTCAGCAGTGGGGTCCTCCTGGGTCTGCTAACAGAGAACACCCTTTTATTGAGTTGGTGATGGATGGTGAGAGTTGAAACTGTCGTACGTTGTGTCTGAAGGTCAGTTGAATCTGTTTGGCAGTTTATCGGGGTGCTTTCTCCACCATTCAAACAATTCTTCACTGCAATATTCGATCAAGTCTCCTTTTGCGGCCATGTTCAGGGAGGTTGGCTACAGTGCCATGGGCCTTAAACTTCCTGATAACATTGCACACAGTGGACACAGGAACATCAAGCTCTCTGGAGATGGACTTGTAGCCTTGAGATTGTCCATGCTTTAGATTGTCCATGCAAACCAAAGAAATACATTTGTGGATACCTAAATATTTTTTATTTTCAAAAATATTCTGGAAGAAATGGTGCATTATATGAAAAAAGTACAAAGGCGCTAATATTTTTGGCCACGACTGTATGTATGTAGCCGAAATATCGCCCCTGATGGGAAACTGAAGCTAGAATTCAATTGTGAAGATATATGTGCATATAAAATAATTAAATGCGAAACTAATAAAAAAATGCAACTATTATAGAACATGGTTATATGAGTGAGCGGCTTGACAAGAACAGTACTTAAGTGGCCATCGTTGACGGGCCCTTTATCTATTATATATATGTATATATATATATATATATATATATATATATATATATATATATATATATATATATATATAATTATATATATATATATATATATAAATATAATTATATATATGTATATATATACTGTATATTGTTGTGGTTTTGCCATGAAGGCAAACCCCCTATAGTTAATTGCACGACAACATGTAGCCTGCAGTAGTTAGTTATTTCTTATTGAATGTAAAGATTTGCCCCATTTCCAATATGTAATAATCGAGACCAAATATGCATTGATTTAGGCATGATTTCAAACCTACGTGTGGTTGAGGGAAGACATTTTAATGTGCAGGAAGGCGTGGCCAAAAGCACAGGCCATGTGACCAACAAACGACAAAGGACACGTCACCAGCAAGCGACCAATGGGTTGTGAAACCTCCCCGAATGAAAGAGGGAAGGAGGAATGAAACCTTCCTAGGGGGAGGAAGGATTAATTGCCCACACGTGACCAACCTCAGCCAATGGGAGGCTGTGGAACATTCTGGAAGCTTTTCGGGTCTGATAAAAACCCCCGCCCATCGCATTTTCGCCCCTTTCACTTCGCAGACACCCTTTGCCTTCACCGACTTACAAGTGTTGATCTTGCTCTGATCCGGCCGCCTTCTCTGACCTGCAAGCGAACTCGCTCTCTTGGCGATGACCTCTCCCACGATTCTGCTCTAAGCTGGCTGTCTGAAGTGCTGGTTCATCTTTCCTGGGCAGCAATTCATCCGAGCTGAAACTCGTCCAACCTGCGCTTCAACCTGACGTTCGTGCTGACTACGAGGTGGCGGTTCATCTTTCGGACCTTACTTCACCCAGGCGGCACGTCCGGATTGAGGATCGAACTGCGCACTGCGCACACCAAGCGGCCAACCTCGAGTCAATCCCTGCACATTTCCCGGTACAGGAATTAACCGGTGTGAGTGATTCCCCGTGTGTGGAGTGTGTGTAGGCGCCTGTTGGGTTTAATTAGGTAAGGAATTGATAAGGTTGCATCTTCGTCTCTTTTTCTCTGTGCCTTCTAAATAAAAGGCTGTACATTTTTGTTGTTACTTTCAAACCTGTTCGGGTACGTCTTTTCTCAATTGGCCGAGCATCGTCCGAGACCAAATTTGGATTGAATCAGGCCCGACAATCACGCAAGGTAACGCCGCTTTCCGCACCATGTAAATCGCTCGGCATGAAATAAGGTGTGTGGAAAGCGAGGGTTTAACCCCCGATTTCTTCGGCTGCGTGTCTTGAAGGTATTTGGGATACTTTGAACAGCAAACGCTTCGGCGTGTGGCTGGGAGGTTGGCGGTTGAAGTTGCTTTAGCAACCCGTCGATCACGAGCTTAGTCGCGGTCGGCGGCCTGCATGAGCACGGAGTGTGAGGGGGAGCGGGGTAATAAACTCCCCTTAGTACGTCGACATCCCCGGGATCCGCAACAATATATATATATAATTATGTATATATTTATATATATATATATATATATATATATATATATACATCCATGTGAAAAGGTAAGTACACCCCATGTAAAGTTTTGACTTTTTCAACATCTTTTAACATACAGCTATTTGATCTTCATTTCAACAATATTGATAGATAAAGGTGATATAATATAACAAATATCATGAAACATTTACATTTTGTAGACCACTGAAAAATTTAAATAAACATAAATGCAAATTTCGCATGTGGAAAAATTAAGTACACCCTTGGCTCTAATAGGTGGTATTGCCCCCTTTGGCAGAAACAACCTCAAGTAGGCGTTTCTTACAACTGTCTACCAGTCGTTGACATCGACTGGGAGAAATTTTTACCTTTTATCCTCCATGCAGAATTCTTTCAGCTGTGCGATGTTTGAGGGGTTTGAGGGGTTTCTTGCATGCACAGCTCGTTTCAAATCCCCCACAACATCTCGATGGGATTTAGATCCGGGCTTTGACTTGGCCATTCCAGAACTCTCCATTTCTTTCTTTTAGGCCATTCCTTGGTGGATTTACTGGTATTTTTAGGGTCATTGTCATGTTGCAAGGTCCACCTTCGGTTGAGCTTCAACTTTCCGACAGATGGCCTCACATTATCCTCAAGCACCCTCTGGTACAATGAAGAATTCATAGTGGATTCTATGATGGTGAGGTGCCCAGGCCCTGATGCAGCAAAGCTGCCCCAAACCATAATATTTGCACCACCATGCTTTGCAGTTGGTACCAGGTTCTTGTGGTCAAATGCTGTCTTTGGTTTTTGCCAAACATGTCTTCTGGTACTGTGGCCAAATAGCTCTACCTTTGATTCATCTGTCCAGAGCACATTGTTCCAGAAGTGCTGGCCTTTGCCTAGGTGTTCATTGGCAAACTTTAGTCTTCCCCTGATGTTCTTTCTGGACAGGAAAGGTTTCCTCTTGGCACACCTCCCATGTAGATCAAATTTGTGCGGCCTCTTTCGAATGATAGACTGATGCACTTTGACATCAACAGTGGCAAGAGCTACCTGTAGGTCCCATGATGACATTCTGGGGTTCTTCGAGACTTCTTTCAGCATCTTATGGTCTACTCTCGGGCTGAACTTGCTGGGGCGGCCTGGCCTGAACAAGTTGGCAATTGTTTGGAATCTTCTCCACTTGTAGATGATCTTCCGGACAGTCGAATGATTGATTTCAAATTGTTTGGAGATCTTTTTAAATCCCTTCCCAGACTCGTAGGCATCTATAACCTTCTTTCTGAAGGCCTCAGAGAGCTCTTTTGATCTGGGCATGGTGACACCGCACACTTCAACACAAAGAGCAAACCAAACGAAATGTCTGAGGTTTCCATAAGACAGGTTCCTCCAAGATCCTCTCTAACGATGTTCTAATCATTTGCATCTGAGCTGGTGCACCTCATTCTAATTTTAGGTATTTGAAGTAGTGATAAATGTAGGGGTGTACTTACTTTTTCCACATGCCAAATTTGCATTTATGTTTATTTAAATTCTACAATGGACTACAAAATGTAAATGTTTCATGATATTTGTTGTATTATATCACCTTTATCTATCAATATTGTTGAAATGAAGATCAAATAGCTGAATGTTGAAATATGTTGAAAAAGTCAAAACTTTACATGGGGTGTACTTACTTTTTCACATGACTGTATATATATATATATATTTATATATATATATATGTATGCAATTAACCAGGAAGGTGAAACTTTCTTTGTGCTTTGTATCTTTAAGAGAGACAAGCTTCAGAAAAGCAATCAATTTCACCGATGTCTGTCTGTTGATTTCACCAATATCTACGCTTCACCGTGGAATATTTATTGCATCCACCAACTAATTCCGGCAGATGGGATGCTTGCTCATTTAACGTCTATCCGAGGGACGGCACACATTGATGAATCACCCTGCCTGTGAAAGAGGATGACAGTTTATAGCTGGGTCGGGAATCGAACCCAGGCTAGATGACAATTTATATTCGTTCAGATGCGATTGTTCATACCTCTGGGCCCTATTACCAGCCCTTGTTTGCAAATAACGTTAAGAAAAATAAAATGCTTATCAATTCCAATAAAAACAATCCATTTTTAAAATTGCTTCGAGATCCATTTTGCATTGTAATGGAAATGGCTTGCTTTTTGAGCATAATGGATATTTGTTTTAATCAGCTGGAGTTCTCGAGGAATGTTAGTGGAGGATTTTAACTTCTCCATCGTTAGTAAAGTAATGAAAAATGCACACCAATGATCTTTTCTACTGCCATTAACCCTCCACAAGCCCAACTCTTCCCGGGTTTCCAGTTTTTAGTTTTTCCCTCCACCTCTGAGGAAGAGTTTGCGGCTATCTCCATCTTGTTCACCCACACTATCTTCTCCCTTGCTCTAATTCTTCCCCACATCTCCCTCTATTTAGTCCCTTAACCCCACTCTTGGTGTGTTTTCCCCCTCCTCCTCTCTATTTATACTGGGTTTTTTTCATTCATTTATGGCCTGTTCCATTCTGTGTTTTAGCTCCTCCAGAGGATCAACACTGTATACAAAAAGGATAGTTTTAAAATGAGTCGTTATAGGATTAATATATTTTAAAGAATATTTATTTTGGATCATCTACCAATTAGATCTGAACTAGAACAACACTCTTCGACGTCACGACATCGACCGATATGCCTCCGTCCACATTATTACATCATTATAATACTTGTACCAAGTTTGATATAAATCCATTCACCTGTTCTCAAGTTATCACATTTCTACCTGACATGCCCTCTAACCTTTGACCTCTTGACCCCAAAATTTAATCAGTTCATGCTTACATCATTACATATACCTGTACCAAGTTTTAATTTAAATCCCTTCAGCTGTTCACAAGTTATCACAATTTTACCTGACATGACCTCTGACCTTTGACCTCAGGTCCCCAAAATCTAACCAATTAATCTTTACACCATTATTCATACATGTACAAAGTTTGAATTAGATCCCTTTAGCCGTTCTCAAGTTATAGACCTATTACAGACTTTGACTTTGACCTCTTGACCCCAAATTCCAATCCGTTCATCTTTACATCATTCTACATAATTGTACCAAATTTGGTCAGAATCCCATCACTGGTTCACAAGTTATCGCGGTAACAGGCCGACAAAGTCGGCATTATGTTTTCAGGTTGTCTGTCCGTCCGTCCGTGATAGGTTTTTGTTACCGCGATAACTTTAGAACCGCTGAAGGGATCTTAGTGAAACTTGGTGCAGGTATGTATAATGAGGTAAAGATGAACCGATTCGATTTTGGGGTCACGAGGTCAAATGCCAAAGTCAGAGGTCATGTTAGGTAAAAATCCTGTTACCGCTATAACTAGTGAACCAGTGATTGGATTCTGACCAAATTTGGTACAATTATGTATAATGATGTAAAGATGAAATGAATAGATTTTGGGGTCAAGAGGTCAAAGGTTAAAGTCTGTAATAGGTCTATAACTTGAGAACAGCTGAAGGTATCTAATTCAAACTTGGTACAGATATGTATAATGTTGTAAAGATTAAAGGATTAGATTTTGGGGTCCCATGGTCAAAGGCCAACGGTCAGAGGTCATGTCGGGTAGAAAGGTGATAACTTGAGAACAGCTGGATGGATTTAAATCAAACTTGATACAAGTATTGTAATGATGTAATAATGTGGGCGGAGGCATATCAGTCGACGTCGTGACGTCGAAGAGTGCCATTCTCGTTTCCTTCTTACAACCTCGTCCTTTCCCTTTTCTTAATTTAGCCGCTCGATCCTCATCGGTAAGTAATAACCAAATTCCCCCCAACAGAACACAAAAGGTTGAGTTGTAACAATCTCTGTTAGCTGTATCCATCTTGTCCACCCTGTGCGTCCTCCCCTACCCCTCATTCTTCCCCACAACCCTTATTTCTCCATGTTTACCTCTTTTTTGTCCTTCAATTCTGCTGTTGGTGTTTTCCCCCTCTCTTTACTCTTCATTTTGGCCTGTTGCATCCTGATCCGTTCAGTGTTCTAGCTTTTCCACGAGCCTTGACTTTGTATACGAAAAAATAAATAAAATAAAAGTATTATTTCTTTGTTAATTTTATGCTCAAAACTTGGTAATCTATTTTAATCTGCAATTCATTTTTAATGCTGCTCCAGGACAATACTTGGTAAAAGAAGATTGTGATGCGACACGTGTTTGTTTCGATAATAAAAATTATTACGTACAGTGTTATGCCCTTTTCATTCTTTTTGTTCGTTTCATAATGCTTTTTCCCAGCCCTTTTAATGGCAAATGCTTATTGGATGCGTGCAAGGACGGAGCACCCTATCATAAAATCGATATGGAGGTGTAGACGCACACACTTGCACACTCATGCAAACGCTACACTTTTGGCTGAAGTACCAAAGCATCAGCTTCCTGCTGTCACTGTTCTGTCACAATCCTTCGCTTGTCCAGAAAACAGCAGTTTACAACACTGGAGGGAAAGGCCGCATTTTTTTATTTATTAGGAAGGGCCAAGTATACAGATTGATCAAATGTGTAATTTGCTGCTAAACCTTTGGTGGGTGTGAAAATTCTAATAAAAGGTTAAATTTACAGCGACGCCATATGTATTGGACGAATTCTTGTAAAACAGGAGTGATTATCATCACAGCTTTCTCTGCACATCGATAAAGTGGACATAAGAAGCCGATGATCATACCAATAAGGTGTTAAGAGGAAGGTCACAGTGAATATAATCAGGCCAATATATTGTTGTGGAAATGGCTCCGAGGGGCTAACATTGCTTTGTATATTTTAGTTAACTCCTCAATGAATGTAATAGCATAAGCGTGAATGAATTAAATGTGATATTAGATATGCGTCGCTTATGTAATGGACGCCATCTAACCTACCCTGGTGTTTGTGTCGAAAAATCCCCATTCATGTGAGCTTATGTTTGATCCTCAAACCTTTGTGAATCTGTCCAAATCGTCTTTTAAGAATTCTGCCAGACTGTATCTCTGTTGTTTAGGTGCCAGTTTAGGCAGGGAAACGGCTTAGCTCTTTCTTAAGAGGGATGTGGAGGGACTGTCCAGTAGGACAGGGGACATCCTCCACCCACTAAACGGGACCAATGGCCAATGGTGAGTGAGAGTGGAGGGGCATGGCACCTCATCATTCATGCATGGGGGGCCGAGGGCATAAAAGGCGGAGCGACCGCGGAAGTTCAGGATTTCACCGGAATTGGCTGAAAAGAAGCTCTACGTTTGTTCACCACTCTGATTCGGCCCAGTTTGAACCACGCCTCTCCTGATTCAAAGCCATGCTCTCTCCTCAGTACCAAAGGCGGGACAGAGTGACGGAACATGGCAGCCATTCATCCATGCAGAGTGGCCGGGACCGTGACCCTCATGCGGTGTCCCGCCAGGCATCACACATTATTCCTTTCTGTCCTGTGTGATTTCCTTCTGTCTACTTATTTGACGGTCCCACGGGTATGGTATTGGAAATGGAAAGTCTGTAATCCGGGCTGGGACCACTGGCTCAGCTGATCATTATGGTCATATTGCGGCAACTCACTGGACTCGTACCAGATAACTGGAACGACTCCTCACGACGACAACAACATAATAATTGCACATTGTATTGTATATTGAGGAAGGCTGATTTGTAATTGTATTTTGCATTGTGTGCACAATAAGGCCAATTTATAATTGCACATTGCATTGTGTGCAACAAGGGCACCAGTTAATTAGCCTCACCCATTCCTGAAGGGACGAGATAGGTTATTGTAATCACAGTCTGTGTTCGTGAATGTGTTTGTGTATGAATCCACACACAGATAGATCTACAGATGTATATACATGTATGTATGTGGAGATATATATCCATATATATATATATATATACACACATTAAAAAAAAAAAAAAAAATGTTTATATATATACATATATATCAGTCATTATGCGACTTCATAACATCATTGGGAAACCTCCAGTGAGGTGCTTGGTCGACTCCATACAGTGAGTAGATACCAGAGATAATGTTACCGTGTGGCAGGCGGTGCTTATCGCTTCCAGTAAGGTGCAGCAGTAGCTGTATGGGACACCTCACTGGTGGTTCCCCAATGATGGTATGATGTCACATAATGACTGATATGCATATCAATACACATATCAATGTATATATATATATATATATATATATATATATATGTAAATATATACATATAAATACATATAATACATATAAATATAAATATATAAATATATAAATATATAATACCTATAAATATATACATATAAATATATATAATACATATAAATATAAATATATAAATATATAAATATATAATACCTATAAATATATACATATAAATATATATAATACATATAAATATAAATATATAAATATATAATACCTATAAATATATACATATAAATATATATAATACATATAAATATAAATATATAAATATATAATACCTATAAATATATACATATAAATATATACAATACATATAAATAAATAAATAAATAAATATATATACATATAAATATATATAAAACTAGACGACCCATGACCCGTTGGGTCAATGTTATTTAATATATAATTAAGGGGTTACCATGGTTACAGTGGGGGTCAAAGGTCAACCTATGGTGAAGATATATAATTTTCTCACACTTTCTAATAGAGGGGCAAAATGCCATATAAAACTAAATTTACTGGTTCTAATTGCTTTTATTTATCAATCCTCACATAGAAGCGCAGTTTTTAGTAATGAGCAGTGAGGAGAAGACCCCTCAGCCAATGATGCCACCCCGCAGCCAATGATGCCACCCCTCAGCCAATGATGTTGCCCCTCAGCCAATGATGCTACACCTCAGCCAATGATGCTACCCCTCAGCCAATGATGCTACCCCTCAGCCAATGATGCTACCCCTCAGCCAATGATGCTACCCCTCAGCCAATGATGCCACCCCTCAGCCAATGATGCAAACTCAGCCAATGATGCTACCCCTCAGCCAATGATGCTACCCCTCAGCCAATGATGCTACACCTCAGCCAATGATGCCACCCCTCAGCCAATGATGCTACCCCTCAGCCAATAATGCTACACCTCAGCCAATGATGCTACCCCTCAGCCAATGATGCCACCCCGCAGCCAATGATGCTACCCCTCAGCCAATGATGCTACACCTCAGCCAATGATGCTACCCCTCAGCCAATGATGCCACCCCGCAGCCAATGATGCTACCCCTCAGCCAATGATGTCGCCCCTCAGCCAATGATGTCGCCCCTCAGCCAATGATGCTACCCCTCAGCCAATGATGCCACCCCTCAGCCAATGATGCTACCCCTCAGCCAATGATGTGACCCCTCAGCCAATGATGTGACCCCTCAGCCAATGATGCTACACCTCAGCCAATGATGCTACCCCTCAGCCAATGATGCTACCCCTCAGCCAATGATGCTACCCCTCAGCCAATGATGCTACCCCTCAGCCAATGATGCTACACCTCAGCCAATGATGCTATCCCTCAGCCAATGATGTCACCCCTCAGCCAATGATGCTACCCCTCAGCCAATGATGCTACCCCTCAGCCAATGATGTCGCCCCTCAGCCAATGATGCTACACCTCAGCCAATGATGCTACCCCTCATCCAATGATGCTACCCCTCAGCCAATGATGCTACCCCTCATCCAATGATGCTACCCCTCAGCCAATGATGCTACCCCTCAGCCAATGATGTCGCCCCTCAGCCAATGATGCGACACCTCAGCCAATGATGCCACCCCTCAGCCAATGATGTCGCCCCTCAGCCAATGATGTCACCCCTCAGCCAATGATGCTACACCTCAGCCAATGATGCTACCCCTCAGCCAATGATGCTACCCCTCAGCCAATGATGCTACCCCTCAGCCAATGATGCTACCCCTCAGCCAATGATGCTACCCCTCAGCCAATGATGCCACCCCTCAGCCAATGATGCTACACCTCAGCCAATGATGCCACCCCTCAGCCAATGATGTCGCCCCTCAGCCAATGATGTCACCCCTCAGCCAATGATGCTACACCTCAGCCAATGATGCTACCCCTCAGCCAATGATGCTACCCCTCAGCCAATGATGCTACCCCTCAGCCAATGATGTGACCCCTCAGCCAATGATGCTACTGTAGTGGCTACCGCTGGGTTTTCACAATCGCCTTGCACCTATCAAGGACGCGGAGCGATCACCATGCCGGGCTCGTCCAGGACGCCCGGGCAGGCCCGCGCTCAACTTGCCAGGCCTCGGTCGGGACGCCCGGGCAGGCTCGCCCTCAACTTGCCAGGCCGCAGCCAGGATGCTGGGCCACGCCCCCTCTCGCCTTTCCTGGGCAAACGCTCCGGGATAATATGTATATATATTGCTGCCCGATAAACGGGCTTTTCAGAGTGCCTGAGTGTTTGGTTTGATTAAAGCAACTCGGATGAATTCCAGCTTTTTGTCGCGTCCATTCTTCCGATCGACGTGGGAGCCCCAGCTCCTTCATTGGTGACCTACCGACATGGACACGGCAGTCGCCCTTAAACTGCCTACCTTCTGGGAGGCTCACGCGGCGGTTTGGTTCGCACAGGCGGATTCCCTGTTCGCCCTGCGAGGCATCACGGCCGACGACACCCGCTTCCACCATGTGGTAGCAGCGCTCGGTTCGGCCACCGCGGCCCGCGCCCTGAGCCTCCTCGAGAGCCCGCCAGCCGCTGACAAATACGGCGCGATTAAGAAGCTTCTCCTCGACGCTTTCGCCCTCCCATTGGCGGAACGCGCACGGCGCCTGCTCGACCTGCCCGAGCTCGGCGACACGCGCCCTTCCGAGCGAATGGACTACATGCTTTCACTGCTCGGCGAGCACTCTCCGGCATTCCTGTTCCGGGAGCTGTTCCTCCGTCAGCTGCCTAACCCGGTACGCCTCACCCTGGCAAGCACGACGATCACAGATCCCCGGGCCCTTGCCAGAGAAGCCGACAAGATCTCCGCCGCAGGACAGCGCATCGCAGCGGCGACATGGGACCCACCGCTGTCCGACGCAACACCCATGGCGCCCGAGCACCCGGCACGGTCGACGACCGAACTGCCGACGCAATTGGCGGCCGCTACACCGAGCCGACCACCTCCAGCACGACGACCGGGGCCTCCACCTGACCAAGCGTGGTGTTACTATCATGCCAGGTTCGGACAGAAGGCCCGGACATGCCGACCCCCGTGCACCTTCGGCAGGCCGGGAAACGGCCGGGCCGGTGTTCATTACCAGCCATGAGCGCCGGCCACACGGGCAACTTACTGTTCATCACGGATAAAGCGTCCGGACGGCGCTTCCTGTGCGACACCGGCGCCCAACTGAGCGTCATACCCGCCTCTGACCAGGACAGGCAATCCGCGGTTTGCGGCCCCTCCTTGGTTGCGGCCAACGGATCGACCATCCGCACCTTCAGCCCGCGCAACGTCACCCTCTGCTTCGGCGGCCAACGCTTTGCTTGGATGTTTGTAACCGCAAACGTGCCCATGGCTCTGCTGGGCGCCGACTTCCTCTGCGCACACGGACTGCTGGTGGACGTCCAACGGCGTCGTTTAATCAACGCCGAAACCTTCAGCTCCCTGGTATGCACATTGAGCAGCTCCGCGCCGACCGAGCTGGCATGCGCCGTCCCGGCGGCGAACGAGTTTGCTCGCCTGCTCACGGAGTTCCCGGCCCTCACGCGGCCGACGTTTTCGGCCGTCGCAGTACGGCATGGGATCGAGCACCACATACCAACCACGGGCCCGCCGGTCTACGCCAGGGCCCGCCGCCTCGACCCAGCCAAGCTCGCCGTGGCGAAGGCCGAATTCGACGCGTTGGAGCACCTCGGCATCGTGCGGCGCTCCGATAGCACGTGGGCCTCGCCACTGCACATCGTGCCAAAGCCGGGGGGTGGATGGCGCCCGTGTGGCGACTACCGCCGTCTCAATGACGCTACCACCCCCGACAGGTACCCGATCCCGCTTATCCAAGACTTCTCCGCCCGTCTGGCGGGACGGGTCATTTTTTCGAAAATTGATCTCATACGGGGATATCACCAGGTACCTGTCAGGGCGGCCGACGTCCCTAAAACAGCAGTCATCACGCCGTTCGGCTTATTCGAATTCTTGCGGATGCCGTTTGGTCTCAAGAACGCGGCTCAGGCGTTCCAGCGCTTGATGGACGGCGTGCTGCGTGACCTGCCGTTCCTTTTCGTTTACCTGGACGACATCCTCGTCGCCAGCACGTCCCGGGCCGAGCACCTCCTCCACCTCCGAACACTGTTCGGGTGCCTCAGCGAGCACGGCCTCATCGTCAACCCGGCCAAATGCCACTTCGGCACGACGGCCGTTGATTTTTTGGGCCACCACATCACCAAGAACGGGGCCGTGCCGCTGCCAACCAAGGTCGAGGCCATCACCACGTTCCCGCGTCCCCGCACCATAAAGGCCCTGCAGGAATTCCTGGGAATGGTGAATTTTTATCACCGCTTCGTGCCCTGCGCTGCTCAACTCATGCGGCCCCTCTACGAAGCCCTCCGGGGCAAGCCGGCCAAGCACGACATCGCCTGGTCCGCAGCAATGGATGCGGCCTTCCAAAGCTCAAAGCGGGCCCTCGCCGACGCAACACTGCTCGCTCACCCGGTGCTCAACGCTCCCATCGCCCTCACCACGGATGCCTCCGACTACGCGGTGGGCGCCGTACATGAGCAATGGGTGAACGGGGTTTGGCAGCCACTCGCTTTTTTCAGCCGGCAGCTCCGGCCGAACGAGCTCAAATACAGCACGTTTGACCGGGAGCTCCTCGGTCTACACCTGGCCGTCCGCCATTTCCGCCACCTCCTGGAGGGCCGACCTTTCACGGCGTTCGTCGACCACAAGCCGTTGGTTTACGCCATGGCCAAGGTCACGGAGCCGTGGTCGGCCCGCCAACAGCGCCACCTCTCCGCCGTGTCGGAGTTTACCACGGACATCCGGCACGTCGCCGGCAAAAACAACGCCGTGGCCGACTGTCTTTCCCGGGCCAGCGCGAACGCGGTCCACCTGGGCGTGGACTTTGCGCTTATGGCGGCGGACCAAACCACCGACACCACGGTGCAAGCCCTCCGGGCGGCGGACACGGGCCTCCGCCTGGCCGACATCCCCTTCGCGGACACTGTCCTGCTCTGCGACGTCTCCCAAGGCCAGCCTCGCCCCATCGTGCCCGTCACCTGGCAACGCCGCATCTTCGCCTCCCTCCACGGCCTTTCCCACCCGGGCCGGAAATCTTCCCAGAAGCTGGTGTCGGCGCGATTCGTCTGGCACGGCCTTCGTCGGGATGTCCGCGATTGGACCAGCACCTGCACGGCCTGCCAACGGGCCAAGGTCCACCGACACACCCAGGCCCCGCTGGCACCTTTCACCGTGCCTGAACGACGTTTCGACGACGTCAACGTGGATCTGGTGGGCCCCCTCCCCCCATCACGGGGGTTCACACACCTGCTCACCATGGTGGACAGGACCACCAGGTGGCCGGAGGCCGTTCCCCTCGTCTCCACCACCACCGCCGACGTGGCGCAGGCTTTCATCGCCACCTGGGTCGCCCGCTTCGGCGCACCGGCGGACATCTCGTCAGACCGCGGACCACAGTTCACCTCCGAGCTGTGGGGCGCGGTCACCCGCAACCTGGGGGTCAAGCTCCACCGTACTACGGCCTACCACCCCCAAGCAAACGGGTTGTGCGAGCGATTCCACCGCTCCATGAAGGCCGCGCTCATGGCCGGCCTTCAAGACGGCGGTTGGGCCGACCGGCTGCCGTGGGTCCTTTTGGGCCTCCGCACGGCCCCCAAGGAGGACCTCCAGGCATCCACCGCCGAGCTTGTCTATGGCCAGGCGCTACGCGTCCCGGGCGAATTCGTGCCCGACGCTACCAGTCCCTGGTCCGCAGCTCACCAGCGCTCGGACCTCCAGGAGGCCGCCCGACGGTTTGCCCCCGTGCCAACATCCCACCACGGTGACCCCCAGTCCTACGTCCCCCCAGCACTTCGCACAGCGGAGTATGTTTTTGTGCGTCACGACGCACATCGGGGGCCACTCCGGCCGCCGTACAACGGGCCCTTCCGGGTGCTGCGACGGGACGACAAGTCGTTCGTCATCGACATCGGCGGCAGGTCGGACCGGATTGCGGTGGACCGCCTCAAGCCGGCGCACGTGGACGTCGACCACCCACCACGGGTGGCCCTTCCGCCACGGCGAGGCTGCCCCCCATCCACGGTGCCCCCCACTCGACCGCCCACCACCACACCAGACCCCCTCCCACGACCCGCCAGGGGTCGCTTCGGCCGGGTCATCAGGACCCCCCTCAAATTGACCCTGCCGGTGCAAGTCGATTCTGGGGGTACGTGTGTAGCGGCTACCGCTGGGTTTTCACAAACGCCTTGCACCTATCAAGGACGCGGAGCGATCACCATGCCGGGCTCGTCCAGGACGCCCGGGCAGGCCCGCGCTCAACTTGCCAGGCCTCGGTCGGGACGCTGGGCCACGCCCCCTCTCGCCTTTCCTGGGCAAACGCTCCGGGATAATATGTATATATATTGCTGCCCGATAAACGGGCTTTTCAGAGTGCCTGAGTGTTTGGTTTGATTAAAGCAACTCGGATGAATTCCAGCTTTTTGTCGCGTCCATTCTTCCGATCGACGTGGGAGCCCCAGCTCCTTCACTACACCTCAGCCAATGATGCTACCCCTCAGCCAATGATGCTACCCCTCAGCCAATGATGCTACCCCTCAGCCAATGATGCTACCCCTCAGCCAATGATGCTACACGTCAGCCAATGATGCTACCCCTCAGCCAATGATGCGATCCCTCAGCCAATGATGCTACCCCTCAGCCAATGATGCTACCCCTCAGCCAATGATGCTACCCCTCAGCCAATGATGCTATGCCTCAGCCAATGATGCTACCCCTCAACCAATGATGATGATGATGCTACCCCTAGACGACCCATGGCCCGTTGGGTCAATGTCAGTTTGAATAGATATGAGAATAGAACTAAAGCGAACGCTGGACATCATCAGGGAGATTATTTGGGCCAGCAAGCCATAAGGCTCACCTCTCCAGCGTTCTAAATCACTTACCTGTGACACGTGATTTCGGCCCTTATCTCCGATCACGTTGACGGAAATCACCACAGCATATCATCAAGATCCCTCCAAAATGCTCGTCTTTGTCACATACATCACGCAACGTGCGATCCACAGCCTCGAAACTCTCTCTCCTGATCATAGGACACTCATCCCACACGATGAGTTTTGTACTTCGAAAGAGGTCTGCGATAGTGGAATTTTTATCGATGTTGCATACGCCATCTTCCCTCGGTGTCAGAGGGATTTGGAACCTTGAGTGCGCTGTTCTTCCACCAGGCATGAGGGTAGCAGCTATGCCAGATGAGGCCACCGCAAGGGCAACTTCTCCACTCGCTCTCACTTTAGAGAGAATCAGGTTAATAAGAAACGTCTTCCCTGTGCCTCCAGGCGCGTCAATGAAAATCATTGATGACTGATTCGTGCAGATGTTGCTATTCGCGTCCATAGACGTGAGGTGTGAATCGTTGTCCGCGTCCGTAGCGCCGTCGGAGGGTTGATACGACATTCTTCCTGCAAATAGTATTGTGTTTGTGCTATCGTTTTGCCGATCATCAAATGACAAATAAATTACATTGTGAAAATTAAAGATTTCAAATAAACCTATTTAAAGTGTATGCGCATATAAATAATTTTAAAAATCGAAGAAATATCTCTCGGTAATTTCCTGAAACATATTTTACTTCCGGGTAATAATGTTGAATGAAATGACAAAGATATATATACTGTATGCCTGTTATTTTAGGCGGTGTATTTTCGTATATCAACGTGGCGCGATTTTTAAAATATATCTCTGCAATTTCCCGTGTGTGCGTGAATGTTCTCAATTATTTCTTTTACCGAGTCTAAAACCATCGATAAAAATGAAATCAGATGGCGACTTAGATTGAAGATAAAGGCGTGAAACAGACTCAATGGCCTTGAACTTGAAGATACAAGCCTTTCAGAATTCATTTCGTTCTATAAACGGAAACTTTCATCGGATTTTCTTCCCGTTTTTTTTCCACCGAGTCTAAAACTACGTTAGCGACTGTTAAAAACGAAATGATATATCGAATTTGATTTGAAATAAAACTGAGAGAGAGAGCAAGACACCACGGGCCTACAAAACGCCTCAAAGCTATGCGAGTTAATAAAATGGTGGATATTACTACTCTCTCAAAGGGGTAGTAAGCCACGCCCCCGGACCGATCGAATGTTACATACAAACACGCAAGATTTCAATTTTATAATTATATAGATATATAATATATATTTAAATATATATATATATAATATCAAAAAATATATATAAATATAAATATACATATAAATATATATATATAAATATACATATAAATATATATAAATATAAATATACATATACATTATACATATAAATATTTATATTTCATTCTCATATCTTTTGTAATCCACTATCCAATGTCAGTCTTGTGCATTGTATCGTGTGTGTACAATAAGACCAATTTATAATCATACTTTCGACTTTACTTTGTGGATGCTACAAATTGAAATGCTTGCTTAAGCAAAGCATTAAGCGAAATTCACATTTTCATGTAAAATTTATGATGGCAGGAAAGTTGGATGCAAAACTGAAGCAACCATTGTTTTTGGATGTATTTCTTGGCGACTGTCTATTTTCCAGCAACAATTTTAAGTTCCATCACGATTAGTCGATGGTCGACGATTGCCTGCTCGGAAGGATTAAAAAAGCGATTTTTACTCCCAAGCGATGACAGAACATCAACAATTCATATCAGATTCACAAACAAATAAATACAATCATCATGAATGAAATGTATACGGGCTTGAATGCTCGACAAATGCTTCTCTTACATAATTAAATTTATCAACGGATAAGTTTTCTATTGATAAATATTCGAAAACACCAGAAATTGCACAACAGACATTGAAAAATCTTCAACAAAATGACAACTGCACAAACATGCAGCTGCTGCCAAGCATAAGAGGACTCCATTATGAAGAGAAGCAAGTGGTGAGGCATTGAGCAAAGGCAGGAAGTCGTGTGCTTGCAATCACAAGGCAGCACAAGAATGCCCGCTTCAGCCTCGGCCTATTTCCCAAGGGAATCAAAAAAGGAGAGGAATATTGGGGCAGCTAAGCCAAGGCAACCTCTAACTCCCTTCTCCATGCACCAGATTTCTGAATCATCATCATGGCTCCATCTGTCTCTGTGTCTCTCTCTAAGAAAGACAAACGAGTAAGAATAGAGACACAATCAGCCTCTCTCCTACTGTTTACATTTTCCTGAGTGAGAAAAACCATTTCCACCCCTCGCAAAACCTCCTCACAACCATGAACCACCCCCCCCCCCCTCCCATACTTCATGATCCCCAAGCTCGCTGGCCCGGTTCCTCAGCTGCATGGGTAGATGCAACCCCCGCAGGACGCGGCATGGGCACTGCATACGGAATGTAAACCCGCTAGTATCTCCAGTCTCTCCCTCCCTCCCTCACTTTCACACACTCAAGCAAAAACTCTCTCCTTCTCACACTCATCCTCCAGGTCGCTTTTCAATGCATTTGTTTTCTCTTTTCAATCGGTCATCTAATACACTGGCTATAGGTAAAAAGTCATTTTTTTCACATTCATATGTTGAAATATTCTTACACATAATTGGCAAATCAATTATGATTTTTACATACTGCACAAGTCAATTGTTTATGTTGAAATATATATATATATATACAAATATATATATATGTACATATATACTGTATACATATATATATGTATATATATATATATATATATACATACATATACAGTCATGGCCAAAAATATTGTCACCCTTTGACTTTTTTCAAATAACTCACAATTTTCTCTAAAAATAAGTTGAAATTGACAAAAGTATTTGGTCTCCACAATTCTTTATTTCACTGTTAATATTTCAGAACCTTTGTTTTTGATTCAGAATGTAATATATCCTTTTGAATCAGAAAATAAAAAATAAATGCCATTGACAAACTTATTGACACCCGAGACTTAATATTTGGTAGCGCAGCCTCTGGACAAAATAACTGCAGTCAAGCGCTTCCTATAGCCAAGAATGAGCTTCCTCCACCTCTCAACTAGCAGTTTGGCCCACTCTTCTTGTGCAAACTGCTCCAGTTTTCCGGATTTGAAGGGTGCCTTCTCCCAACTGCTGTTTTCAGATCTCCCCACAGGAGTTCAATGGGATTTAGATCTGGACTTATTGCTGGCCACTTCAGAACAGTCCAGCGTTTTGTCTTGAACCATTACTGGGTGCTTTTTGTAGTGTGTTTGGGGTCACTGTCCTGCTGCAAGATCCATGACCTTCGACAGAGACCGAGCTTTCTGACACTGGGTTGAATATTGCGCTCCAAAATGCCTTGGGTAATCTCCTGATTTCATGATGCCATCCACACAATCAAGGCACCCAGTGCCAGAGGCAGCACAGCAACCCTAAAACATCACTTAACCTCCTCCATGTTTGACTGTAGGGAAGGTGTTCTTTTCTTTGAAGGCTTCATTTTGTTTTCTGTAACCATAGAGATGATGTGCTTCACCAAAAAGCTGCAATTTGGTCTCATCTGTCCACAGACATTCTCCCAGAAGGATTTTGGCTTGTTCAGGTGTGTTTTGGAAAATTCCAGTCGGGCTTTTTTATGTCTCTCTCTTCGCAGTGAGGTCCTCCTGGGTCTCCTACCATAGAACCCACTTTCATTTAGTTGGCAATGGATGGTGCGAGTTGAAACTGTTGTGCCTTGTGTCTGAAGGTCAGCTTGAATCTGTTTGTCAGTTGATCAACGTGCTTCCTCCACCATTCGAACAATCCTTCGCTGCAATCTTCGAACAAGTTTTGTCTTGCGGCCACGTCCCGGGAGGTTGGCTGCATTGACATGCGCCTTAAACTTCCTGATAACATTGCGTATGGTGGACTCAGGAAAATGAAGGTCTCTGGAGATGGCCTTGTGGCCTTAATATTGTCCATGCTTGGCTACAATATTGTGTCTAACCTCCTCAGACAATTCTCTGGTTTTTTATTTTTTATTTTCTCCATGCTCATTGTGGTACACACAGTGACACAAAACAGCAGAATGACTCCTTTTCTATATTCAAACTGGTTGAATGAGCGATTTTAAAATTGCTGGCACCTGCAACTCACCATAGGTGAGTTCAATTCCAAAGTAAAGGAGAATCACATGCTTGAAATCTAATTATTTCTAACAACTTCTAAAAGGTGCCAATAATATTGTCCGTGCCATTTTAAGATTTCTGTGTGGAGTAAGCTAAGATTTGGTGGTTTTTTTCAGCTTTTTTGTTTCATTCCACTGCAAACAAAAGAAATACATATGTGGATACCAAAATATATTTTATTTTCAACAATTTTCTGGAAGAAATGGTGCATTATTTGAAAAAAGTGCAAGGGTGCCAATATTTTTGGCCACAACAGTGTGTATATATGTATATATATATATATATATATATATATATATATATATATATATATATATATATATATATATATATACACACACACATACATGCAAAACACCTCCTGACGTGGTGAAGCAGCAAAGCACAGTCCATGTCTCAACAGTGGAAACTGCACAGACTGGAAGCAACAATGGTCGTTTGCCACCCAACATATTGTCTCTGTCCTGCTGTATATTAAACTGGATTTGGAACAGATAATGCATTGAGGATATATATATATATTATCCTCAATATATATATCCTCAATGCATTATCTGTTCCAAATCCAGTTTAATATACAGCAGGACAGAGACAATGTGTTGGGTGGCAAACGACCATTGTTGCTTCCAGTCTGTGCAGTTTCCACTGTTGAGACATGGGCTGTGCTTTGCTGCTTCACCACGTCAGGAGGTGTTTTGCATGTGTGTGTATATATATATATATATATATATATATAAATAAATAAATAAATAAATATATATTGTTATGAATTTGAGAATGGTGTTTTTTTGTGTTGTAAAATATCACCCTCCTTCCTCCAGTTGTTGTGTATAAAGGTCAAAGGTCGTTCCCGTAGTTATTTCATATACAACACGTAGCCAATCATATATCCTTCTATACAGTTATCTCCTTATTCTATGTAGTTTAAGGCCTTGTCTTCCATTAATTAACACTCCATTGCACCAAAGTGGAATAAGGTAGATTCCCTGCACATCCCCCCTTTCGTCAATTGCCAACTGCATTTGGCGGTTGTCTGCAATTGCCGCCATTAAGCATGTGCTCTGTTCGGGGAAGAAAGGCGTGGCACCTCATCATCATCAAAAGTTGGAGTCAGAGAGCCCTTAACCACCAATCAGCACCGCGGTGAGCGAACCGGTAGGCGTGCCCTCGTAGCCCGCGGCTTGATTCCGGGGAGGGCAATAAAAGGAGGAGTGAGGGACTGCTCACAGAGATAAGTAAGGGATCCCCACGAGCAGATGCGTCAGGGAGAGAACCCGTCACGCAACGCCCCCACGAGATACGAGAGAGAAGGCAGATGAACCGGTGGAGAGCACGCGGCGCATGAGGCGGAGGAATCCCTGAAAGAGCAGCGGCACGCAGCAGCTTCAGCCACAGCAGCTTCGGGTTTCACTGGCAGTATCGACCGTGGCCACGAAGGAACGCGCCGGGCGAGACCGATCAAGAGGGCGGCGGCTGCTCCCTCCTGGCCCGACCGTGCTTCAGTCCGAGCTGAACCTTCCTCTCCCTACAGCCATCCACCTCCTGCCATTCCTGTCATCATCCCCCGTGTAAGTGTGCTTGTAGTCTGTCTTTGTCTTGTCCTTGGGGAATAAGTTAAGCCTGTTTAGTTAAGCTAGAGTTTCACTGTGTCCTTCTGGTCCGTCCCTCTTTCTACATTATTTTCTTATCCTTCTTTCTCCTTGGTTATTTTGATGATTTGTAAATAATAATAATAAATTAGATTTGTTCTTCCTACCTTGCCTTTCTTTCCCTTACATCCTTCGTCTTTGTCTTTTCCCCATTGACAACCTGTGGCACGATTTGGCCAACGTTTCAGGATCGGGTCTAGTCATTGTTAATAGTTCGTGCTGCGATGCTTAAAACCGCTCGGCAATTAACATCTGTCCGCGATACGAACGGGGCTGTGCCACCGGCCTTTCCGGAGGTCGCTGTACAGCGCCAGGGACCACGTCGGTCAGTTATAGAAGAGGGGATTAATACCCCTCTAAGGGGATCCGAGGCCGACGTTGGGTTCCGCAACAATATATATATATATATATATATATATATATATATATATATATATATATAATAAATAACCACCTTTAGAGGCCATTTTTCCCCGCAAAGCGGGGGTTGGCCTTTTTCGGGAACCGTGGTTGTTGTTGTTTTTTGGTCCCCTTTTTGAAGCAATGTTTTACGGCCGGATGCCCTTCCTGACGCCAACCCTTTTTGCCGCCTTTAACGACAAACAGGGAATTACCAGTGAGCTGGTACTCAATTAGCCGACCTCAGAAGGATGGTACAGGCTGAGTCAACCCCCCTGGTATTAATTCAGCGATCGACCGGGATTCGAACCCCCTAGGATCCTAAGCCGGCACCCTAGCCGCTAGCCCAACACCAGGGACTTGGACTCCACTCCACCCTCTATATATATATATATATATATATATATATATATATATATATATATATATATATATATATATATATATATATATATATATACACATACATATATATATATATATATATATATATATATATATATATATATATATATATATATATATATATATATATATATATATATATATATATATACACATACATATATATATATATATATATATATATATATATATATATATATATATATATACATACATACATACATACATACATACATACATATATACATACAACAACAACAACACAACATGCATTTTAAGGCCATGTTCCCTGCTAGAGCGGGGGTTAGCCTTGCGGTCCCCATGACAATCCTCTCCATTTTGCCCTATTTTCTGCATCTCTCCTTGTTAACCCCCTTGCCCGCATTTCTTCTTCCACCATCATTAGCCAAGTCTTTCTCGGTCTTCCCCGTCCTCTACTTCCTTCTACATTAACTTCCATCACTCTTCTCAACCAGTCACTTTCATCCTTCCTCAATACATGACCAAACCATCTCAACCTGTTCCTCTTCACAGCATCAATCACAGGCAATATTCCCATCATCTTCGCAATTCATCATTTGTCTTCCTCTCTCTCAACGATACTCCGCACATCCATCGAACCATTCGCATTTCCACCCTTTCCAGCCTTCGTTGCTGCTCTACGTTCATTACCCATGTCTCGCTCCCATAAATCATAACACTTCTCACACATGCAGCATACACCTTTCCCTTCAGCTTCGGCGACACTCTCCTCCTCATCAGCACGCCACTCAGTTCCCGAAACTTCTTCCATGCACATCTACACTCTCTACATACATATATACATACATACATAAATATACATACATATATACACACACACACACACACACACACACACACACACACACACACACACACACACAGTCACGTGAAAAGTAAGTACACCCCATGTAAAGTTTTGACTTTTTCAACATATTTCAACATACAGCGATTTGATCTTCATTTCAACAATATTGATAGATAAAGGTGATATAATATAACAAATATCATGAAACATTTACATTTTGTAGTTCATTGTATAATTTAAATAAACATAACTGCAAATTACGCAAGTGGAAAAAGTAAGTACACCCCTACATTTATCACTACTTCAAATACCTAAAATAAGGATCAGGTGCACCAGCTCAGGTGCAAATGATTAGAACATCATGAGAGAGGATCTTGGAGGAACCTGTCTTTTTTAAACCTCAGACATTTAGTTTGGTTTGCTCTTTGTTGTTGAAGTGTGCGGCGTCACCATGCCAAGATCAAAAGAGCTCTCTGAGGCGTTCAGAAAGAAGGTTGTAGATGCCTACGAGTCTGGGAAGGGATTTAAAAAGATCTCCAAACAATTATGAAATCAATCATTCGACTGTCCGGAAGATCATCTGCAAGTGGAGAAGATTCCAAACAACTGCCATCTTGTTCAGGCCAGGCCGCCCCAGCAAGTTCAGCCTGATAGCAGACCGCAAGATGCTGAAAGAAGTCTCTAAGAACCCCAGAATGTCATCACGGGACCTACAGGTAGCGCTTGCCACTGTTGATGTCAAAGTGCACGAGTCTACAATCAGAAAGAGGCTGCACAAATTTTATCTACATGGGAGGTGTGCCAGGAGGAAACCTTTGCTGTCCAGAAAGAACATCAGGGCAAGATTAAGTTTGCCAATGAACACCTCGGCAAAGTCCAGCACTTCTGGAACAATGTGCTCTGGACAGATGAGTCAAAGGTAGAGCTATTTGGCCACAGTACCAGAAAACATCTTTGGTGAAAACCAAAGACAGCATTTGACCACAAGAACCTGATACCAACTGTAAAGCATGGTGGTGGAAATATTATGGTTTGGGGCAGCTTTGCTGCATCAGGGTCTGGGCAGCTCACCCTCATAGAATCCACTATGAATTCTTCATTGTACCAGAGGGTGCTTGAGGATAATGTGAGTCCATCTGTCGGAAAGTTGAAGCTCAACCGAAGGTGGACCTTGCAACATGACAATGACCCGAAACATACCAGTAAATCCACCAAGGAATGGCTGAAAAGAAAGAAATGGAGGGTTCTGGAATGGCCAAGTCAAAGCCCGGATCTCACTCCCGTCGAGATGTTGTGGGGGGATTTGAAACGAGCTGTGCATGCAAGAAACCCCTCAAACATCGCACAGCTGAAAGAATTCTGCATTGAGGAGTGGGCAAAAATTTCTCCCAGTCGATGTCAGAGACTGGTAGCCGTTATAAGAAATGCCTACTTGAGGTTGTTTCTGCCAAAGGGGGCAATACCACCTATTAGAGCCAAGGGTGTATTTACTTTTTCCACATGCGAAATTTGCATTTATGTTTATTTAAATTATACAATGGACTACAAAATATAAATGTTTCATGATATTTGTTATATGATATCACCTTTATCTATCAATATTGTTGAAATGAAGATCAAATAGCTGTATGTTGAAATATGTTGAAAAAGTCAAAACTTTACATGGGGTGTACTTACTTTTTCACGTGACTGTATATATATATCATATACACATATTTGTATACATAATAAAAGCATGGTATATATATATATATATATATATATATATATATATATATATATATATATATATATATATATATATATATATATATATATCTCCATATATATATATATATATATATATATATACCATGCTTGTATTATGTATACAAATATATAATAAAAGGCAGAATGCGTCAAGGTGTCAGTGCGTGTGTGTCTCCTCCATAACTTCAAAACCATGAAACCTAGTGGCCACAAACTTTGCATGCATACTTATCACAAACAAAGGGAGTGCGTGAATGAAAAGTGGGTGTTTGTGTGTGTGTTAAAACACCCTTTTTGAAGACCATTTACACTAAAATGTACGCTAAAATGGGAGCCAGGCTTATGTTTGGTTAGCCTGTGTTCAGCTCGCTCAGTTTGGTGTGTTAATGCCACCATTTTGTCCGTTCAGCTCAAATATGTCTTGCCTCAGAACAGGTCGGTTTCTGTACAATAAAGCTTAAAACTGGTTGCGTAGGTGTGCTAAAACACCCCTTTTGAAGATAATTTTTGCTAAAATTTACATTAAAACTAGAAAAAGGTTTACTTTGATCAGCCTGCATTCAGCTCGCGCAGTTCGGTGGGTCTTAAGTCCCACCATTTTGTCCACTCAGCTCAAATAAGCATTGCTTCAGAACAGGTCAGTTTCTGTACAATAAAACTTCATATCAATAAATGGTAATATAGGTGATCTTCATACCTACGAATCGCTGTATTCCTGTGTACATCACAGGAATATGTGACATCATATTCACATATTCACAAAGGCATCACAGCATGTCTTTATTTAACTTCCGCACACACTTTACAACTAACATATGATAAGCTGGATAATCTCCTCACCTGAACTGAATTTTAAAATTTTAACTGCGGAATTGACCAGAACAGCAGTTTCGACTTTAAGAAAAAGTGTTAATTTGTCCAATTTGGACAATGTTGGATACTCTGGGCATCTCAACAGTTTTGTTTGAGGTGCTTGCTTGAGTGCTTAAGCAGCTTGGTGAGTGCTCTCCAATCTGCTTGGTAATGCCACACCATACATTCACCATTCTCTTACATTTCCATTTGCTTTATTTGCTGTTTTTCTTAAATATTTGGAATAACTTAGTTTGTCAACTTTGAGTGATATTTTCAATATTTGCTCGTCTGCATGGTAAGGGGTGGGTTGGGAGTCTGGGTGAACGCAGGGGAAGGGTGGGACGAGGGAATGGAAGGGGTGGAAGCCGTTGTGCCAGCTGCAAGTCGAGTCGCATCCCTTAAGGGAAGCCCATGTTATAATCTCTTTTAAAATGTTACGTGCTGTTTTAAAATGATGGGTTGTTTGCTATCTCCCACCCCTCACGCTCCCCCACCCTTTCCCCTCCCTTCTCCATCCCCTCCCCCTTCTCCCCTCCCTTCGTCTCTCTCCCTCACCCATCCCATTGTCTCTCTCCCAACCCTCTGTGTCTCTCTCGCACCGCTCTGTGCCTCTCGCCCACCGCTCTGTGTCTTTCTCCAACAGATATCTCTCCTCCACCCCTTTCCCCTCCCTTCTCCCTTCCCCTCCATCTTCCCTATACACCCCTTTCCTCGCCACCCCCTCCTTGCTGCCCCCCCCTTCCTCGCTCCCTCCTCCCCCCCCCCCCCCCCACTCCTTTTCCTCCCTCACTCTAATCATATTCCCATCACCCAGCAACGCCAGGTACCTTTGCTAGTATATACTGTATATATATATATATATATATATATATACAGTATATATACGTATACGTATATGGTTTAACATTGGGGCGGTTGGGATTAAACATTTAAAAAATAAGACAGGTGCTTCCAACCAGAAGGTAAAACTAGATCTCCTCCATTAATTTGAGCAAATAAACAAGAGCAAGGCGACGTTTCACCCGCTTCAAAGCAGGCTTCCTCAGGCCAATAGACCCGAGCCTCGGGACGCACCCGGTTTTTATTCACGATGTGACCGCTTCTGGTCACGTGCCAGTGCTCAAGGTCAGATAGAGGTTTTTTTTTTGGTTTTTGCAAACCTCAAGCAAATAATCGTCAAATCGCATCATTGAAGGGCTGCTCGCTCTGCCATTTTTGTTATTACTTATACATGATCTGGTGTTGTACGTGTGTCGGTGAGCATGTGTGTGCGCTTGTTGTTTATGCATTTTGGGATCGAGATCTACTCCGCTAATTTGAGCAATAAGCAAGAGCAAACCGGGTCTCAGGCGACGTTTCACCCGCTTCACAGCAGCCTTCCTCAGGCCTACAGACACCGAGCCTCGGCACCCATCCACTCGTGTTTCAACAAGATATTGTTGGCCTAAAAACAATTCGAGTGGTGCCATCTATACTTGCATCTCCCAACTGTCTTTTCTCACTTACGGAACCAAAAGTGACATCCAAGACCGGTTGTTCATGTCAGCTTTTGGAATTACAAAGAATCATTTAGGGTATTTGCACGTGTGTTCGTGTGTCATGGGTTGAAAACAGGTTGAAAACGAGGCTTCAAATGATGATCCCTTGTGGTTGACATTTCCTTTGATTGGGGTTAGCTTGTTTGGTGTTCCCATCTGACCACACAGCTCCGAGCCTCTGCTTTCTGTTGGAAGATGCTGGTAATGATCAGGGAATTACCTTCCACTGCATCGAGGAACTGAAGGTGCAACACAAAATTATTAGCCCCCAGAGCCCTGCGACATTGTAAGTTGCATGAAGATCGTGTACATTGGAAGAAGCTAATAGGTACGGATGGAGGACTTGGTTACACCGGTTACAAAATCATCACAATCTAAACCGGCATGGTCTTGCTCTTATTGAAACATTCTCAGGACGGTGGAATACATGCGATCAGCATAACTAGCTGAAGTCTCAAATTGATTGTCTCATGCTCCTAGAAAAAGCCTGGTGTTGGCTTAGCGGTTAGGGTGCCGGCTTGGGATCCTAGGATCCTGGGTTCGAATCCTGGTGTTGGCTTGGCGGTTAGGGTGCCGGCTTGGGATCCTAGGATCCTGGGTTCGAATCCTGGTGTTGGCTTGGCGGTTAGGGTGCCGGCTTGGGATCCTAGGATCCTGGGTTCGAATCCTGGTGTTGGGCTAGCGGCTAGGGTGCCGGCTTAGGATCCTAGGATCCTGGGTTCGAATCCCGGTCGATCGCTGAATTAACACCAGGGGGGTTGACTCAGCCTGTCATCCTTCCGAGGTCCGGAAATTGAGTACCAGTTCACTGGTAATTCCCTGTGTGTTGAAAGGGGCGACCAATAGGGTTGGTGGCAGGAAGGGCATCCGGCCATAAAACATTGCTTCAAAAAAGAAGGCCAAGGTGCCAGAAAAAGGCCAACCCCCGCTCAGCGTGGAAAAATGGCCTCTAAAGGTGGTTCTTCCTAGAAAAACACAATAAGGAAGCATTCCATTCCAAGTAATCCGTTTTGTATTTGTTCAATTGCCATGGAATTATCGACACAGGTTGGTCTGTTTGCCTTTCCTATGCGAAAACACGCAGCTCCTGATGTGACACAACAAACAGTTCTCATTGTGGTGATTTTGGTCTGCAGCACAACTGTTGCAGGTGATCTACAAGCAGTCCATTCAATGATAGGATTCGCGCGTGCGAATCCCAGGAGATTCATTGTTCACAGGCAGGTAATACTTTTGTGTGACATTCACCAATGAGCCCTGGTGTAAATAACAGGGAATGTCCACGGGGAATTTCAAACGTGGACATAATTTTGTGTGTTCTGCATTCCGATGCTTCAAATGGAGTTTAACAAGTTTAACACCAAATTCACTTCTTTTTCAACGGTTCAGAGGCGGACAACTCCAATAAACTGGCCGACTCACCCGGACTCGACGGGGAGTCCATTCGGTGGAAATCCTTCACAGAAACACGGAGGTGAGGTGAATGACTTCTGGTAAATTGCGGGAGATTTGCTCAATGAGTAGAGCATATTCTGTTCAGCACTGATTACGGGGCAGACATACGGATGATTGAAGTGATTTGCAGGCAAATCCTACAAAACATGCTCTCAATTGCGAGGTCAACCCGAGGACACACTTAGGTGAAGACGGAGTGGTCAAAACGTTGGGGTAATCTGCCAGGATGAATCGCCCCGGTGTGTGGCGAGCTTGGCTTGAGAATGATTAAGAATGTTACAAATAAATGTCATGCATTCATCTTCTGATGAAAATATTGATGAAAACGTTCCAAATTGTACTCCGACACAACAGGAACTGCAAGACTGCACATGCACTCAGCAACAGCACAACATCCTCCAATTATTTTTCCTTTTCTGGTGGCCTGTTTTGATAATAACAGTGTTGTCCTGCATCAAAAAAAGAAGAATAGGAAGATACTGCATATATATATATACCAGAGAATGGTTTATCAGGTAGCAGAGAAATCGAAAAATGCAACGAAAAAATTTAATAAATAAAGGAACTGATGGCTGAAGACAAAAAGAACTTTGTACAGAGAATGCCAAACCTGTGATAAGCAGCTATGCATGTTCACCAAAACATTTGAAGTGGATGGCCCGGAGACTTGCATGTTTTTTAAAAATTAATATTGACAACAAACATCAAAACTGCACTTTCGCCAAATTTTATCAATCGCTTTGCTTCAATTACCTCTCCACCATCGCAGCTACCTTACATGCTCATACAACCAATGAGCTATTCATTTTGGCTGCGGAACAAGATGTTATCATGCTTCCTAGTGGAATGACCTTTTTGTTTGTTCTTTTTACATTGGACAACACCGAACTTGACTCCAGGCATACATATCCGGTGACCATGCAGGAAGCAAGGTAATTTCCTCGAGCAATCCGAGTGCCGGCGACGTCATCTTTGTGAAGTCACTTTTGGCTCCGCAGACAGTGGTGAATTGAAATATGAATCCCCCACTCTGGAACCACATTGGCATGCCAACCCAGGAAGTTTGTCCACCCTCTATCCTCTAAATGCTGAGTGTCAAGGGAGGAAGCAGTACACATCATTGAAACTTTTTGATATGATCTCTTCAGCATCTGAATCGAACAAGCGACCTACCAGACTTTCGGCACATATTAGCTTTGGGAGTAGAGTTAAAATTATAAACATTTGATGAATCCCACAACCTTTCACTTTTCCTTAGCTTGTAGATTACTTCTTAAATGTACTTAATTTTTTTCCTTTTCTTTTGTTCCGATTCTTTAGCTCTCCTAATCCAGATTACTGGTCAATTCACTTTAGCTTTTGCAAGCTCACATGACCATTGCACAATGATCCATATGAAGTGGTCTGTAATACAAGCCAGGGGAGATCTGTCAATGGGGGTCATTTGTTGTGGTTGAAGGTCCTCCTGTTATATATATATCTAGAAATATATATATATATATATATATATATATATCTAGAAATATATATATATATATATATATATATATATATATATATATATATATATATATGATTTATTTCACATCAAAGTCATTGAAATTAATAAGGGCGGCTGGTCAGTTACGCAAGTTGAACTGACTTGTCACCATCTTAATTTTTAGCTGTGACGAGCAGCTCTATGAGAGGACCGCGTTGTTGTTCTTGTTGTTGGGGTGCCTTTTTGAATAGCGCATGCGCATACACTCGGACGTGTGTTGGTATGAGGTAAGAACATCGCGGACTAAAATCGCTATTTGTTTGAAGAAACCAGAATAAATTTAGCAACAAAGACAACATGGATGTTTTCATATCAATCTCGTTTCACAGAATTGACACAAATTAGGTGTAATTATTGAATAGCGCATGCGCATACACTCGGACGTGCGTTGCTATGAGGTAAAAACATCGCGGACTAAAATCGCGATTTGTTTGAAGAAACCAGAATAAATTTAGCTGAAAGACAAAAAGACGCTAGTGCATGCGTATAATTTAAGTGACTGGTCGAATTTGGTAGCGCATATTGCAACGGATATCCTCATGATTCTACACGTCGCAGCTGGTGACAACACTGTGGTCATTTTTCTCTTGTTTCATTGTTGACAGACGTATGATAATTATCATACTTATACAAAGCATGCATGATGTACCATCGGTAATTGCAAAAATGGCCAAATATACGATATTTCTGGCAAGTCCAAAAAGTACTCGACCTTCAAATTCCAGCTTAATTTCCTCACATTTCTCTGGGTCTGCCACGCAGATTATGACCTTCTACATCACAAAGGTTTTTTTTTCCATGCAGACGCGACAGCACGTGCACGGAGTGCATGAACTTTCATGACGTCACTTCCGTCTGTGAAGCTTGCTGGCGCAGAAGCAGCCACACATTTTGGCAGTGACTTGTCATCAATGAAGTGCGAGGAAGAGGCAGTGGAGAAGTTTGACAATGGCAAAATATATTGTTTCAAAATATTTGAAAGCTCGATTAGCAACATGACGGTGAATAAAATTGTATTACCAACTATTATTATAACTTGTAGATACCTACGGAAATTCCACATAATGTAAGATGTACACGCCCGATCTCAACGCTACCCCAACCCCAAAACCTCAACCCCCAAGTTCTTAAACCGAGGGCATTCTTGGATCATTCCACATGATTTCTTCATTACCTCATTAAAATGCTGCTGGGTGTGAAGTCACAGTCAAAACAACGTCCAATTGACAATCCTATGCGATATGTTCTGTGGAAATTCCGTGGAATTGCCACTTTCAAGTGATTGTGAGTTGGTGAATTTTGTTAATGAATGATCGTAAATTAATTATCTTCCTCATAATACAGTCGGACCCCGCTATTCATAGTTTGCTATTCACAAATCCGCATATTCGCGGTTGATAAAATGCGACATGTTTCTCTATTCGTGGAAAAGTGTCCCATGAATTCGCACATATATATATATATATATATATATATATATATATATATATATATATATATATATATATATATATATATATATATATATACAGGGGGCTGCAAAAGTAGGTATACAGCAAAGAAAAACAAAACGTGCGCACAAAACGTATTTTATTGATTATACAAGCATATCAATAATAACATATCAATAATAAACATATCAATAATAAACATATTAATCCCTCAAATGTTCAAACTGTTTGCCCCCGGCATTCACACACTCCACCAGTCGAGTGTGGACACCCATGCACACTCTGGCACAAAGGTCTTTATCAGCATCAATTTCCTGGCAAGCCTCCCGTATGAACTGAATCATGGCATCAACAGAACGTGGCTTGCGTGCGAAAACCCTGTCTTTTACACATCCCCAGAAAAAGAGGTCCATAGGGGTGAGATCCGGCGAACGTGGTGGCCAGTCAACGGCTCCCCGACGTCCAATCCACCTGTTGTTGGTATAATCCTTACTGTATACCTACTTTTGCAGCCCCCTGTATGTATATATACCGCATATATATATATATACACCGCCTGTATATATATGTATATATATATATATATATATATATATATATATATATATATATATATATATTGTTGCGGATATGGGATTTGCATCCATCCATATCCGCTTGTAAATATTCCCCTATTTCCTCAATACTTCCCAACTCTCCCCAATCCCCCATTCCCTAGTCCCATTTTCTGTAAACAACACTCTGTAGACCCGACCTCCCCCTATTTCCCCCATTAAATGTCGCATCCAGGTTCACCGCATCTCATGTAAGACAACTATAGGACATCTTGCTAGTTATTCTTAGTCTATGTCAGTTAAGGATTCGTTTCCATTAATTCTGACCCTTCGTTGCACCAGAATGTGATTGTATGGCACCGTTAGGAAGTTTAGGACCTCCCAATACCTCCCCGCAGCTCTTCCCCACAGTTCAGCAACAACAACAACAACAACAACGAGCGCAGGGAGTGCGCGTCCTCACTCCGGCTTGGTTGGTAGGGGTGGTGGGAGGGCACCAGGCCTTCCCAACGAGCCGCCATCGGACATGTGCTCGACGGGGTTACCAAACAGGGGCTCCCTGTCGGCTCCTCGTCAAGGGCGGAGCCCGGTAACCACCGCACCCAATGGAAGCGGCGGACCGGCCCCAGTGGGGCGGAACCAACCAGCCGAGGGCGTGTCACTCCCCGCTGAGCATGCGCAGTGAGAGGGAGGTGACGTCAGATGCGCGCTGAGCTTGGAGCAAGCAAGACCACCTCCGAGCGCTGTGAGACCTCCCTGCATCTTTTGAACCGTGCTTTATCCTGTCCCCGAGCCAAGGTGCACCTTGTGCCATTGACCGACCTGCCCATCCCCGCCATCAATCCCCGTGTGAGTCTACCTTGTCCGTTTGTCCGTAGTCTGTCCGGGAATAGATAAGATTGTATTTAAGTGCCCATCTCTTCTGTGTCTTTACCTCACTCTGCCTTGTAATCTACCCCCTTTTCTCCACCACTGTAATTATACCCTCCTCCGGAGGTCTTGAGAACTGTACCCCTTGCGTCGTTTCATCTATCCCAGTCGTCGTGTCCTTTCCATCATTGATTTAGCATAGCGCGATTTGGCCAACGTCTGGGTGAATCGGGTGAGTGTAAGGGAAGAAAAGGGGAGCAACTGTTCGGTCGCGGAGCCTCCGCTCGGCAAATATAACATCTAAACCGCGGTCCGTAAGAACTGGTGTCGGGGAGTGAGATACGAGGCCCGAACCAAATTTAAAAAAAAAAAACATCTAGACAAAATTTGGTCAAAATTATAAAGTACCGAAATTGCTTTTGTTTTACAAAAACCCGAATTTTGAAAGTCGCGCTATGGGAGATCAAGACGGCTGGGTTCCGGTAGAGGAGAGTGGGGTAGAATCGACCCAGGACCCCAGGGAAGAAGTGGGGAAAATGGTGGAGGAGAGTAAAGAAGGTGTGGTTGAGGGGGTATCAGGTGCACAAAATGGCGCTCTCGTGCACGTGGTTACAGCGGCACCAAATTTTGCCGCGCCCGTGACCGTAGCAGCGGGCTTTGATGTGGGGGATTTCCTGGCGCAATTCACCGAGATGCTGAGAATAAACAGGGAGAAATTGATTGATAAAATGGAAAACAGAATAATGAACGGAATGAGGGCCAATAGGGAGAAAATGGCGAGGGACAGAGTCGCATATGAGGTAAGGGAAGCGGAGAGGGACAGAGACCGCAGGGTGGGCGAGAGAGTCCCAGGGGTGCACGACGAGGTAACGCGGGTCGAGAAGCGCTGGTTGAGCGAAGCGGAGGAAAGCGCGGGTACAATGACGGGGGTAGAAATCGCGACACGGGGTTTGGAAAAGCCGGCGACCGATGAGGTAGAGGGTGTTTTATTAAAGCCAACGGTCGTCGAGGCGAGTAAAGAAAAAGTGGAAGTGGGCATTGAAATTGAAGAGACCGGGGACTTAGAAAACCACTCGCGGCAGGAGGAGATGATGGAATATGTACAAGGTCGGTGCTCAAATCATGAGGATGTGCTCACTAACCAAATAAAGAGTTTGCAGGTTTTGGTGCAGGGAGGAAGAAGAACCTCGAAGGTGAGACGTGCTGTGTATTGTGCGGGGAGATTTTGTAAGAGGATGTTTGGCGACAAAAGAATTTTCGCGCGCTTGGGATCGAGGAGGCATCCGGGCGTTGGTGAAGGGTCCCGTGTGAGTAAAAATGGCACGCGTGTGAGGAAAAAGTGTGCGTCAAAGGGTGAGCGTGTTACGAAGCGCGAGTGTGATACCGAGTGCGAGCGAGAATGCACGTCGGGGTGTACGGGGTGTGACACAGGGAGTGAGAGCAATACGGAGTGTACGTGCGAGGGTGAGTGTGACACGGAGAGTAAGGTGGTGGTGGAACGTGTGCGAGGAAGCACACCTGAGTTGGTGGTAGCGCGAGTGTGGGAGAGCCCATGTGAGCGCGTTAGTGGGTGGATGCCAGAGTGCACGCCCATGGTGAGTGTTACGGGGGACGTAACGGAGGAGAGGTGTGGACCGAGGTGTGCGAACGGCGAGTGTGCGCGAGAGGTGTGGTGTGTAACAGGGAGAGCGTTGGTGGAATGGACGGACGGCGTGGGAACGCCGGGTTTTGGGAGTGTGAAAGGGGTAGCGTATGCGTGTGAGCATGCAGGTGAAGCATCGACGGTAACCGGGTTAGCGGTTAGGGCGACGGATAGCCGATGCGAGCACTCGGGGCGCGGTGTGTTTTGTGGGATGCAGGGCCCGGCGCGGATCGAAGCTGCGTCGTTTCTCTTCGAAGCGTCGTTGCCGATTCGGGCTTGGCCCCGCCCCGCACGGTCGAGTCCGGGCCTTGGCGGGCCAGGCGACCGTTGCGGTTCAAGGGCGAGTGGGAGGAAGCGGAACGGTGCCCCCTGGCGGGGACGGGGTTCCGACCGGGGGAGACTGAGCCATCGGGCCCGGGACCGCAAGGTGCCGCGCCGAGATGGTGCGTGGAATCTCGGCCCGACCAAACCACCTCCCTTGAACCGAAAGCCGGATGGATTCAACCTGCAGGCGACCAAACCACCCGAATTCATTGCTCGGCTTTACGAAGCCGAGTTTAATGATGTCATGACGCACCGAGGCTAGGATATAGCGGACTGTGATGATGATGATGATACTGATAGTGTTTTTGGATTCAAAATTTTGGGATGGAAAATTTTTGATTTGTGGAAATTGGACAAGCAAAATTGATAGTGGGACGTCCCCGATGTGGTGGGATGGCAACTCTGTCATCCCTCACAGGGGGGGGGGGGGCAAAGGAGCACTAGCTTATGGGGTTGATGGCAGTGAAAACTAGCCCGGGTGGGTTAGGATATTGTGTGTAGGGCCCTAGAAGATGACATTAGGCAACGTTAAGGTTAGTTAGTGACAATGACACCTGTAGTGGGGACGCAGGTAGATTAGAGTGGATGATAATGACGTGGTATGTGCTTAGTTTAAAGGGAAGACGGGGAGCACTAAGTTAGCAGGGTAACAGGTAGATCAGATGATGCCGTGTGAGTGTTGGAGGTGTATTGAGAAGAGTATTGTGAAAAGTGTGTAAGGAACAGGTGTGATTGCACAGGTGTGCAACTGGACAGGTGTGTGGAGCAGTGTATGAGTGAGTGAAGGTGATGTGTTTTGTGTTGACCAACTGGTCCAGGAAGAGGAGGAGGGTGCAGGTGGCACCAGGTGTGATTGCACAGGTGTGCAACAACAGGTGTATGGAATAAATGGTAGTGTGGAGTATATGGAGTATTGGAATGGATGGTCGTGGAGTGAGTAGGATGGAAACTATGGAGTGGAGTGGATGGTGCGAAGGTGTGAATGGGGGAAGGATGGACCCCCATCACGAATACCTGGGGCGGGTAGTGTAAGTGTTAGGTAGAGGGTACAGGTAAATTGTGGTTGGATATTGGCATCTGTGGTGCGAGGTGAAAGAATGGTATTTGGATGGGTGCATTAGTGTTGTGGAAATGGCTGGGCGTGTAGCCTGTTAGTGTGTGTAGTTGGTTTGGGCACTCCACCACTGTGAGGATGTCGGCCAAGTGAGGCCGCAGGTGGGCTCTGGGAGCCGGTAGAGTTGTTGTGGATGGGGCCCGAGGATCCGGAGGACGGACCCGGGTAGCCCAGTGCCAGAGGGCACCAAGGGGGTGACAGAGCCAGGAGTGGCCTTCCCCAGTTAGATAGGTTAGGGTGAGGAGCTAGGTAAGCTCGGGTGGCAACTGCAGTGGTGGAGGTGTGCAGGTGGGTAGACCTGCTGGGAGAGCTACACGTCGCAGCCCAGAAATTGTGCAAGGGCACCGGGAGATGAATCGGGGGAGTGAGACCCCAAATTGAGAAGCACCACAGTTTGGTCAATGGGAATTTGGTTTTTAGAACCCATAGTGTAAGTTGGCCAATGGATTGGCAGGGAGAGACCCCGGGTAGTGTAAAGTGTGTTAAAGTCAGTTAGAGGATAGTTAGGATGAAGAATCTCCTCGCACCATCGGCATCCACTCACCTGGGATGACGTACCTCCACACCACGCCAGGTTGGTTTAATTATTTTTGATGCAAATGTTTTGGATTGTGAGACGCATCATGACGTGGGTGTGACATTGTGCTTGATGTTCCATCTCTTCCTCCTTATGAGGATTGATGACGAATTGGGTGATGGCAAATTTTGGTTAGAGGGATTGTGGTGACGAATTTGGTATTGGAGAAATATGGGGAGACGTGACAGTAGCGACGAATTTGTAAATGTGTAGATTTTGTAAATATGGGGTAAGGGCAAGGGTAGTGTAGGTGACAGGGGGGTGACGTACGGTAGGGATGAGCTTTCTCACTTCGCTCTCCGTACGCATTTCGCCTTGCATTGCCTTATTGATGTGTACCCTTGTGACCTTACCCCTCGCTCATTTGTCTTCCCCCTTTTATCTCCCACATGACCTGTGCACCATTGGGCGCCGAGGGGAGCGTGCGTGAGTCGGCCATTGTGCGCCCGGCACTCTCAGAACCAGCTGTCTGCATCGATGCACCACATTATGGACCACATGTCTGTGGCCGAGCACCACTTATGGACCCCATGGGTTGGGGCATGGCCCCTCTGCTGGAACCGGCAATGAGGGCCCGAAATCTTGCTGGCGGACCTTGGCCACAGGGCACCGATGCCCCATAGGTGAACCACACTAGTCGGCCCTGTGGGCCATAAATAAAATAAAATAAAAAGGACACATTGGGTGCATTTTTCAGTTCAAATAGGCCGCCAGTAAGAAAAGCAAAGAAAATGACAACAACTGGAAGAGATAATAATAGCCAGCAGAGGGAGCCGAAGAGCAAGAGACCACCTGCAGGGTTAGGGGTTGTTGATGTTATTTTTATTGAACACTGATGAACTGTGGTGACTGCACCGATTGGTGCTTAAGGGTGTGTTGGTGCGTTATAGGTGCTATCATGGTGCATTGATGCAGAGCAGACTGTCTCCCCCCCAGAAAGAACAATTACAGGTCCTGGGTTAGTCTTGTAAACAAAAGTAGCGTCAACTGTAAATGATGCTCCCTACCGGCTGTATGTTTAGTTTGAGGATGCTTTCCGCGATTCGGTTATCCTGTGGGTGTGTTTCTGTTAGGAGAAGGGTGCAACGTCGCAGGGGGACATATTTACTCATTTGTGAACATCTGTAAAACTATCGCACTCAGGGTTGAGTTAATAGTAGAGGGAACTACATCTGAGTGCCACACTAAAGTAGGTAAAAATTTATCGGGTCGGGAAGCCCCGAGGTCGAGAAGGGTGCAGTGTTGCGGATATGGGATTTGCATCCATCCATATCCGCTTGTAAATATTCCCCTATTTCCTCAATACTTCCCAACTCTCCCCAATCCCCCATTCCCTAGTCCCATTTTCTGTAAACAACACTCTGTAGACCCAACCTCCCCCTATTTCCCCCATTAATTGTCGCATCCAGGTTCACCGCATCTCATGTAAGACAACTATAGGACATCTTGCTAGTTATTCTTAGTCTATGTCAGTTAAGGATTCGTTTCCATTAATTCTGACCCTTCGTTGCACCAGAATGTGATTGTATGGCACCGTTAGGAAGTTTAGGACCTCCCAATACCTCCCCGCAGCTCTTCCCCACAGTTCAGCAACAACAACAACAACAACAACGAGCGCAGGGAGTGCGCGTCCTCACTCCGGCTTGGTTGGTAGGGGTGGTGGGAGGGCACCAGGCCTTCCCAACGAGCCGCCATCGGACATGTGCTCGACGGCGTTACCAAACAGGGGCTCCCTGTCGGCTCCTCGTCAAGGGCGGAGCCCGGTAACCCCTGCACCCAATGGAAGCGGCGGACCGGCCCCAGTGGGGCGGAACCAACCAGCCGAGGGCGTGTCACTCCCCGCTGAGCATGCGCAGTGAGAGGGAGGTGACGTCAGATGCGCGCTGAGCTTGGAGCAAGCAAGACCACCTCCGAGCGCTGTGAGACCTCCCTGCATCTTTTGAACCGTGCTTTATCCTGTCCCCGAGCCAAGGTGCACCTTGTGCCATCGACCGACCTGCCCATCCCCGCCATCAATCCCCGTGTGAGTCTACCTTGTCCGTTTGTCCGTAGTCTGTCCGGGAATAGATAAGATTGTATTTAAGTGCCCATCTCTTCTGTGTCTTTACCTCACTCTGCCTTGTAATCTACCCCCTTTTCTCCACCACTGTAATTATACCCTCCTCCGGAGGTCTTGAGAACTGTACCCCTTGCGTCGTTTCATCTATCCCAGTCGTCGTGTCCTTTCCATCATTGATTTAGCATAGCGCGATTTGGCCAACGTCTGGGTGAATCGGGTGAGTGTAAGGGAAGAAAAGGGGAGCAACTGTTCGGTCGCGGAGCCTCCGCTCGGCAAATATAACATCTAAACCGCGGTCCGTAACAATATATATATATACACATACACATTTATACATATATACATATATATATATATATATATATATATATATATATATATATATATATATATATACACATACACACACACACATCTGTACATATATATTATATATATATATCAGACTAACCAGCATATCATTATATGGATTGTCATTTTGCTTTTAAAAGATTTGACAATGTTGGACAAAAATTTTTTCTGAAAATATGATTATTTTGAGGTTCAATATATATTTCCACTTTTCAGATCTGGCAATGCTGCGGTGATGATTTTTTTTTTTATCACTACTTCACTTTCAAGTTTCCCATTCAAATGTCAAAAAAATGCATTTGGCTGCTTAGTATTTTAGTGCTTCATAGTATTTCATGGAACCTCTTTGTAATATCCGATATTAAAATTGTTGCTTTAAAAAGGGGTTTTTTAAATGTCTGAAACAACTGTCCAAGCAAGAGTGGTGATGATGTAAACTTAAGCAAGCTCATCTGATTAGCGTATGTTGACCCATGTGATCGGTGTGGAGATTTTTCTTCATTGCTCTCAAACAGCACAAACATGAATGAAATATTAATGAGGCAAATGACTCGTCCATGAAATTGTGGCAAAAGATACTGCATTTTGCACTAATTGCTACATTGTTTTTGAAAACAAAGCAAAGTGTGTCACCTTTCGTCTCATCTCCCTACCTGCTCTGCCAAGCAACAACCTCCCTCCCCGCCACCGCACCCATTGAAAAAAAGGAAAATGATATAAAATAAGTTTGTGCCTTTTCTGCTCCTTGTTCTAGCATTACATTATACTGTTATGTTTGACAGGCCGTGTGAAAGGGGAATTACACATAATCACAGCTTGTCAGACAGTGCAGACACTCAGACATGGCCTACGCAGGTACATGACACTGTTGTACGCTCGAATTTAATTATTGGGAGATGGGTGCAGAGACATAAGTACCTAATGCAGGCGGAAAAGGGCAGAACGGCATGAGGAAAGTCACAAATGTAACAGAAACAACTTCATAAGAGCACACAGCCAGTGTGACAATGCCGGAGCCTTAAACACAACGAACCTGATGACATATTATTAACAGGCATGTGATTAATTACATGCAAAGCGATGCTGCCAGAACCAAGACGTCAATTGTACACGTGTCGAGCACATCGATCGGACATGAGGCTGCATCAATCCGTTGCTCACCCCCATTGTCTGTATTCCCACAGACAGCACCCTGAGTGAAGTGTCTCGGTCGACTTCTGCGGAGGGACGATGTTGCCGGCTGGGTTGTCAAAGATGGAGTTGCCATTGCATTATGAAGAGCAATTCATTAAACATCTGAGTCCAACCAGAACAATATTCACCCCATGTCCAGGGTGGATGGAATGGGGTTTATGGATTGTTGATTAGTCCTCTACCGGTTTCACCGGAGGGGACTATAGGTTTTCTCTCAATCTGTCTGTCCGTCCGTCCGTCCATCCAACCTGTGGTTTTTCAGACTTGTTTTTCCAAATACCCTTCAACATATTCAACTGAAACTTGGTACATGGATTTATAATGACAAGTTACAGAGCATATTCGAGTTTCAGGGCATTTGGTCAATTTTTCCACAGTTATTCCCTTTTTGGTCTCAGAAAATATCACATTGGTCGGGGGCATTTATTGCAAAGCATTTCATCGTGACGAGAATCGAGACGTGACGTGACGTCACGAGACGTGACGTGACGATCGAGAAAATATCACATTCCCCCCCTCCCCCTGCCACGCCTCCTGCCCCCAAGCCCTCTCCCTCCCACACTTCTCCCTGCTCTCAAATGTTGTGGTTGTGTGCTTCCCCTTCTCTCCCCATCTTGTCTTCCGCTCCCTCTTTTTGTATATTTTGTTTGTCTGGTTTGTTTTGTTTGTTTGTTTGTGAAATAAATGTTAGCTCTTTCACGAGCCTCGATTCAGTATACAAAAAAAAGAAAAAAGAAAAAAAAAAGAAAAAAAAAGCAATTCTCGCTCGTGTTTAAACTTTCTTTGTACACGTTTGTCTTTTCCTACAGAATATTCTGTTATGAGTATAACTTTAAATTATAATGTAAAAGTCTGTGCACTGTTCCCTCCACCAGCTTTGCAATGTTCAAGAGCCACAGACCAACTGTTAAAATGACTTAATGTCATGGATCATTTGCTGTTAACTCCAAACTTCTCCTGGTGTGGCCTGTTTGATGCTCCTCCATCTGCACACATAGCTCCTGGTACTACTATCACAAGTTGAAAGCCTAAACGGTGTGTTAGTTTGTCCATTGTCTCTTAATATCCCTGTCCTTCATAAAGTAAATGTACAAACTCCTCTATAAGTCTGAGACATTAAAGAGAAAACCAAACCTCCCCTCTCACCCCATCCCCATTTCATTTAAATTTTAAAATGGCTCCCCAACTCCAACAAGCCATATTATTCTCTCAAAGCTCTCTCAATTGCATCATGACCACTTCTGTTAATTTTTTTAATGCGATCTGCACAAAAATATATAAAGACTTTTAAATCCCTTTATTAATTGTGGGGGTTTGTTTATTACCTTAATTACTTAATGTATATTACCTTGATTTATTAATTGTTTAGCAATTTGTTAATTGTGGGGTTTATGTTTATTAATTGTTTGTACATTTGGAACAAACTCCCTCACTCTCTTCAATCCCACTCCTCCCTCCAGGTCTCAAAAACATCTGTTCACCACCATCTCTTATTTTCCCCCATCCAAAACCTTGATCTTTTCTACCCCCGATAATTCGCCCCAGATCCACTTTTTTGAAATTCCGACTTCTTTCCTGGAAGTCCTAGCAGTGTCCTTGTGTTTTATACTTCTCCCACCCCCACCCCCCTTCCCATGCCTCCTCCCCCTAAGCCCTCTCCCTCCCACAGATCTCCCGATGTCCCTGCTCTTCATCTTGTTTCCCACTCCCTTTATCATGTTTTATGTTTTATGTGCCAGTTTGTCTTTTTGTGATCAATGTTAGCACTTAGACGAGCCTCGATCTTGTATACAAAAAAAATCCCCCAAAAAACCCTGTTTCCTCATCTTTTAACATTTTTTTTCAACTCCAAGATCAAGATAAAATATTTTGTCAAATCCAGAAATACAATTGTAGTCAGTAAAGCACAACACAAAAACATCAAGAGGGCACAGTTTTCAAATTAGTTGGTACTTTGAAATGTACTTAAAGTATTCTTAAAGTTGTTGGTACTTAAAGTTGGAACTTATGACCATTAGTTGGTCATAAGAATGGACCATCCACACATCAGAAGGAAGGGAGTTGATGACACACAGCAAAGGAAATTCTGAACAATGACATAAGTTGTGAAGAGTTGTTCTTTTGAATGAGAATACTTTGCACCAGAAAAACCAAAGCAACTTTTCTTTTTCATGATTACAAATGCAGCCACAAAACAAAACACGACATTCTGATACAGAGATAAGTTGAACCAGAAAAAAACAAAAGAGACCAGCATTGAAGTGGCTTGTATTGTGTAGGAAAGGTAAGTGGATCAGCTTCAACTTATAAGAGCAGCTCTCGAGTGCAAAATAATCAATGCCATATTGATGCGACAGCATCTGGAAGAACGTGCTGTAACATTGCCACATGTATACAAGCAGTTTGTGATAGGGGAGAAAGTAATTATTTGTGCGCACCAATGATTACATCACACTGGAAACACGCACGTGTGCACACACACACACACACACACACACACACACACACACACAGACACACACACACACACACAGACACACACACACACACACACACACCACACACACACACACACACCTAATCGCTTTGGGATCTACCACCACAATGCTAAAGTAAAGTAGACACATATAAGCAATTGTAAAATGATATTTTGTTGATAAAAACCTAATACTAATGTGGAAGGCTTCAGTGCTGCTGACACTAATAATAATCACAAAACGTTAAGCGACAATTATTTTTTTAAACACGTGTACACTGATATATACGATATACACTGATATACACGATATACACTGATATACACGTGTATTTTTATACACTGATACCTAAAGCAATCACAGTGACAATCACACACACACACACACACACACACACACACACACACACACACACACACACACACACACACACACACACACACACACACACACACATATATATATTGTTGTGGATTTGAGAATGGTGTTGTAGTTTTTATTATCGTTGTAAGTGTAATGAAGCTTGTGTAAATATCACCCTCCTTCCTCCATTTGGTGTGTAAAGGTTAAAGGTCGTCCCCGTAGTTATTCCATATACAATCACATAGCCAATCATAGATCTCCTTGTTCAGTAGTTATCTCCTTATTAGGTGTATTAGATTAAGGCTTTGTCTTCCATTAGTTGACACTGCATTGCACCAAGTGAAATAAGGTAGAATCCCCCTTTCAATTGCCACCAAAACGAAATTGCCGGCAGCGTTCGCTGCCCTTTGGCTGGGGCTCGCTCAAATCGCCGCAAGACTCCATTGAGCACGAGGTCATCTCGGAGCAGAAGGTGGGAGGAGTCAGCCCAGCGCCAGGAACAAGGTGTGGCCTTGCCAACGCCTCCTCTAGGGGCGGGATCGGTGAGCCCTCGCAACCAATCAAGGCCGAGGCGAGCTCACCGATGGGCGTGTCCTGGAGGCCGGCGGCTTGATCGCCCCAGGCGCGATAAAAGCGCGCGCGCAAGCCTTTTGACGGCAGATGCATGACCCAGCTGAGTTCTGCACAAGCGATATTTCTGCAGAGAGCCGCTTCAACCAGCCCAGTTTCAACCTACCACACGGAGCCCTGATGCGCTGCTGTGAACCAACCTGCCGGTGCGCGGTGTACAGCCAAATACTTGGAGCTGCCGGCTCCTCGCGTCCCGCCCGGAGTGGACCTGCTCGCTGTGCCCTGTGATTCCACCTGCTCATCCCTCCAAATCATTCCTGCCATTCCATCCTCTTGTGTACGTGAGTTTGTTTTGTTTGTTCTGTCCTGGGGTTGTAAGTAAGACTGCCATAGGTAAGCTAGCGTTGCACTGTGTCCTTCTGATCCGACCCTCTTTCTGTAATTATTTTCTTATTCTTCCTTCTCCCTTGGTTTCTTTAATTGTGTAAATAGTAGTAATAAATTATATTCGTATTTTCTACTTCTGTCTTACTCTTCTTCACATCCGTCGTCTTTGTGATTTCCCAATTGAAAACCTGTGGCGCGATTTTGGCCAACGTTTCAGAATCGGGTCTAGTCCTTGGTAATAGTTCGTGCCGCGGTTGCTAAAACCGCTCGGCAATTAACATCTGTCTGCGGTACGAACGGGGCTACGCACCTGCTTTTCCGGAGGTAGCTGTGTAGCGTCAGGAGCGGTGACGGCCAGTGAAAATAGAAGGGGGGATTAACCCCCCCCCCCCTAAGGGGAGTGCCGTACTCCTGTTCCGTAACAATATATATATATATATATATATATATATATATATATATATATATATATATATATATATATATATAGATATAAAAATCTATATATTATATGAGGGTAAATCAAAAAGTAAAGGCACTTTATTGGGTGTTAGTTTTACAAAAATATTGCATTTACTTTTTGATTTACCCTCGAATATACATATATATTTTTTATTTTTTATTTATTTATTTATTTATTTATTTATATACACACATATATACATACACTAGCAGGAGTACTCAGCGTTGCAGGGGGGGGGGGAGTTTGGGGGGGGGGCTTAAGGAAGCAGGAGAGGGAGGGGTGAGGAAGGGAGTGGGGGAGTGGAAGGGGAGGGGAGGAGGAAGTGAAAGATATACAACATATACATATTTTGGTGGGGGGGGGGGGGGGTGGCTTTGACAGTTTGACAGGCCCCTCCGTTTTGGGGGAGGAGAGAAGAGAGGGAGGAAAAATTGAGATTGAGGCTCGTGTAAGAGCTAACATAATGAACATGAAAAGATGCACAGACACATAAAACATGCAATGAAGGGAGCGGGAGACAAGAGGGGGAGAGAGGGAAGCACACAAGCACAACAACTAAAGAGAACAGGGACGTCCGTAGATTTGTGGAGGGGGGAGTGCTGGGGGAGGAGATAGTGGTAGACGGTATAAAGCAAATGGACACTTCGAGGAAATTCAGGAAAGAAGTTGTGGATTTAAAGAGGCGGATTTGGGGTGTTTTAACGGGGGTAGAAGAGATCAAGGTTTTGGATGGAGAAAGATAAGATATGAAGGTGAAAAGCTGTTTTAAAGACCTGGAGGGAGGAGAGGGATTGAAGAGTGTGGGAGTTTTTTTCCAGAGGTGGGAGAAAAGAGAAAAAAAGGAGCGAAGGTGACCAGAGAGTCTTGATTTTGGCAGTTTCAGCAAAGAGGGTTGCTGGCAGATATTGTGTGTCCTGCAGGAATTTTTGGGGGACAGAGCACAGACAGAGCAGGGGGAGCAAGGCCAGAGAGGAGTCGGTAGAAGACAGAAAGTCCACGTACCTGCCTGCGGTGAGAGAGAGAAAGGCCCTCAGAATCAGCTTCATAGCGGGAGATTCCAATGATTCTGAATGCTTTGGTTTCAACCGCGTGAAGCCGAGCTAGGTGTGAGGCAGGAGCACCAGCCCAGATGGGAGAGCAGTATTCCATTGAACTGCGGATGAAAGCTTTGTATGTGGAGAGGAACTCAGAAGTGCCCAGAAAGGACTTCGCACGACGGAGGATGCCCAGTCGCGACTCGCTTTGGAGGCCAGCTTGGAAATGTGGTTTTTCCAGGAAAGATCATGGCAGATAGTGAGACCCAAAAACTTGAGTGACAGAACTTCTTCAAGAGGATTGTTCAGAAAGTAGATGTGAGGGTTGGCCAGACGGTCTTTTCGGAGAGACAAAGAGAGAGTGTGAGATTTGTCAGGATTGAAAGACATGTTCCACTTGTTGGACCAGTTTGAGATAGTGTCCAGGTCTGCACAGAGTGAAGAGGCTGCAGACTGCCGATCTGAGAGTTGCGATATGGAGCGGCAGAGTGTGGAGTCATCAGCAAAGAGATAAAGAGAATTTTCCAGAGTCGGAGAAATCATTAATGAAGACCAGAAAAAGCACAGGGCCCAGAACACTGCCTTGAGGAACTCCAGCCTGAACAGGAAGGGGAGAAGAGAGAATTCCATTCAGGGCCACATGTTGACTGTGACCAGAAAGGAAGTCTGCAAGCCATATGTGGAGGTTTTCATGGATACCATACCAGGAGAGTTTGGTGAGAAAGGCGGGGTGCCAGACAGTATCGAAGGCACGAGATATGTCAAGGGAGACAGCTCTGATTTCCTCTTTGGCATTGAGGACCTCTATCCATTGTTGAGACGGCAGAATAAGTGTCCTTCTTTGGTGAAGATAGTGAATTGTGGAAAGATTGGCACAGGCAATCTGAGGAATTTTATGAGGCCAGAGTGGACACTGGGGACAGTGACACCATTATTGATCTAGGTGTGTTCGACCAAAGTGTTGGAGGCTGGGACAAAATTGATAGAGTAGGAGGTGGAGGACACAGCCTTCAATTGACTACGGGCGCGACGGTGCCAATATTCGGATGCAGAGTTGTAAGGATGGAGTTGGGCAGTCTGGAGGTCAATGTGGTGGTATGGGTGGCCGAGGGGGTGCAACCATGTCTTCTGGGATTGAGTTTCTAGGCTGAACACGACTGCTAACTAGACCTTGGGCGAGGTCACATGTGGTTGGGCACTGAGAGGCTGCAAGTGGTTGGACTGGTGGATGGGAGAGGTGCAGGGGACGTGACTGGGGGATGCCACGCAATGCGACCGTGCTCCTCAGGCCCGAGGCCTTGGTAATGGTGGAGTTGGCGGCAGGTTCTCACCAAATTGGCCATCTGGGGCTCGTGGATCAGTGGTCCTCGCAGTGGGCCAAAGCATGGATGGTGGGTCGCACCCTTGCAGACACTCGTGGGCCATGTTGGCGGTTCGGCTGCTCAGCTTTCCCGATTAGCCTTGCATGGTAGAGGGACAGAGCTGTCATAGCCAATGGTAGTGGTGTCGGAGAGATCACCGGAGGAGGCGGACACACATGCTTTCCAGTACAGCAGATAAAAGGAAATTTGGGGAAATTGATTGGCCCCAAGGGATAAATTTGGAATTCGGTAGGGTGGATGACACTGTTGGACCCGACCAACCTGCGACTACCTGCACTTTAGGTAAGGTGCCTTGATGGGTTATGTCCCCGGGGTTCGGTTGTTGCTCACAAATTGGGACATGAGTAGTTTGGAGTGGGGGTGGGTGAGAATGACTACATGGTCCGTGACTGGATTGGTTTGTGTGCCACAAAGTGTCTTGTGGGTAGCGTTTGTTTTGTGTGTGAAGGTTTTGTGTTTTTGTGTGGTTGTAAGAAAGGATTGAGCTGTGATTGGAGTGTGAATGGGGATTTCACATGTACGCAGGCAATGGCAGTGTGGGAACACGATCAACATCTTTTGCACAATTTGAGAATTGAATGGCAGCGGGGGAGGAAATGTTATTGTGGATTTTGTGTGTGTGGAATGTGTGTGTGGCCGCAGGTACGGATCAAGCTCTGGAGGAGCGGTGATTGCGGCCCCCCCTCAGGTAATTTGTCCCTGGCAGCTGGTGGTGTCTGGAATTGGAAACCCATCGGAGGGGGGTCTAGTTGGGCGCCCAGCGGGTGTGGAGACCCTTGGCGACACGGAGGCTATGAGAGCCTGAGGCCGAAGGAGCCTGGTGCAGAGACCCTCCACAGCGGGACGACAGCTAAGGAGCTGTTTGGCTGTCATGGGGCCACATATATACTGTATACATGTATATACACACATGTATATATATATTTTATATATATATATATATATACTAGCTTGGTGAGGCGAGCAGCGTCGATACTGAGGAACGGGCTTATTTTAGCTGAGGCTAATGACTGTACCTGAGTTGCTGGTTGTCATGATTTTCACCAATCATAATACAAACAATTACTTTGCACAAATGTATTTGTTGTGTTTGTGATATCACATTTTTATAGGCAATTTAGGTTGAAGATTTAGGTTGAATGTTTCCTTTTTCAAGAAAGAACCCCTCAGCACATACATAGGGGAGGGGTCGGTGCAGACTGGAAGTTTGGGACGATTACACCTCACCACCACGTAATTCAAAACACCTCACCACCAAGTAATTCAAAACACTGCACCACCACGTAATTCAAAATACCTCACCACCAAGTAATTCAAAACACCTCACCACCATAAAACACGTAATAAAAACACCTCACCACCACGAAATTAAAAACACCTCACCACCACGAAATTGAAAACACCTCCCAGCCATCAAGCACGTAATAAAAACACCTCACAGCCATAAAACACGTAATAAAAGCACCTCACCACAACGAAATTAAAAACCTCACAGCCATAAAACCCGTAATAAAAACACCTCACAGCCATAAAACACATAATAAAAACACCTCACAGCCATAAAACACGTAATAAAAACACCTCACAGCCATAAAACACGTAATAAAAACACCTCACCACCACAAAATTAAAAACACCTCACAGCCATAAAACACGTAATAAAAACACCTCACAGCCATAAAACACGTAATAAAAACACCTCACAGCCATAAAACACGAAATAAAAACACCTCACCACCACAAAATTAAAAACACCTCACAGCCATAAAACACGTAATAAAAACACCTCACAGCCATAAAACACGTAATAAAACCACCTCACCACCACGAAATTAAAAACACCTCACAGCCATAAAACACGTAATAAAAACACCTCGCAGCCATAAAACATGTAATAAAAACACCTCACAGCCATAAAACACGTAATAAAAACACCTCACAGCCACGAAATTAAAACACCTCACCACCACGTCATTTAAAAACACCTCACCACCAATTAATTCAAAACACCTCACCACCACATAATTCAAAACACCTCATCACCAACTAATTCAAAACACCTAACCACCACCTAATTAAAAACACCTCACCACCATGTGATTTTAAAACACCTCACCACCATGTGATATTAAAACACCTCACCACCACGTCATTTAAAAACACCTCACCACCACGTGATTCAAAACCACCACAATGTTATTAAAAACACTTCACAACCACGGAAACAAAAGTTTGAGGAAGTCGTTAAGTGACAACACAGACACTGCCCAGATGTGTAGATATATAGATAAATGACTGTACCCGAGTTGCCGTTTTGTCATGGTTTGAAGTTAAACCAATCATAATTCAAACAATTATTTTGCACAAATGTACAAATTTGCAATTTTTAAAAAAAGTATATACCCGTTGGACATACCGACGGGAGAGATATGTGCATACCAGAAGTTTGGTACGATTTCACAAAAGTTTGAGAAAGTAGTTCAGTGACAACACAAGACAACACAACAAAAGACAACACAACACAACACAGGACAGGACAGATGCTGCACAAATATATATATATATATATATATATATATGTATATATATATATATATATATATATATATATATATATATATATATATATCTATATATATATATATAATATATATATATATATATATAATATATAATATATATATATATATATATATATATATATATATATATATATATATATATATATATATATATATATATATATATAAAGACTTGGCATTTAATATGGAATATTTTTTTTGTGGGGGTCAACTTACTTTTCAAGATGACTTAGAACCAAAAGTTCATTGGCATTATGTTGAAATTATTCTAGATTTTGTTAATGTGACCTTTAAAAGAAACAAAAACCACATTTGACATTTCGAAGCAAATAAATTGATCCTTGAAAGTGATGTAAACTGATATCGAACTCAATTCACGGACAGTACTGTGTTAAACTTCTGTACGTTTTCCAGAAGTATCTCTTTATTTTGCACATTAGCGAAAAAAAATTTCAACAAAAACAAAAGCTAAATTATGACTGGGATTACGGACAGTAAAATTACAGTTCAGTGCTTCGTGTAACGCCCACGAGCATTCAGGAGAGCACGGACACGTTGAGGCATGCTGTTCACGAGATTTGCCAAAGTTTGGACAGGAATCGCTTGCCATGCAGTGACAATAGCCTGCTGCAATTCACGCACAGAGGTAGGCTGCTGGTCCAAGTTGTCGATTTGACGCGTTAATTCTGCCCACAAGTTCTCTTATCGGATTCATATCCGGGGACATGGCAGGCCACTCCATATGCTCGACACCACGGTCAGCAAGAAAGTGTTGGATCATGCGAGCACGATGAGGCCGTGCATTGTCATCTTGGAAGACAAAGTTTCCTCGAAAGGCTGCACGAGCAAATGGAAGCAATGTTTCTTCCAGAATGACCCTGTACTTGAACTGGTTCAGGTTTCCATTCAGAACAACCAGGTCAGTTTTGCCCCCTGTATGAAAAGCAGCCCAAACCGTCACCCCACCACCTCCAGCTTGGACTCTTGGCACTATACAATCTTCGTTGTGGGCTTCATGCACTTGTCTGCGCACTCGGACGTGGCCATCATGACGATAGACCAGAAATCTAGACTCGTCACTGAAGGTCACGTGATTCCAGTGTCCTGGCTGCCATTGACGGTGCTCTCTGGCCCATTGCAATCGGCGCTGGCTGTGTTGTCTGGTGAGGCGTGGCTTTCTCAGGGGACGCCTGGCACGATAGCCTGCTTGAACCAGTCGTTGGTTGACTAGCCTTCTGGATACAGGCGCCTTTGTCAGTTGCTGCCACTCCGCCCTAAGCCGATTAGCTGACTTGGTATGGCCATTGCGGACTAACCGGTGCAGCTGCCGATCATCTCTCCTTGTGGTTCTGCGTGGACGTCCTGGCCTCGGTATTGGAGTAGGGACACCCCTCTGAGCATTTCGTTCCAGGATCTTTGACACCTGACCTTGAGTGATGCCATACTGCCGAGCAATGGCACACTGTTTCATGCCAGAATTTCGTAAAGCCACCACTCCATGACAAACAGCATTGTCAAGTTGACTGACCATCTCCAGAGGAAGCGGCAAAAACTTTTGTAGACGTGCAGCAGTTGTTTTACACTAATACAGAACGCAACAACCCTTATATACCCGATTGTGAAGCCAATCGTCAAATGTACCTGTCCTTACATTTTGTCACGCCACCTGTGATATAATCCTGTTATTGACTTCTTGCTGCGAAAGACAATCAGTGACATGGTTGTTTCAACAAAGACATCACCGAAGGGTAATAGAAACTCACCAGATTGATATACTGAGTTCAGAAAGTAAACCCAAGTGAAGAAAAAAAAATATTCCATATTAAATGCCAAGTCTGTATATATATGTATACAATCGCGTGAAAAAGTAAGTACACCCCATGTAAAGTTTTGACTTTTTCAACATATTTCAACATACAGCTATTTGATCTTCATTTCAACAATATTGATAGATAAAGGTGATATAATATAACAAATATCATGAAACATTTACATTTTGTAGTCCATTGTATAATTTAAATAAACATAAATGCAAATTTCGCATGTGGAAAAAGTAAGTACACCCCTACATTTATCACGACTTCAAATACCTAAAATTAGAATCAGGTGCACCAGCTCAGGTGCAAATGATTAGAACATCATTAGAGAGGATCTTGGAGGAACCTGTCTTATTTAAACCTCAGACGTTTCGTTTGGTTTGCTCTTTGTTGTTGAAGTGTGCGGCGTCACCATGCCTAGATCAAAAGAGCTCTCTGAGGCCTTCAGAAAGAAGGTTATAGATGCCTACGAGTCTGGGAAGGGATTTAAAAAGATCTCCAAACAATTTGAATTCAATCATTCGACTGTCCGGAAGATCATCTACAAGTGGAGAAGATTCCAAACAACTGCCAACTTGTTCAGGCCAGGCCGCCCCAGCAAGGTCAGCCCGAAAGCAGACCCCAAGATACTGAAAGAAGTCTCTGAGAACCCCAGAATGTCATCACGGGACCTACAGGTAGCTCTTGCCACTGTTGATGTCAAAGTGCACGAGTCTACCATTAGAAAGAGGCTGCACAAATTTGATCTACATGGGAGGCGTGCCAGGAGGAAACCTTTGCTGTCCAGAAAGAACATCAGGGAAAATTTGCCAATGAACACCTTTTTTTTTCTTCTTTTTTTTTTGTATACAAGATCGAGGCTCGTGAAAGAGCGAACATTTATCACACAGAAAGACAAACCGACAAACCGACACATAACCGACAAACCGACACATAAAACAAATAACATCGGGAGCGGTAGACAAGATGGGGAGAGAGGGGGAAGGACACAAACACAACATTTGAGAGCAGGAACCGAGAGACATGGAGACATCGAGAGATCTGTGGGAGGGAGAGGGCTTTGGGGGCGAGGCATGGGAAAGGGGGTGGGAGAGGCATAAAACATATGGACACTGCCAGGACTACCAGGAAAGAAGTTGGAATTACAAACAAGGTGGATCTGGGGTGAATTAGTGGGGGTAGAAAAGATCAAGGTTTTGGATGGGGGAAGATAAGAGATGGTGGTGAACAGCTGTTTTAAAGACCTGGAGGGAGGAGTGGGATTGAAGGGAGTGTGGGAGTTTGTTCCAGAGGCGGGAGAAAAGAGGAATGAAGGAGTGAAGGTGAGCAGAGAGCCGAGATTTCGGCAGTTTAACCATCAGAGGCTTGCTGGCAGATCTTGTGCGACCTGTAGGAATATTTGGGGGACAGAGCACAGAGAGAGCTGGGGGAGCATGGCCGGAGAGGAGTCGGTAGAAGACAGAAAGACCACCTACGTGCCTGCGGTGAGTGAGTGAAAGGCCCTCAGAGATAGCTTCATCGCGGGAGATTCCAATGATTCTGAAAGCTTTGGTTTCAACAGCGTGAAGCCGAGCTAGGTGTGAGGCAGGAGCACCAGCCCATAGGGGAGAACAGTATTCCATTGAGCTGCGGATGAAAGCCTTGTATGTGGTGAGGAGCTCAGGTGTGCCTAGGAAGGACTTCGCACGACGGAGGATGCCCAGTCGGCGACTGGCTTTGCAGGCCAGCTTGGAAATGTGGTTTTCCCAAGAAAGATCATGGCAGATAGTGAGACCCAAAAGCTTGAGCGACAGAACTTCTTGGAGAGGATTGTTGAGAAAGTAGATGGGAGGGTTGTCCAGTCGATCTTTTCGGAGAGACATAGTAAGAGTGTGAGATTTGTCAGGATTGAAAGACATGTTCCACTTGTTTGACCAGTCTGTGATTTTGTCCAGGTCTTCAGAGAGTGAGGAGGCTGCAGACTGCCGATCTGAGGGAAGAGGAATGGAGCGGCAGAGAGTGGAGTCATCAGCAAAGAGATAGAGAGGATTTTCCAGAGAGTCGGAGAGATCATTGATAAAGACCAGAAAAAGCACAGGGCCCAGCACACTGCCTTGGGGAACTCCAGCCTGAACAGGAAGGGGAGATGAGGGAAATCCATTCAGGGCCACACGTTGACTACGACCAGAGAGGAAGTCCGCAAGCCATGCATGGAGATTTCCATGGATACCATAGGAGTAGAGTTTGGTGAGCAGAGCTGGGTGCCAGACGTTTTCGAAGGCATGTGATATGTCAAGGGAGACAGCTCTGATTTCCTGTTTGGCATTGAGGACCTCCATCCATTGTTGAGACAGGAGAAGCAGCATGTCCAGAGTAGAGTGACCTGGTCTGGATCCAAATTGATGATCAGAGATCAAGCCATTGGGGAAGAGGAAAGATTTCATATCCGAAGCAATGATGGATTCCATGACTGCTGATAATTGGGAGCAGGCTGATTGGTCTGTAGTTAAAAGGATCTGTTTTTGCACTTTTTTTGTGTAAAGCGGTAATGTTTGCTGATTTCCAGGATGCTGGCAGATGACCTTGAGCAAAAGATAGGGTGAAAAGAACAGAGAGAGGGTGAGATAGAGCGGCAGAGCAGGATGTTAGGACCCGTGGGCTGATGCCGTCTGGTCCAGTTGCAGAATCAGAGTCGAGGTTAGACAAAAACTCCTCCACCTTGTCAGGAGAGAAGGACACAGAGTCCAGGAGCAGTTGGGTTCGACTGGGAAAGGTGGGAACAGAGAGAGATGGGTTTGGGACTAAAGATTTTGAGGCAAACACAGAGTTGAGGCATTCGGCTTTGTCACGTGCGATGTCAACTGTGTGGCCATTTGAGGTAAGGGAGGGGATGGAGGGGGAACAAACACCAGAAACGGATTTGACCAGACGCCACCAGGATTTGGAGGAAGGAGACAGGTTTGAGAGTTCGTTCTTGAGTGAGGAGAGATAGTGCTTCCTGGCACTCCTGAGTGTAGACACACACTTGTTCCGAGCTTGGTGGAAGGAACTGAGATTGCCTTCAGTTGGATTAGCCTTCCAAGAGGCAAAGGCAAGTTGTTTCAGGGCAACTGCCTCACCACAAGATTCGGTGTACCATGGACGGGAGGAAGGGTAAGACAACTGAAGACGAGATGGGATAAATCTGTGCATGAGAGAGATCAGTTTGCTTTGGAAGAATTCCCAGGAAGAATTGATGTCAGAGGCAGTTGAGATGGGAGACCAATCCAGACGATTGATGGCTGCTTGAAGCCCGTCCCAGTCGGCCTGAGTGAAATGCCAGACTCTTCGACGCTGAGGAGGCTCTCTGAGAATGGCCAGAGAGATGTCCACTTTGACAAGCACATGATCAGAAGAACCGATTGGAGCAGAAGAAGAGCAGCAGACATTAGCAGGGAAGTTTGTCATAACCAAGTCTAGAAGAGAAGAAACTCCATTGGCTGAGATCCGGGTCGGGAAATTGACAGATTGTGTCAATCCCAGTGAGTCACAGAAGTCCTTTGCTGAGGTGCCATGACTGGTGAGAGAGGAACCCACACCCAACCAGGTGGCATGATTACAGTTGAAGTCACCACATATGAGGAAGAGAGAGTTGGGATGAGTGGATAGAAGTTGGTCCATGTTGTCAGAGAGTGAAATGTAAATTGAGTCATCACTGTTTGGGGGACGGTACAGAACACATATGAACAAAAGGTGGGAGCGGAGAGGAAGCCGTAGCCAGAGGTACTCCTGGGGGTGAGGAGGAGAGAGGGCAGTGCAAGGAGAGTGAGGAAGAGAGTTTTTGATAAAGATAGCCACCCCACCACCAGGACGAGGCTCAGGTCTATCATACCTGAAGAGGGAGTAACCAGGAAGAGATATTGAGGAATCAGAGACATCTTGAAGGAGGAAAGTCTCTGTTAAGCAGATCAAGTCTGGATTGTCAGAAGCAACCTGTATGGAGAGATCAGTCAGGTTTGAGCGAAGGCCCTGGATGTTTGAGGTCCATACCGTTAAAGAAGAGAGAGGGGGAGCATCGGGTACAGGACAGGGGAGGGGAGGAGTAGGGTAAGATGAAGGATGAGAGGGGGAGGTAGGGAGAGCAGTTGATAGTGTGTCAGAGATTACAGAAGAGTTCCAAGAAAGGGAAGGATGAGGAGGATGAAAGGTTTGGTGGTGAAGGGATGAGGCAGAGTGAGGGGTTATTTGAGGGGGGGCATGGGACAGTAGAAGGTTGGGGGGGGGTGGAGGCATGAGATAGAAGGGAGACGAGGTGGGGAGGAGGCAACTTTGAGGAGGGGGGAGGAGGGAGAATTTGAGAGGAATGGTATGGGGGGAGATTTGAATGGGAGGAGTTGGGGGGGAGTTTTGAAGGGGAGGAGTGAGGCGGGAGTTTAGGAGGGGAGGGGCAAGGGGGGAGTTTTGGAGGGGAAGGGCAAGGGGGGAGTCTAGTAGTGGAGGGGCAAGGGGGGAGTTTAGGAGTGTAGGGGCAAGGGGGGGGATTTGGATGGGAGGGGCAAGGGCGGAGTTTATGAGGGGAAGGGCAAGGGGGGAGTTCAGGAGTGGAGGGGCAAGGGGGGGGATTTGGAGGGGAGGAGTAAGGGGGGACTTTAGGAGGGGAAGGGCAGGGGGGAGTTCAGGAGTGGAGGGGCAAGGGGGGAGTTTAAGAGTGGAGGGGAAAGGGGGGAGTTTAGGAGTGTAGGTGCAAGGGGGGGGTTTGGAGGGGAGGGGCAAGAGGGGAGTTTAGAAAGTGGATGATTAATGAAAGACGAACATTGATAACAAATTGGGTTTGTTGTGATTTTCAAGTTAGCAATCCGATTCAGAACGATGGAGGAGGGATGGAATGAATGTGAATTTAGACCATGTAGTGAGGGAGACGTATAAGATATTGAATTTCTTTTTTTTGACGTGGAATGAGTTGGAGAGGAAATTGAGAAAAGCCTTTTAAATAGGAAGAAAAACAGCGTGTTGTAATATACCACTGAATAAACCACTGAAGGGGAAAGGTTAAACATATTTAAAATAATATTTAAACAGAACCGTGAACAATCTTATATGCACAAAATACCAACGGGGGGAGGGCCGAGAGGGACCACCACAAGTCACGTGAACAGGGAAAAAGGTGGAAGGCAAGGAGATAATGGGGGCGGGGCGAAAAGCACCGCGATACACCTGGACAGAAAGTACAGGATGAGACAACGGCACACGTGGAGAAAGGAAAAAAATATATATATTTTTTTGTTGTTGTTGTTTTTGGGGGGGGGGGGTGGGGTGGGGTGGGGATTTAAAACGTTAGACAGAGAGTATTACGTTCGGTGTAGAAGGGAAAAACTGAGAGCCAAGCAAAACACGATGTAGGGGACTTAAGTTAACAAACACCGACAGGGGTACAAGGCCGCACACGAGGCGCAGAAAAGGATTAATTAATTACGAGTTACAGGAAATTCAAACCAAAACTAACTATAAACAAACAATAAAGCATGGACGATAAAGTAACGAGTTGAAATTTGACAAACACACCAATGAAAAAATAACCACTTTGGATGCCCGGAGAGAAACCAAGCCTCCAGGACGGAAGCTTCAACAACTAGGCCGCGTGGCCGCGCGCGGCACGAGATACTCGACTATTTTTTACAGGTATGAAAGATTAACCCCGATAAAACGACCGAGGGACACTTAAAAGGTACACACACGTAAGATAAACAATTTAGACAAGAATACAAATGTGACAATGACTTAGCTTCGAGCGTGCGTGAAGAACGTGGAACAGCTTCGAAAATCCGTGACCGCCCCGATCCAAGGCAAAGACCAGCACTTCTGGAACAATGTGCTCTGGACAGATGAGTCAAAGGTAGAGCTATTTGGCCACAGTACCAGAAGACATGTTTGGCAAAAACTAAAGACAGCATTTGACCACAAGAACCTGATACCAACTGTAAAGCATGGTGATGGAAACATTATGGTTTGGGGCAGCCTTGCTGCATCAGGGCCTGGGCAGCTCACCATCATATAATCCACTATGAATTATTCATTGTGCCAGAGGGTGTTTGAGGATAATGTGAGGCCATCTGTGGGAAAGTTGAAGCTCAACGAAGGTGGACCTTGCAACATGACAATGACCCTAAAAATACCAGTAAATCCACCAAGGAATGGCCTAAAAGAAAGAAATGGAGAGTTCTGGAATGGCCAAGTCAAAGCCCGGATCTAAATCCCATCGAGATGTTGTGGGGGATTTGAAACGAGCTGTGCATGCAAGAAACCCCTCAAACATCGCACAGCTGAAAGAATTCTGCATGGAGGAGTGGGCAAAAAATTCTCCCAGTCGATGTTCGAGACTGATAGACAGTTATAAGAAACGCCTACTTGAGGTTGTTTCTGCCAAAGGGGGCAATACCACCTATTAGAGCCAAGGGTGTACTTACCTTTTCCACATGCGAAATTTGCATTTATGTTTATTTAAATTATACAATGGACTACAAAATGTAAATGTTTCATGATATTTGTTATATTATATCACCTTTATCTATCAATATTGTTGAAATGAAGATCAAATAGCTGTATGTTGAAATATGTTGAAAAAGTCAAAACTTTACATAGGGTGTACTTACGTTTTCACGTGACATATATATATATATATCTATATATATATATATATATATATATATATATATATACATACATATATATATATATACAGTCGTGGCCAAAAATATTGTCACCCTTGCACTTTTTTCAAATAACACAATTTTCTCTAAAAATAAGTTGAAATTGACAAAAGTATTTGGTCTCCACAATTCGTTATTTCACTATTAATATTACAGAACCTTTGCTTTTGAGTCAGAAATTAGTATGTCCTTTTAAATCAGAAAATAAAAAGAAATGGCATTGACACAATTATTGACACCCTGGACTTAACATTTAGTAGCACAGCCTTTGGACAAAATGACTGCAGTCAAGCACTTCCTATAGCCATGAATGAGCTTTCTAACCCACCGTGGAATGCGAGAGGGTTCTCAAGAGTAATTCTGAAGAGTTCTAAAGAGAAATTTTTAAGGGTTCTAAATGCTAATTATAGTGCGTTCTTAATGGTAATTCTTAAATCTAAAGGGTGATTATAAAGAGTGATTCTAAATGGAAATTCTAGAATCTAAAGGGCAGTTCGAAAGGGTAGTTCTTAAGGGTAATTCTAAAGGGTAATTCTGAAGGGTACTAAAGGGTAATTCTGAAAGGTAATTCTAAAAGGTTCTAAAGTCGTCAGCATCTGGAAGTCCTGTAACATCCATGCATTGCACACACAATGCCATACTGCACCGCTTCCATCGGACACATGTGCAATTTCTTTTCACGGTGTAGCCCATCGGGACAGTGTTGGTCCGTCCCTATGTATGTCCCCTCAAACGTGTACCAATCAGAGCTGAGGATATGGTCACATGACAGGGTGACGTGATTAGGTCTGATGTCATTACGGCGTACGGTGACTGGCTCCACACTCCGCCATTTTGATTTATATGCCGTTCAACCTGTCATATATCACAATTGCCATGCTCTACCATCACGTTTTTCCTTCAGTGTGAAACACAAACAAACCAATTGTTAAAATGACCATCAAATATCGAAAGCATAGACGTTACGGCTCTTCCAACAATACAGTACGGTACGTATAGGCCTTAGGCGTTATGACACATCTTCGGACCGGTTTGGACAAATTAAGGCCAGGTTTCTTAATACAGTAGTGTATCGTTTCAGTCGTATCGTTTTCGTAATAATAATAATAATAATATAGTAAATATAACCACAACACTTTAATCCCAATGTCGTGAATGGAAAGTTGGTGGATTGAAGCGGTGTTTGGAACTAATATTAATAACGGAGGAAGTAGGAAATAAATGCCTCGGTTTTTTAATGGTAATATCATTTTAGAAATAATGATAACGTAATGTTAATATTATAGTAAATCTAATTGTAACACTAATCCCTTAGTAGTGACTGCTAACTTACTGGAAGTTAAAATATATCAGTTTTGTGTCCATTACGTCATTACGTCTATGATGGTATATGATGTCATTACGACGGCTGAGTCCACCGACCAACACTTTAATTTACAAGTACACCCGTTCACTACGGGAGTGGCAGGAAAGTATATAGATTAACATTCTTTCATTCCTCTTTGGGGTACATAGATTACAGTCCATCTATGGTCAGGTCTCAAGAACATTAGGTGTGTGTTCATTTACCAAGTTTCTTGTGGCGAGATCGTCAAGTGGTTTAAGCATTCGAGCAAGCACTCCATTCAAAACCATTAAGGAACAGCTGGCTTGGCAAGCTCCAGCTAGCAGCTTGGTAAATGAGCACACCTCCAATTCTTGTGGAGTACATAGATTACAGTAGATCTTCGCTCCATTCTGTAAGTAAAACGTACCTCATGGATGTCAGGATTCCTCCAAATTTCTTTGTTTAATGTTATAAGCAGCATTAGCGACTGTTTAAAAAGCTAATCATATGTGTTTGTGGTTTATAATATTTTACAAGCCTAGCTACACCGCTGTTAGACATTTGGTCTTGTTTTTTTTAAAGAAGAAAGGAACTTCCAACCAAAAATAAACTAGTTCCATAAATACGAGTATTTCCATATACTCTATATATACTAGCAACGGCACTCCTGCCCTCTGGGCCCACCTTCAATGCGGAATTTAAAGTGGTGATATTTCCACAAAGTGATATGTTTTATGAGACATCCTGTGCACATGAAAATTCATTTGGGGCCATACTATATAGCCATTTTTTGCCTTGCTGGACCACATTTTGAAGTTTCTGTGATGCAAAACACAAAGTGATCAATTCTGAAGTTTTCATCATATTGTCCTACATACTGTGTGTGTGTGTGTGTGTGTGTGTGTGTGTGTGTGTGTGTGTGTGTGTGTGTGTGTGTGTGTGTGTGTGTGTGTGTGCGTGTATGTATATATGTTAGTGTAGAAGTAGAAGTATGTAGAAGTGTTATGATTTATGGGAGCAAGACATGGGTAATGAACGTAGAGCAGCAACGAAGGCTGGAAAGGGTGGAAATGCGAATGGTTCGGTGGATGTGCGGAGTATCAATGAGAGAGAGGAAGACAAATGATGAATTGCGAAAGATGATGGGAATAGAGCCTGTGATAGATGCTGTGAAGAGAAACAGTTTGAGATGTTTTGGTCATGTGTTGAGGAAGGATGAAAGTGACTGGTTGAGAAGAGTGATGGAAATGAATGTAGAAGGAAGTAGAGGACGGGGAAGACCGAGAAAGACTTGGCTAAAGATGGTCAAAGAAGAAATGCGGGCAAGGCGTTCACTGGAGGGAGAGGGAGACAAGGGGAGATGCAGAAAATAGGGAAAAAATGGAGAAGATTGTCATGGGGACCGCAAGGCTAACCCCTGCTTTTGCAGGGAAAATGGCCTTAAAATGCCTGTTGTTGTTGTGTTGTATATACATATACATATATATATATATATATATCTCTATATATACAGACTTGGCATTTAATATGGAATATTTTTTTTGTGGGGGTGAACTTACTTTTCAAGATGACTTAGAACCAAAAGTTCATTGGAATTATGTTGAAATTATTCTAGATTTTGTTAATGTGACCTTTAAAAGAAACAAAAACCACATTTGACATTTCGAAACAAATAAATTGATCCTTGAAAGTGATGGAAACTGATATCGAACTCAATTCACGGACAGTACTGTGTTAAACTTCTGTACGTTTTCCAGAAGTATCTCTTTATTTTGCACATTAGCCAAAAAAATTTTCAACAAAAACAAAAGCTAAATTATGACTGGGATTACGGACAGTAAAATTACAGTTCAGTACTTCGTGTAACCCCCACGAGCATTCAGGAGAGCATGTACACCTCGAGGCATGCTGTTCACGAGATTTGCCAAGGTTTGGACAGGAATCACTTGCCATGCAGTGACAATAGCCTGCTGCAATTCACGCACAGAGGTCGGCTGCTGGCCCAAGTTGTCGATTTGACGCGTTAATTCTGCCCACAAGTTCTCTATCGGATTCATATCCAGGGATATGGCAGGCCACTCCATATGCTCCACACTACGGTCAGCAAGAAAGTGTTGGATCATGCGAGCACGATGAGGCCATGCATTGTCATCTTGGAAGACAAAGTTTCCTCGAAAGGCTACACGAGCAAATGGAAGCAATGTTTCTTCCAGATTGACCCTGTACTTGAACTGGTTCAGGTTTCCATTCAGAACAACCAGGTCAGTTTTGCCCCCTGCATGAAAAGCAGCCCAAACGGTCACCCCATCACCTCCAGCTTGGACTCCTAGCACTATACAATCTTCGTTGTGGGCTTCATGCACTTGTCTGTGCACTTGGACGTGGCCATCTTGACGATAGACCAGAAATCTAGACTCGTCACTGAAGGTCACATGATTCCAGTGTCCTGGCTGCCATGAACGGTGCTCTCTGGCCCACTGCAATCGGCGCTGGCTGTGTTGTCTGGTCAGGCATGGCTTTCTCAGGGGACGCCTGGCACGATAGCCTGCTTGAACCAGTCGTTCGTTGACTAGCCTTCTGGATACAGGCACATTTGTCAGTTGCTGCCACTCAGCCCTAAGCCGATTAGCTGACTTTGTGCGGCCATTGCAGACTAACCGGTGCAGCTGGCAATCATCTCTCCTTGTGGTTCTGCGTGGACGTCCTGGCCTCGGTATTGGAGTAGGGACACCCCTCTGAGCATTTCGTTTCAGGATCTTTGACACCTGACCTTGAGTGATGCCATACTGCCGAGCAATAGCACGCTGTTTCATGCCACAATTTCGTAAAGCCACCACTCCATGACAAACAGCATTGTCAAGTTGACGGACCATCTCCAGAGGAAGCGGCAATAACTTTTGGAGATGTGCAGCAGTTGTTTTCCACTAATACAGAACGCAACAACCCTTATATACCCGATTGTGAAGCCAATCGTCAAATGTACCTGTCTTTACATTTTGTCACGCCACCTGTGATATAATCCTGTTATCGACTTCTTGCTGCGAAAGACAATCAGTGAGATGGTTCTTTCAACAAAGACATCACCGAAGGGTAAAATAAACTCACCAGATTGATATACTGAGTTCAGAAAGTAAACCCAAGTCAAGAAAAAAAAAATTCCATATTAAATGCCAAGTCTGTATATACATATATATTTATATATATATATATATATATATATATATATATATATATATATATATATATATATATATATATATATATATATATATATACAGACTTGGCATTTAATATGGAATATTTTTCTTGTGGGGGTGAACTTACTTTTCAAGATGACTTAGACCCAAAAGTTCATTGGAATTATGTTGAAATTATTCTAGATTTTGTTAATGTGACCTTTAAAAGAAACAAAAACCACATTTGACATTTCGAAACAAATAAATTGATCCTTGAAAGTGATGTGAACTGATATCGAACTCAATTCATGGACAGTACTGTGTTAAACTTCTGTACGTTTTCCAGAAGTACCTCTTTATTTTGCACATTAGCCAAATTTTTTTTTAACAAAAACAAAAGTTAAATATTAAATGCCAAGTCTGTATATATATATATATATATATATATATATATATATATATATATATATATATATATATATATATATATATATATATATATATATATATATATATATATATATATCGACAAGAACCAGAAAGGCCGGCCATACAATCTAATGAGTGTGTTTTTTTGTTTCAGATTGCATGAACATGGGTGCCAAAGCTCAGCTAATGCCAGAAAAAAGGCAGGCAATTGTAACTTAGACAAAAAGGCCTTGAAACAGTTTCAATGCTGGAGCTGTTTAGCTAGGCTATAATTTCCGGTGTTGTAAGACGTCTGTTGCGCAGACTGGTGACTCGGATTACTTGTCCTGCGATTCTGTTGTGATTCTTGGTCGACCAGAACGTTTTCTATCCACATTTTTACCAGTTTCATTTTGTCATTTAATGGCACAAGCAACTGCATTTCCTGACACTTGTAGTTGTTTTGCAATTTTTCTCAAGGATTGGCCTTCTTTTCTCAAAGTTACAATTGCCTGTCTTTTTTCTGGTGTTAGCTGAACTTTGGCACCCATGTTCATGCAATCTGAAACAAAAAAAAACACACTCATTAGATTGTATGGCCGGCCTTTCTGTAAACATTTTTTGCAACACCTGGCAATAATAGACATTGCACGTGATTAAGAAACTAAGAACAAAAATTAATTCCACACAGAGCAGAGTATTTGTAAACAGTTTTTGCTCCTTACATGAAAAGTTTAGAACATTAACTTCACGTTTCAGTTTAGATTTTGTATTGCACTTTTCGACCTATTTCCAAAAATTGCTTTAAACCTACGTTTCATGCAAGAAAGATGCATTGAAGCAGAATATATTAATAGTAGATAAACAGATTTATCTTTGGTAAGAGTTTTTTTCACATCTAATGTCCATTTTGCACATGAAACGGTGAAATGTAAAAAAATGTTGGGTGTACCTAAACTTTTGACTGGTAGTGTGTATATAATAATATATACAGTGTATTCACAACTTAAGAGATCAAACTAAACACTGTTATAGTTGAAGGAAGTTATATGTCAGGAATTACTGCAAAAAAAGAATGTACAAATCAAAATTCACTGGTTGCAAAAGTGTTAAGCCACTTATAGTAGATCAGTACTTGGTGGAAGCACCTTTTGCAGCAATGGCTGCTATGAGTCTTTGTGGGTCGGTCTCTACCTGCGTTGCACAGCGAGATGGTGAAATATTTTCCCATTATTCAGATGAAAATCGCTCTATTTCTGCCAAGTTTGATGGGGATCATCGATGGAGTGAAATCTTCAAGTATCACCATAAATGTTCAATTGAGTTCAAGTCAGGAATTTGACTGGACCACTCAAGAACATTTATTTTCTTCTTATTCAGCCACTCTAGTTTGGCTTTAGCTTTGTGCTTCCGATCATTGTCCTGCTGAAATGTAAAGCTCCTGCCCAGTTTCAGATTCATGGCCGACTCAAGCAGGGTTTCATCAAGCATTCTTCTGTACATTGCACCATCCATTGTTCCTTCTATCCTGACAAGCTTGCCAGTCTCTGCTGATGAAAAGCAGCACCATGACATGATGCTGACACTGCCATGTTTGACAGTCGGAATGGTGTTGATTAGGTGATGTGCAGTGTTATACTTGCGCCAGATGTCACGCTTTGAATTCAGACCAATAAGTTCATTTTTTTGTCTCATCTGACCAAAAAACTTTTCTTCACATACCTGCAGTATCACTAAGATACTTTTTTACAAACTCCATACGAGCCTTTAGATGCGTCATTTTCAGTAATTGCTTCCCTCTTGCTTTGAAAATATGAAAACTTTGGAAGGGAGTGAATAACCTTGTAGGCCACTCTGTGTGTGTGTGTGTGTGTGTGTGTGTGTGTGTGTGTGTGTGTGTGTGTGTGTGTGTATGTATGTGTACATATATATATATATATATACATACACGAGGCAGCTCATTGCAGCTAACGCCTGAAAATGTACTCCATTCAATCTAGCTGCTCAGCAACCCCTTGTCCCATTTCTCTCTACCCCTTCACACATTTCAGACATAAATATACACACTGTACAGTACACACACACATGCTCCTGCTCTCCATTCTGGTTCGAGTTAGATTGAAATATAGCATAGTCAGGTCAAGCTAAATGGTCTTTTCCTGTGTGTTTCGTAATATCATAAATGATTCATGCACAGCATTTGCAATGTATAATAAGTACACTTTGTACTGCTTTAACCTGAAGCCGTTCTAAATTCTGAAACAGCAATGCCAAAAACATTTGTGTATCAAAAGGTATTTTAGTCTTGCAAAAATATTTCATGACAAAATTTGTGATCATGTTTTCGAGCTTCCACCAGCCCGTGCATCATGGTACATAAATGGGTGTTTGCAGTTTTTTCATCATGAGCAAGAGGAAGAATTTCGGAAGCTTTCTCTACCGTTGAAAGGTTGTGAGCGAAGTACTTGCAAGGGTAGCAATGGGCTACAAGGGCGCATCCTTTGGGCTACTGAGAATGGCAGCATCAATTACATCAGGATAGCTTTCAATGAAAACCAGCTGGAAACAAATCCTCGCTCTTTTCTGTACCCACACCCCCAACACTCCATTCTCACCCCAAACCCTTCATACACCCTTTCCTGCAAACAAAAAATACCCTCCCCTCACTACACTCCCCCTTCCCCCATTCAAAACCAGATCTACGACGCAGAACAGGGAGGACATCTCCCTACACTCACAAATCACGTGTACAAAGTTTATTACGTTGGCTGAGCGCAGGACGTCACAACTGGGTCAAGGATAGAAATTGAGGCAGAAAAAGCGAATGGACAAGACATTCTGAGAACAGAAAAGAGACAACAATTCCTGGACACTGAGACCGGCTCCGTGTGAACATTTGTAATTGATAATGACTATGTACTAACAAAAGTGCCACAATCCCAAAAATGCAACTGCCTGTTCTGCGTCCCAAAAATCCCCCCCTTTGCCCTCCAACCCTTCCTTGCCCACACCCCAACCACCCTCCCCCCCATCCCCTTGCAGTCCCTCCAGCCAGGAAGGGACGTTTGAGGGTTGACAGTTTGCTGCAGCAAGCGTTGATTAGGTGTGAGGATGTTCAAGGAGTCCCCTACCTGGGCGATCCGCCGGTGGATACAGGTCCGGCAGGACATCAACCTCGGGGAGCAGATCTGAAGATGGAGACCCTTTGCGGTGCTGATGAGGCCGAGAATGGTGGTCGCGTCTGTCAAGAATACTCGTCTAAGTTTTTAGTTTTATATCAACAGCGACTGTACTGAAACTGATAGAAATTCCAAAGGAGACCGATTTCGTTAGCTCTATTTAGTTTAAAGCAGCGCCGCGAACACTGGGGCTGCCATGCTGTTCACTGCTCGAAAATCTCCAATGCTGGCCCTCCCTCCACGCCTTCCTCCACCCCCTCTCCGTCTCCCCCATCCGAACCCTCTCCCTCCCTCCAGGTGCCGGCAATGGGATGCGTTTTGAAAGAGGATCGCTATGCTATGGGGCCTTCAGAAATTCCTGCAGTTGGTGCAATAGAGAGGAATGTGATGAAGCGAGGGAGAAGGAAAAGCATGGGATAAGCAGAAAATAAGAAGATAATGTATTGGAAAAATTTGAGAATGTGAACAATGAACACTCGAGACAAGGGAAGAGAAGACATTGGAAGATTTTGGCTCGAAAGATTTTGATGAGTTGGTCGATAAGTAAATATAAAGAAGAGAAATCGAAGATGCCAGAGAGAAAAACATGAGAATAACAGATTGTATGACAATGGAGAGAATAACATGAGGAAGGAAGGACAGAATGTTAATGAAGAGAAAAGAACGTGAACAAGAAAGGATATGATGTGGTGGAAAATGGGAAGGATAAGCAAGAAAATGAAAGAGGACTCGCAGTAAGGGTGAGACAAGGAGATAAAAGAAGAAAGGCAGGATTGTGGAGGCACAAAGGGAGAGGAGGGGAGACGCCACCTTGTGGCCAATTGGCACTGATCAAAGCTCACAACGTTGGACAATACTGCGTATATATTACACACACACACACACACACAATGTATATATATATATGTTATATATATTTGATATATATATATATATATACTATATATATATATACTATATATATATATATATATATATATATATATGTTATAGTATATATATATATATGTACATATATATATATATATATATATATATATATATATATATATATATATATATATATATATATATATATATATATAGTATATATATATATATAGTATATATATATATATATATATATATATATATATATATATATATATATATATATATATATATATATATATATATATATATATATATATATATATATATATATATTATATATATATATATATATATATATATATATATATATATATATATATATATATATATATATATATATATATATATATATATATATATATATATATATATATATATATATATATATATATATATATATATATATATATATATATATATATATATATATATATATATATATATATATATATATATATATATATATATATATATATATATATATATATATATATATATATATATATATATATATATATATATATATATATATATATATATATATATATATATATATATATATATATATATATATATATATATATATATATATATATATATATATATATATATATATATATATATATATATATATATATATATATATATATATATATATATATATATATATATATATATATATATATATATATATATATATATATATATATATATATATATATATATATATATATATATATATATATATATATATATATATATATATATATATATATATATATATATATATATATATATATATATATATATATATATATATATA
>NC_136267.1:59972937-59982937 GCF_964187855.1 Myxine glutinosa
GGAACACCAATTGTACTATTAGAGTAACAATTGGTGTCGAGGAGTGAGATTCGGACCCGGGACTAAATTAGTTAGGCCCAAATTTTGGGAGGGAAAATCGAGCCGGAGCGCGTACGGCGCTCGACCGAATCGATTCGGAGCGCGGTCCCGCGGTTACTGCGCTCGCCGAAATTATAACGAAAAAAAAAAAAAATATTTGGATTTGTTTTACGAAACTCGAATTTTGCAAGTCGCGCTATGGCGGATCAAGACGGCTGGGGTCCGGTAGCGGAGAGTGAAGCAGGGTCGGTCCAGGACCAAATTGAGGGACATGAGGGACATGAGGAGAGCGAAACAGCGAGGGTAGCAGGCACGCAAAATGGCGCCTCGCAAGAGCGCGCGGTAGCCGAGCCCGCTGTATCAACGGGCTTTAACATGCAGCCGATTGACATACAGGCCCTCATTGCGCAGCTACAGGCAGCTGTACAGATGAGTATGGGGAGCCAAATTGAGCGATTGGGTGAGCGATTGGGAAACCAAATTGAAGAAATAACGAACCGAATGAGGGCTCGGAGTGAGCGATTGGAGGGCCAACTGGGGGTAATGAGGGACGAAGCGAGGGGTACCGGAGAGGGGTTAGACAACGGGATAAAGGAGGTGAAAAATGGGTTAATGGGGGTAGAAAATAGAATGGCTGCCCAGGAGAATCAGATAGAGGGAGTGAAAAATGGGGTAGAGGGAGAGGAGATTAGAAGAGGTGTGAGTGAGGAGGTCGGAGGAGTGCGCGAGGAGGTGAGGCACTGTGAGGAGCACATGGAGAAGGAGGTGAGAAAGGGGACTGTAAAGTTACAAGGGGGCATAGAGGACCTGACGCAGGAGGTGGAGCAGCTGACGGTGGGACAAACGGAGTTAGTGGAGCAGGTTCAAAGGAACACTGCGGTATTAGGAGGTTTAAAAGCGACACAAAACGACATAAAAAACGACTTGATAGCGACAAAGAGGGAATGTCAGATGGTACGTGAGGGACTGACAACGAGGCTGGACGAGGTGATAGAGGTTATGGAGACGAAGGACCGGCAGGTGAGGACGCACATGGAAACGGTCAAGGTAGCCTTGGAGGACGAGCTTGAGGAGACGTACCGGGGAATAAAAGAGGTGAAGGACAAATTAGAAGAAGTGGAAGAAGGGGTGAGCGAAATTAAGAAGCGACGGAGAGGGGATAAGAAGGAGATAAAAGAGGAGATAAAAGAATTGGTCCAAAGTCTGTGTTTGGATCGTGATGATGTGCTCATTAACCGGATGAGGGATTCGCAGGTGATGGAGGAGAAGCGAAGAGGAAGAGGACCCGGTGTAAGTGGTGACCAATATGGTCGTGCGTATGATGCGCCAGGGGATTTAAAAAGCTTGGGGATTGGTTTGGATCCGGGTGTTCGTGAAAGGCCGTTGGTGAGGTGTGTGACAGGTCTGGTGTGCGAAAGAGGAGGTGTGCGAGAAAGTCCGACTCTGGGGTGTGTGAGGAAAAAGTGTGTGCCAAGGAGTGAGGGTGTTGGCGAGAATGAGTCGGTCGTAGCGTGTGTGCGAGGGAGCACATGGAAGCGCGGTGTGGTGAGTGTTACAGAGGGTGTAACGGGAGAGTGTGCGCGAGAAAGGTGTGTGATGGACAGGTACATGGGGAAAGAGTGCGCTGTCAAAGGCAAGGAAGAATGCACACCTGTGGTAAGTGTTGCAGAGGGTGTGACGGGAGAGTGTGCGCGAGAAAGGTGTGTGACGGACAGGTGCATGGGGAAAGAGTGCGCTGTCAAGAGTAAGGGTGAGTGCGCTGTCAGGAATGGAGGTGAAAGTAGTGGGAGTGACATGGAGCGTGAGTTAGTTGTGACAGGTGAGCGAGGATGTACACCTGGGATGGAAGGATGCACACCTGGAATGGTAGAGCGTGAGTGGGAATGCACGCTGGAGTTGGTGGTGAGGCACGTGATTGGGTGTGCGAATGAGGGCACACCTGTGATTGTCACAGAGGAGGTGACCGCGGAGGGGGCGCGAAGCGGTGTATTGGTGAGGTGTGCGAGCAACGAATGTGTGCCACAGTGTTCGGTGGTCAGGTGTGTGACCAAGGCTGTGAGTGGAATGAGAGTACCTGGGTGTGTAAGGAAAGGTACGACGAGGAGCATGGAGACGGCTGGATGTGTGAGCAAGGAACGGGCTGCGGGGTGTAAGCGTCCAGGTGAAGCATCGACGTTAGACGGGGTAGAGTTTAGAACGACTTATAGCCGAATCGGGCCCTCGGTGCGTGCTGGGCCTCGCTTTGAACGGCCGCGTCCGTGCTCCACTAGGCGGAGCGGGCAGCTGGATAGAAAGGGTCGTCATGGCGACCACTTTTTGGTGAGACGTGCCGGCAGGTCGAGAGCGGGACATTGGATGGCTCCGTGCCGAGAAGGTGCGTGGGATCTCGGGCCGGGTAAACCTCCGTCCCTGCACCGAGTACCGGACGTGTCCAGCCGCTGGCACAAAACAACCAGCATCCATTGCTTGGCTTTACGAAGCCGGGCTTTGGACAGGGATTGGCGCACCGAGAGGTATTAGTGAGTCGACTGGGTGATGAGGTTAGTGTTTTGGACCCAAAATTAGAGAAAAACAAAATTTGATGATTGGCAAAGGATTGGCAGTAGTGATTGGCAGATGATGGGTAGTGATTGGCAAATTTTTGATTTGTTGAAATTTGATGTGCAAAATTGGTAGTGAGAGACCCCCGATGTGGTGGGATGGCATCCCTGCCACCCTTCCCATGTGGGGGGCAAAGGAGCAATAGCTTATGGGGTGTATGGCAGTGAAAACTAGCCCGGGTGGGTTAGGATATTGTGTGTAGGGCCCTAGAAGATGACATGGTAACGTTAAGATTAGTTAGTGACTGATACCTGTAGTGGGGACGCAGGTAGATTAGTGTGGATGATAATGACGAGGGAGCGCAATAGTTTAAAGGGACGACTGGGAAGCGCAAGTTTCAGAAGGGAGTAGTTAGCTGAGATGATGCCGTGTTTGTGAGAATTGAACAGGTGTGATTGCACAGGTGTGCAACTGGACAGGTGTGTGGAGCAGTGTATGAGTAGTGAGTGTTGTGGATCAGCGCGAATGCGCTTGGGGAGAGAAGGGTGCAGGTGGCACCAGGTGTGAGAGCACAGGTGTGCAAGTACAGGTGTGTGGAGAGAGTTGGAGTAAGTGGTACGGAGTGGTGTGCATGGTGCGAAGGTGTGGATGGGGGAAGAGTGGACCCCCATCACGGATACCCGGGGCGGGTAGTGTAAGTGTTAGGTAGAGGGTACAGGTAAATTGTGGTTGGATATTGGCATTTGTGGTGCGGTTGCAGAATGGTGTTGTGAATGGGTGCATTAGTGTTGTGGAAATGGCTGGGCGTGTAGCCTGTTAGTGTGTGTAGTTGGTTGGGCACTCCACCACTGTGAGGATGTCGGCCAGGTGAGGCCGCAGGTGGGCTCTGGGAGCCGGTAGTTGTGAGTGGGTGCCTGAGGATCCCGGGTGTGGATCGGGTAGCCCAGTGCCAGAGAGGGCACCGAGTGGGGAGAGTGCCAGAGGGCCTTCCCCAAGTAGTTAGGTTAGGGCAAGGAGCAGGTAAGCTCGGAGGCAACTGCAGTGGTGGAGGTGTGCAGGTGGGTAGACCCACTGGGAGAGGTACACGCCACAGCCCAGAAATTGTGCGAGGGCACCGGGAGATGAATCGGGGGAGTGAGACCCCAAATTGAAAAGCACCACAGTTTGGCCAATGGGAATTGGTTTTTAGAACCCATAGTGTAAGAGGGCCAATGGTTTGGCCGGAGAGAGACCCCGGGTAGTGTAAAGTTGTTAAAGTCATTTAGGAAATAGTTAGGATTGATGAACCTGTCGCACCATACGCAGCCACTTACCTGTGGTGATGATGATGACTCCACACCTGTGTTTTCTTTGTTTGTTGCAGGAGATGAATCGCTGTGTGGATTTGTGAGACGCATCACGACGTGGATGAGACATTGGGGTGATTCCATCTCTCCCTCCCTAGGAGGGACTGATGATGAATTGGTAATGGCAAATTTTGATGTTGAGTTGGAGATGGCAAATTATGATGAGAGTTGAAAATGGCAAATTTGATTGGTTAGGAGGGAGAGAAGACGAATTTGGTTTATGGGAGGAACGGGGAAGACAGTAGGGATGTTTGTTGATTTGTAAAGTAGATGTTTATGGGTAGTGTTGTGTTTTGTGGATACAGTAAGGGGTAAGGGAGGGGCCATGTAGGTTACCTGGTGGGGGGGGGGGGCGTACGATAGGAACGTACCTGTCTCACCTGGTTCCCATGTGCCCCCAGTGTGCATCACCTTACATTGCGTGCACTTTTGCGCCCTTACCACCTTACTCACTTGTCTGCTTCTTTTGTCTCCCACCTCCGAGGATCTGGCTTTGGGGTAGAGAGAGAGGAGAGAGAGGTGCTGGCTGCGCAGTTGTGGGCCTGCACTTTCGCTGTTTGCTGCCGGGATCGATACACCATATGGACCGCAATGTTTGTGGCCACCCACAATGGACCGCAGTTCGTTTGCGGCCAAGCACCACCCGGGGATGGACCTATGGGTCAACGTGGCACCTATGCCATACAGGTGAACCACTTTTAGTTAACACCAAGTGCACCACAAGAAGAGCAAGAGACACCTGCAGGGTTAGGGGTTGTCGAATTTATTTTTATTCCAATGAACAATGGTGACTGCACCGATTGGTGGTGGGGTGGTGCTTTTGATGCTCGGGAAGGGTGCTCTGCACGTTATTAAAGGCCGTCGGCCACAGAGCACTCGTGGGTTGGTGTATCGATGTTGGCAAGCGCGCTCTCTCTATGCATAACATCTGCATGTGTTCCTCCAAAAACAGGTCCTGGATCGTAGTGTAAATAGCAGCGTAGTCTTGTAAATAATGCTCCCTACCGGCTGTATGTGTAGTTTGAGAATTCTTTCCGGATTCGGTTATCCTGTGGGTGTGTTTCTGTGAGGAGAAGGGTGCAACGTCGCAGGGGGACATATTTACTCATTTGTGAACATCTGTAAAACTGTCGCACTCAGGGTAGAGTTAATAGTAGAGGGAACTACATTGCGTGCCACACTAAAGTAGGTAAAAATTTATCGGGTCGGGACGCCCCGAGGGTAGAGAAGGGTGCAATGTTGCGAATATGGAATTTGGCCTCCATATCCGCTTGTAAATATTCCCCTATTTTCTCCAATACTCCCCAACTTTCCCCAATCCCCCATTCCCTAGTCCCATTGCATGTAAATAACAATCAGTAGAGCCGACCTTCCCCTTATTCCCCCATTAAATGTCGTGCCCAGGTCCACCGCACCACACGTAGACCACTTTCGGACATCTTCCTAGTTATTCTTAATCTATGTCAGTTAAGGACTCGTTTCCATTAATTCTGACTCTTCGTTGCACCAGAATGTGATTATATGGCATCAGTAGTGAGTTTAGGACCTTTCCCATACCTCCTTCCATCTTCTTCCCCAACAATTACAACAACAACAGAGGAGATGGCGGCGGCGCGGGGGAGGATGCGTCCTCACACCGGCTCGATTAGCGCCATTGACCACGCGCTCCACGGGGTTACCACGGAGGGGCTGGCTGTCAGCTCCTCCTCAAGGGCGGAGCCTGGTAACCCCCCGCACCCAATTAGAAGGGCGGACCGATTCCATCTGGGGCGGCGCTAGCGAGCCGAGGGCGTGTCACTCCCCGCCGGATATACGCGGCGACTTAGCGGACGTGACGAGAGATGCGCCCCCAGCTGGAGAAAGACGGACCTGCGAGCGCTGAAACAGATGCGCCTGAGTTTGGAGAGGCCTGAGAAAGACCCGCCTGAGAAAGAACGTCACCTCTGAGCGCTGCGACGAGACCTCCCCGCATCTCTGGACCGAACCGTGTTGATCCTGCCCCGAGCCCAGGTGCACCTGGAGCCATCGCTACCTTGCCTTTCCTAGCCATCAATCCCCGTGTGAGTCAGCTTTGTCCCGTTTATCTGTCGTCTGTTGGGAATAATATAAGATTGTGTCTAAGTGCTTGTCTTTCTATGTTGTACCTCTCGTCCCTGTAATCTGACCTTCCGTAACGAATATAATCTCCTCCGGAGGTCTTGAGAACCGTATCCCTGGTGTCGTCATTTTATAACCCAGCCGGGTGTCTTCTTTTTCTTATTGAGCCAGCGTAACGCGACTTCGTCAACGTCGAGTATAGTCGGGTAATTTGTGCGGACACGACGGCCATTCCGCTCAGCCCACTTTAACATCAAAGTCGTGTCTGTAACAATATATATATATATATATATATATATATATATATATATATATATATATATATATATATATATATATATATATATATATATATATATATATATATATATATATATACTTCCGGGTTCGGTTGCGAGAGGACGCTGGCGTTGCATATTCGCCGCTTCTCCGACTGGATGGATGTACAGGGTCTGCTTCTACCTTTCTGACCTGACATCTCACACCTGTCCTGCCTTTTCACACCCGCACGTGCCGCGTGTTCTCCGGCTGGATAACGGAATCTGCTTTTGATGGTACGGAATACGGAATTCGAAAGGCCCGCTCCCGTTGATTGTGGCCGTGGCCTTGTTTGCCGGTGGCCTTGTGGCCTTGTTTGCCGCTGTGGTCTTGATTAGCGGCTGCAGTCGTTTGCCGCTGCGTTTGCCGCTGCGTTTGCCGCTTTGCCTCCTCGACCTTGGCCTCGTACTCGTCCCTTCGCTCCTGCCTGGCATGGCTCTGAAGTACTCCGCCGCAAGGCTTCTTCTGCTCAATACCCGCTCCACCCCATCATGCATCTCTGCCATCAAATCAAATGGACTCCTCCGACGACCCAGGTACATTCACCGTGGCTCCGGTCGCAAGTTTGTTTATTTGCAATCAGGTCACTCCATCCCCGTCCTCTGGTCGGCTCAGCGCACTCTCACTCTTCGTCCCAGCGCACCTGGTCACAGCAACCCACACGATCGCACCTCTTGCCTACGAACCCTGGCTAAATCACCTGAATTCATCCCTGCTGTTCAAAACAACATCAAGCTCACCCTGTTCAACACCCGGTCCCTCAACAATAAATGCCTCATCCTGAACGAATACATCCTGGATAACAAACTGGACTTTCTCTGTCTCACCGAAACCTGGCAACAACCTCTGGACTACTACACACTCAACCTCACCACACCCAATGGATATTCCTACGTCAATAAACCACGCTCGGAGGGCCGAGGTGGTGGAATTGCCGTTATCCACCGTCAAGACATCAAGACCAACCTCATCTCCATCTCATCTGCTCCATCATTTGAACACCTGGCTTTAAAACTCTCTGGTCACACGCAGTCAGTCATGGCTGTCGTCTACCGCCCTCCCAAACCACACCCATCATTCCTGTCTGACTTCTCCTACTTTCTGACCCAGCTATGTTCCCTCTCCCCCTCAATCCTCCTCCTTGGTGATTTCAATATCCACATGGACTCCACTGACTCCACAATAACCACTGACTTCACTGATTTACTCACCTGCTTTAACCTCACTCAACATGTCGACTTTCCTACCCATATCCGTGGTCACATTTTGGACCTTGTCTGCTCCACTGGATTAAATTTGCACCATCTCTATGGCTCCGACCTCACCCTCTCTGACCACTTAGCCATCACTCTGACCATCAAGATCCCCGCCCCAACACCAAGGCATTATCGCACAATCAACTTCCGTAAGCTAAACGCTCTTTCACCTACCTCATTCTCATCCACCCTCTCTGAAAAAATGTCCACTTCTCCCTTCATTGACCTCCACACCCCTTCCGACCTCACTGACTACTACAACCACACTCTCTCCTCCTGCCTTGACCAGCTTGCGCCTGTAAAAACCAAAACAGTTTCTTTCACCCATTCTGCTCCCTGGTTTACCCCTGAACTCCACCTGATGAAAACTCGTGCTCGCCAACTTGAAAGACTCCGCAATAAAACGGGTCTCACAGTTCACTCCCAAGCCTACAAGGACCACATACAACACTACAAAGATGCCCTCTCCCGCGCCCGCTCTGCCTACTACTCTCAAATTATCCACTCTGGCTCCGGAAACCCAAAAGCACTCTTCTCGACAATAAACAAACTCCTCCGCCCCCTGAACACCACCACCCAGTCATTCACAGTAGACAACTGCATCTCCTTCCTCTCTTTCTTCCAACGCAAAATTGACAACATCTACAACAGCTTGACCACCGCCGCACCCGCTCCCCCTCCAACCACCTGCCCCCCCTTGTCCTGCCATCCCCTGTCTCGGTTCTCCCCAATCTCTCCTACTGACCTCTCTGAACTCCTCATAGGAATGAAAACTGCCACCTGCACTCTTGACCCCATCCCCTCCAGCTTTGTCAAAGCCTCCCTCCCTGCTCTCTCTCCACTTATCATTGCAACAATAAACTCCTCCCTGTCTACAGGCATCGTCCCACCTTCCCTCAAAATTGCTGCTGTTACCCCCATTCTAAAAAAACCTGGTCTAAACCCTGACACCCTAAACAACTTCAGACCCATCTCCAACCTACCCTTTCTGTCAAAAGTTTTGGAACGCGCTGTAGCCACTCAACTCAAACATCATCTCTCTGCCAATAACTTGTATGAAACATTCCAATCCGGATTCCGCTCCAACCACAGTACTGAAACTGCTCTCCTCAAAATCACCAACGACCTTCTCCTCTCCTCTGACGCTGGCAACCTCAACATTCTCGTCCTCCTCGACCTCAGCGCTGCCTTTGACACCATCGATCACACTATCCTCCTCACCCGACTTGAATCCACCTTTAACGTCACCGGCACTGCCCTCTCTTGGATTAAATCATACCTCTCTGACAGATGCCAGTTCATCTCCATCAATAACTGCAAATCCCCCACTGCTCCCCTCCCCCAAGGTGTCCCCCAAGGTTCAGTTCTTGGCCCCCTCCTCTTCATCCTTTACCTGTCCCCGCTCGGTCACTTAATCCGCCGTCATGGTCTCCAATTCCACTGCTTCGCCGATGACATCCAGCTTTTCATCTCCACCAAGTCCGTCTCCACCGACACCCACTCTATCCTGACAAACTGCATCACTGAAATAAAATCCTGGCTTCAAATCAACTTCCTCAAGTTTAACTGTGATAAATCTGAAATAATCATCATTGGCCCAAAAACGCTCACAAAATCCACCCATAACTTTGCCCTCAACATCGACGGTATCCCAGTATCCACCTCCCCTCACATCCGGAATCTTGGCGTCATCTTTGACCAAACCCTTTCCTTCGACAAATACACTAAACAGATCACAAAGTCAGCCTTCTTTCACCTGAAAAACATTGCCCGTCTCCGCTCATCCCTCTCCTCCACGGCTGCAGAAACCCTCATCCACGCCTTCATCACCTCCCGTCTGGACTACTGCAATAGCCTCCTCTATGGTTCACCCTCAAAAATCACCAATAAACTCCAATACATTCAGAACTCCGCTGCCCGTCTACTCACTCATTCCCGGACCCGTGACCACATCACCCCCGTCCTTTACAAGCTTCACTGGCTCCCCATCCCCCAGAGAATCCAGTACAAAATCCTCCTCTTGACATACAAAGCCCTCCATAACCTGGCCCCATCCTACCTGGCTGACCTCCTCTCCAGACACACTCCCACCCGCAACCTCCGCTCTGCTGGTACCAACCTCCTGACCCCCTCCATCCGGACCAAATTCAGATCCTGGGGGGACAGGGCCTTCTCCATCGCTGCTCCCACCCTCTGGAACTCACTACCTCACACCATCAGAGACTCCTCCTCACTCACCACATTCAAAACATCACTAAAGACCCACCTGTTCAACGCTGCATTCAACATTCAACCCACAGCATTTAACCCCTGACTATCTCTTCTCCTTCTCCCTCCTTTTGCTTTAAATATTTCCCTATTGATTCTTGTCTTGTCTTTTTGATTCTTGTCTTATATATATGC
>NC_136267.1:59987937-60145260 GCF_964187855.1 Myxine glutinosa
AGGAGAGAAGAGAAACAAGCAGAGGAAAGGAGAGTGGAACGAGAACTCCAGGAAAGGTTAGAAGGGAGAAAAGCAGAGGAGAGGAGAGCTGCCAGGGAACTCGAAGCAGAGGAGAGAAAAGCCGAAAGGGAGTTGAAGGAACGTGATCTGGCGCTTCAGCAAGAGATTAAATTCAAGGAGCTGGATTTAATGAGAGAACGGGGAGAGGTACCACCCTTGCTGACGGGGTCGACACCTAGCCAGAACACCTGGGAGGTGGGCAGACATGTGAGGCTGGTTCCACCCTTCAGTGAAAAGGAAGTCACTCAATTTTTTCCACACTTTGAGAAAGTGGCTCGACAGTTAAACTGGCCGGAGGAGGCCTGGACCATACTAGTGGAAAGTGTGCTGGTGGGTAAAGCTCAAGAGATTTATTCGGCGCTACCAATGGACCAATGTGCAGATTATGAGGTATTGAAGAAGCACATCCTCAAAGCCTATGAGTTGGTTCCTGAAGCTTACCAGCAAAAATTCAGGAATGCCAGGAAGAGGGAGAGTGAGACCCATGTGGAGTTTGCCAGAGTGAAGGAAAACATGTTTGATCGGTGGTGTGAGTCGAAAGGAGTCGGGAACGACTTCGAAGCATTGCGTGAATTGATGCTGGTGGAGGAATTTCAACAGTGTGTCCACGAGGACATCAAAGTGTACCTGCAGGCAAAGAAAGTACCAAAGTTGTGGGACGCAGCCACCATGGCAGATGATTATGCCTTAACCCACCGGATAGGGGTCCACACACCTAGCTCCTCGCCTAGACTTCAACAGGGGAGTTATGGAACACCCGGTGCGGAGAACGACAATACATGGCGGCGGCCTCGAGAGGATTATGGGGACAACGCGGATACCCCACCTGTTCGAAATCAGAGGGCTACGGGCCCAAGACAAACTTATTTTTCGGGGGGCCCGAGGCAGACCACGAGTTTTTCCTTCGGGCCTACTTGCGCTTTTTGCAAGAAACCTGGACACTTGATGTCCAGTTGTTACCTCATGAAAAGGGAAGACCCAGAGCGGAGTCCGACTATTACCACTCCGAATGCGATGGCAAGCGTAAGAAATCGCCCACAGAAGAGATACCAACCATTTATTTATGAGGGGTTGGTCTCACTCAAGGGAGACTTGACTAACCCAAGACCGGTTAGGGTTTTGAGGGACACAGGAGCCCATCAATCCTTAATGCTTGAAGGCATTTGGCATTGTCAAAGAGTACCGCAACTGGTGATAGTGTTCGGTTACAAGGGATCGGTGGCTGTGTTAGTGCCCCACTTCATGTCATCCATTTGGAATCCGATTTGGTGTCAGGACCGGTCACCGTCGGTTTACAAGCCACGCTTCCTGTAGAGGGAGTATCTGTGATTATCGGGAATGATTTGGCCGGGGGGCAAATTTATGGTAACCTGAGGGTGGGTAAAGAGCCCCGCAGGGGAAATAACACCACCCCCGCTCGGGATGGCGACAAAAGTTCCAAGTTATTTGTAGGGGGACTGAACTTCAACACAGAGGAAGAAGTTCTGACCTCTGTCTTCAACAGATATGGGCCTCCCGAAAAAGTGCTATCGAGAGGTTTAAATTTGGGGGCTTTGGTCACCACCTCTTAACCGTCATTCAAGAGAAACTAGAAGTGGTTGATGCTTGGTCCAAAGGGAATTAATCTAGGGGAGTGTGTGAAATTTTGTTGCTTTATTTTTAAGTGATAACTGTGCCCGGGGGGAACTGATGATTTGGGGGTGTGAGTTATCTGATTTGTTTATCAAAGTTGGCCGGCAAAGAAAGTTTTCGCTGGGTTCAAACTTTCTTTCTTGAAGGGGGGGAGTGTTACGGATTTATGTGAATTTATGTGAATTACTATTCAGGTCTTTGCTTATTAATGTGTAGTCGATTGAAGGTTGTTGTGATTAAAGGGTCAGGAGCCCTTCTGGGGAAAAGGAGACCGGAAACGGAAGGGAAAAGACACAAGGTCCGGAGAAGCGGCGATCTTCTTCCTCTTCCTCGCCGAGCTCCGAGGCGAGCGGTATCGATATTGAGCAGCGTGGGGGACGCTGCGTGTGAAAGCCCGTCTGGCGAAAGGAATTACCCCTTTACACGTCAAGTTGCCGTGGGTTCGTGCACGGAACCAAGCGTCCGGCACAGTTCGCCTCACCGTCTACAAGGACGCGTACGGGTCGCACCTTGGGCCTCGCGCACTGGGCAAGCCGCGCGTTGCTTTGCCCGCTTGGCTTGGCAAGGTGTGCGCTGCAGCCGTTGTTCCCGGTACGTGACGTGCACGTTTGGGAGCACGTCAGCCAGGGGTTCGTTCAACCGCCCGTGTGTGGAGAAGCCGACCTACACCTTGGTCTGGAGGGGCCCAGAGACATTGTGAGGGACAGTGACCAAAAGGGGTCGTGAGTGGGGAAAGGGGGGACATATATAAGATGGCCATCTTAGTAATATTGGATTGATTGTTGATGGTTGTTGATTGCTTGGAGAATATATTATTGATTACTCTGGATCCTTGGTGTGGGGTTTCTTATTGACTGGAATTCATATTGATTGCGTTACGAAAGCGTATAAATCATAGATCTTTCTGGCGGAGTTCCTCTCACGGTCCGGGGGTCACCGAGACCAGGTAGTCACCGGGAGGACCCCGTAACATAAGTGTCTCAGGAAAGGTATCCTGCCAGCCCGTCTAAACTACCGGAGTGAAAATGAAGTTCTGACCCAATGTACAACATTTGTAGAAACTGCTTTGTCGCTGAAAAATAACCCTGAATTGTCAGTTCTGTGCTTCATATGGTACCAATGACTCTCCATCTTATGGCTGCTATTTCTCTTGCTTATTATACTCTGAAGAGCTCAAAAAAATAAGGGCTGTCGAGCACAGTGGGTTTTTGGAGGTGGAGAGTGGGGAAAGGGAAAGGAGTGATAGTAATAATCCAACCGTGTAAGAGCTTAGGGAAAGTGTCTTTAATTTTCCAATGCTACTTATATGTTTGGATGATCTTTGGAAATGATCAAAGGAAGGAGAATACGAAGATTTCCTTCTTGTTTGGCAACAGAGGGAAAGCTTTTGTTATGTTTTTGTTACTCCGTTAATTGTATGGACTGTAGGATTGCATGGAGGTATGTACACTTGCCTCTAAGCTGGGTCCGAATCCAGACCGAGCTTTACAATGTCATCCTGGTGTTTTGCAGGGAAATGCATCAATGTATGCCATTCCTCGGATGGACGTTATCCTGGGTATTCCATCTGTTAGCATTATTTGGTAGATTTTAAAGCTTCCACTGTGTCGTTCACGAAGAGCAGGTGAGCTATCGCCGGCACCATAAACAAATTAAATGTTTCTGCTCAGTCGATCGAGTATCCTGTGTCGGAGTGACAAACCGTCCAGGATTCTCAGATCTAGATCATGATTCATGATGATGTAATTTTACCTGAAGATAGATTACAGGTAGGTGGGTGCAGAATATTAAGATTTGGGTTCCCATGCTAACTGGTTTGGAATGCTGATATATACTTTTGTCCAATGTCAACAACTTCGGTTTTACAATCACAATACAGTTAATTCACGGATTAGGTTTTTGTGATAATGTTTCACTCCAACAACCAAACTCTTCAGTCACAAGTCTTTTTCTCAGGCCAACGTGGCTCCCAGACAATCCAAAATCCAGCAAACTTAAGGAAGACGTGATACAGGATGTGGAGATTCATCATCCTGTGCTGAGACAAAGATGGTCTGTGCAGTGACCCCCTCAGCTCACAAAATCCAAATGGTAACGGAACTTTCTGTCTGACCTCTAGAACCTTACGATTGTCTCAGAATGGAAAACTTTGTCTCACTGAGATGTGGCCTTCAAAACAAACCTTAAAATACAGATTGAAAAACAAGAGAAATCTGTACTTTTCAATGTCAGAAGGTTACAGGTGAATTTGAGAGGAAAATATGTGGTGGAGTTAATTTTGACATGTGACTATATAGTGGTTACCTGTCAATAGCATCCTTGTAAAGAAAGTTAGGTGCCATCAATCAGTGTTAACGCTTTTGAAACACTTTTGCTATTAGCGTCCGATGGATGCCATTGCTTAATGATTACTGCTAAAGCAATGCTTCTACTTTTACTTTTAAATAATAATGAATCATTTAATCCCATCAAAACATTTTACATAGACAGATGATGTGTACAGATGATGGAACCAAACTGTAAATGGCATATGAAGGCATATTACCTCCACTGCTGAAGTTTGATGGAGGTTATGTTGTACACCGCTCCTTTCTTATTCCATCTCAAGGTGCTGCATGACGTCATCACCGGGCACCGAAGGGTGCCCGGCGATGATGCATGCTGAAAGGGAGTACTCAGTTTTCACTCAGTTTGTTACTTGTTTGTTTTCTTTCTTGTTTGTTTGTCTGAGTGATATCATCCTTTGAGCTAGGAAGCTGATACTTCAGCACAATCGTGCGCATGTGCTTTGGCAAAAACTGTATTTTTTTGTTTTTTGATTAATCAATTAATTACTTAATTATTATCGACTAGCCGAAACCCATGGAACATCCACGGAAGGGAGGATGTGGTGTATGGATAGAGTGTACCATTATGGATGGCATAGGGGATTTGCTTGTCCGAGTAAGAGTTAGGAAGAAAGATCAATTTTCACTTGTGCAAAAATGCTACTCACAATTACATCGCCTGTGCGTCGGCCTGTGATTGAGCCAGAGAGTTGGCCTGTGAGTCAACTTCCTTTCCAATGTCTGCAAGAATTGAAATACTGATTGTGAATGTGTAAAATTCTATGAAAGAAGAACATGCATTTCAATAGATGATGCCATCGAAAAGGAGAGCAGCTGTCAATAGAAAAGGCTGTCTGACATCAATTTGACATTATTGCACAGGAAATGACAAACAAAGAAACAGTTCATTTCCATCGGGTAATATTACGATGAGAGATCAGCCGATACCTTTATTATGTCCATCAGCATCCATGGCACTTAGAAAAAAAACGCAGCATCAGCCAGCCGCAGCCAACTATCACGTACCGTCTCGAAGTCAATGCCATCCTTTTATCTCTTCGTATACAAGTACAACTCACTGATCGCAACGTCACTCCATTTAACTTTATTAAAATGACGATAAAGACGTGAAACCCGTGGAACATCCACGGAAGGGATATCGTTCGTCTGTTTTCAGCTCGTTATCTTTAAGCTTCCTTACGTCTCGCCACCTGCTACACCTCTCTGAGTTACGAGGATTTATGCAACGCACCCCGAGTATCGCCACGTCACTCCATTTAACTTTATTAAAATGACGATAAAGACGTTTCCTTATATATCCTAATTTCAAATGTTCAAGGGAATAAAAAAGCTTCCTTACGTCTCGCCACCTGCTACACCTCTCTGAGTTACGAGGATTTATGCAACGCACCCCGAGTATCGCAACGTCACTCCATTTAACTTTATTAAAACTAGGGCATGCCCGTACTATATATATGCCCGTACTATATATCTATCTAAAATTATATCCCCCCCCCCTCTATTTACATGAAATGGTTTGGTCCATTCGCAACGCCAAAGCGAACGGCGAACGGCTTGCGAGTACAGTGACAATCCCCCCCCTCTATTTACATGAAATGGTTTCGTCCATTCGCAACGACCACAGAACCCCCCCCTCTATTTACATGGAATGGTTTGGTCCATTCGCAACGCCGGCACACGCGATCGTTCGCTGCTCTCTGATTGGTTGAATCGTTTTTTGGACATAGCTCGGTAAGTAATTGTCCGATTAATATGAAACCTTGAAAAGGCACATCCTCGGGTCCCCAGCAATATACCTGGCAAGTTAAAAGTATATCGGACCCGTGGTTGTCGAGAAACAGCGGTCACAGACAAACAAACGTACAGACAGAGATTACTGGAATTATAGATACTAGGGCATGCCCGTACTATATCTATATCTAAAATTATATCCCCCCCCTCTATTTACATGAAATGGTTTGGTCCAAAGCGAACGGCTTGCGAGTGGTGACAATCCCCCCCCTCTATTTACATGCAATGGTTTGGTCCAAAGCGAACGGCTTCCGGAGTTTGGTAAAGAAATCGCCATCGCGTGCACAAACGCGCAGGAAAGCGAATGAATCGCAAATTCGTTTTTATTAGTTGTAAAACATAGTTTAACGCCAACATAGTTTGCAAACGTGAAATAAATGAATACGCTCTCAAATGTGCCATCCGAGGCAGAGTGTGCCCGCCACGTTCGGCACACGCGATCGTTCGCTGCTCTCTGATTGGTTGAATCGTTTTTTGGACATAGCTCGGTAAGTAATTGTCCGATTAATATGAAACCTTGAAAAGGCACATCCTCGGGTCCCCAGCAATATACCTGGCAAGTGAAAAGTATATCGGACCCGTGGTTGTCGAGAAACAGCGGTCACAGACAAACAAACGTACAGACGTACAGACAGACGTACAGAGATTACTGGAATTATAGATAGATGACGATAAAGACGTTTCCTTATATATCCTAATTAAAAATGTTCAAGAGAATAAAAAGACCATTTGGTTCACACCACCCATCACACCACTCGACTGTCCAATCAGCGGACGGCTCGCATCGCCTTCGCCCAGCAGACGCCAATACGATGGTGTCGTAAGATGGCGTCGTATCGGCCGATAATCGGATGCTTTTGGGTCCCAAAGTCGGCGAATTCAGATTTTTCGAGTATGGCTGTACGTGATAAACAAAGAGCGCAGTTCGTAGATGGAAAATGCATTAGTGCCGTGAGCATCGGGTCACTGGGTGCGGCGTAAAAGGGATAACAAAGTCGAGTCCTTACGGTATTATTATATAGATTAATTAAGTACTTCAGTATTTATTTCCTTTCTCATCTGGGCAATATCTCAGGCACCTTTTGAGTTAGGAAGCTGATATTCAGACACAACAGTGACCAAGTGATGTGGCTCTAAAGGATATTTTTGATTTATTGATTAATCAATTAATCGATTTATTATTTATTGATTAATCAATTAATTTTTTTTCCCGATTAATGGCTTTAATTCTTTTTCAAAAAGTTACAGCTTCGAATGAAACACTGGTGGTTGAGGTATGCTATTAGCCAATTGATTCATAAATCATTTTACGATTATTATTATTAAAGCAATTAATCAATCAATTATTGCACACCTCTCCCTCCGAATACCGTCTCTATGTGCTGCACAGCGATATCGCCGGGCGCCTAAGGTGTTGGTGTTGCTTGGTGTTGGCTTCGTGGTTAGGGTGCCGGCTTGGGATACCTAGGATCCTGGGTTCGAATCCCGGTCGATCGCTGAATTAACGCCAGGGGGGTTGACTCAGCCTGTCATTCCTTCCGAGGTCGGCAAATTGAGTACAAGGGGGTTGACTCAGCCTGTCATCCTTCCGAGGTCGGCAAATTGAGTACAAGCTTGCTGGGATGAATGATCACGGTGTGTTCCCCGGTTTAGAATAGGTACACCGTATCCCTGCGCATCGTAAGAGGCAACCAAGGGTTGGCGTCAGGAAGGGCATCCGGCCATAAAAACATTGCCTCAAACAGGGAACCATGATTGTCATGGGGCCCGCAAGGCTAACCCCCGCTCTTGCGGGGAAAATGGCCTTAAAAAAAAACATTCATTCATTCATTAAGGTGCCCCGGCAATGCCGCGCTGGAGGGTGTCATTTATTTATTTGGCATGGGGGCGGTGTACTTTGAATGTATCTGTACTTGTTCTTGTTTTCACTCTTGTCTGTCTGTTTGTCTTTTTGTGAACAGGATATCTCAAAGTTGTGCACGGATTCGGATGAAATTTGGTGGATAGGTTGGCTATGTGATAAGGACGATATAATTAGATTTTGGTGAAGATCCTAAACCCGATCTAGATCTGAGAATTTTTTAAGTGATTCTTCACCACTGAGATTCACAGAAAACCAATATATAACAGGACCAATATATAGTAGGGAAATCCAATATATAGCAGGATATTTCATAAAGTTATGGACGGATTTTGACGAAACTTGGTGGATCGGTTGGGCGTGACAAGGAAGAATTGATTCAATTTTGCTGAAGATCCGAATCCAGATATAAGAATTTTAAAATTTCACCAGAAAGACTAGGCTCCCTGCCACTGTAAGTTGAGTGTGCAACGGTTTTTGAATGATGTCTTCCCAGTCAAGTGGATCAGTAGATGTTGACCACTTATTTGGCCATCTCGTTCACCTGACCAGTACCCATTAGACGACATTTTATAGGGCTATGGAAAACTGTTGTTTATTTATTGTATTGAAAAACCTTCAAACCCTCACTCCAAGATACGAGGCTTTATTCAAATCGATCATTGGCATCCTACACAACAGGCAATAATATCATCAGTCCTGCAATTTAATAAAGCTTTATAAAGCAAAGCCAAGCATTTAAAACATTAGTCATGAATCCCATTCACTTCTTACCAATAAGATCCAGCGCTCATCTCTGCAGAACTCATTCAGCAGACAAGATAATGACCCCCTCTCAGACCGAGCGCTTGCCCCTAAATAGGCATCCAATATGCCCCACGCCTACGAAAGCCCTTCTTCTTCTTCTTCTTCTTCATTTTCACCACACTTATCAAAACCACATTCTTCGGATGAACTTAGGGCTACGATCACAAATGCAATTCATGAAATTACTCAACAGCAACTGAAATGTTTTCTACAAGTTGGAAAATTGCAATGAACTGAATTGATATATTAAGAAAGATGGCGGTTATGTTGAAACCTAGATATTTGAACTGCATTGAGTAAAAACTTTTTGAATTATGCATTCATGCGGCACTTATAGTTTGTTTCTTTTACGTGTACATCTACTTAGGCAGTTAAGACCGAAAAATAGGGCGTATCCGTTCATTTTTTCAGGAAAGCACCAAATTTGGCACAGATGTAGTATGGACCTATACAATTGTTTTCCTGAGGGGCGCCCAAAAATTCAGAACACCTGGTGGCCGCCATATTGAATTTCAACATGACCGCCCTCTGTGACCTATTTCCCTCGATAACTTCTATACTATGAGCGATAACACCACAGTTCCAGTGTCTTACCCCATGTTTTCATGGTCTCTGAATCCAATGGGATCAATTGCATAAAGATTGGCATCCATCATCTTTAATTTCAAGATGGCCGCCATGGTGTTTCCATTTTCCTTGAATCTCTCATAGTATTTTAGGTAAAATTTCAATTCCAAGTGATACACATTGTTTTATTGGTCTCTGATAACAATGGAATGGTATTAATTAATCAAAGTTACACACAGTTGCAGTTTTAACTTAAAATATTGTGGGCACTTGAAAGGTGGAGGCTCTCGCACAGACGCGTAGTACTACAAGCACTGTCCATCGCAGTCACACAGTGATGTGCAGGGCAGATTTGCCCTGGAGCATTTACAGTTGCCTTTACAGGCCGACTTACAATGGCAGCTTGTAAGCTCTGAACATGCCTCCTGTATCAGTGGTATTGTGGTCCAAATTGGTGTCCAAGAAGTCCCTGTTTTCATCCAGCCCCAATCAGCTGGTGATGGAAGTTCTGGGTAGGGCACAAGTGCCTGACACCATACGTGTCCAGCCTAAAAACATGCACGTTTTAGGTGTTGTTCGAAGGCGTCTGCTGTTGGGGGAATGTGATCAATTGTTCTTGCCTTCTTCGTGAACAAGTGTCGGCGCATGTCATTCACTGTCTTTATCTCGGTAGTCTGGTCATAGAGGATGGCAACATATCTTTCTATGCTCTGTAGTTCCATAGTAATAGCATCCACAGATGGCCTATAAGCGAGAGCATGAAAGGTCTGCGTGATGCTGGGGTATGCCTCCCAAGCCTTCCAGGCTGTCTTTTTCCCAATTTGGGCAAAAAATGACACTGTGTCGCAGCCAGTGAAGGCATGAAATAATGACAAAGACTCGGACTTCCTGCGGCCAAGGCCGGTGGCAATTTTATGGATGGCAAGGTAGCGGTAGCTTTTACCAGTGCCAATGGCAATCGAGAATTCCTCCACACCGTGTGACTGGTAGGTAAAGTAGTGTGCTATTGCCAAGACCACAATACAAGACCAAGACCACTCATAGTATAGAAGTTATTGAGGGAAATAGGTCACAGAGGGCGGTCGTGTTGAAATTCAATATGGCGGCCACCAGGTGTTCTGAATTTTTGGGCGCCCCTCAGGAAAACAATTGTATAGGTCCATACTACATCTGTGCCAAATTTGGTGCTTTCCTGAAAAAATGAACGATGCTTCCTCTTAACTGCTCTGCTATTCAAGGATTGTAAATGGTGAAGGTTGGACAAAGTCTTTATGGACACAATATATATAAATATATATACATGCATATGCATATATCAGTGTGTGTGTGTCAGTTGTTGGTGTGCGTGTGTGTCTCCTCCATAAACTCCAAAACCTCAGCCCTCTCCCTTCCACAGATCTCCCGATGTTCCTGTTCTCTACCGTTGTTGTGTTTCCCTCTCCCTCTCTTGTCTCCCGCTCCCGTTATTACATGTTCTATGTGTTAGCTCTTACACGAGCCTCGACTTGGTATTGAAAAATAACCCCCCCAAAAAACGATGAAACCTCGCAGCACGAAACTCTGCATACATACTAAGGGAACTCCAAGGGAGTGCATTAATGAAACATAGGAGCAATACCCCTGGTGAACACCTGGTAGAAAAGCAGTATACTGCACTGACTAAGGGTATTTTAAACCTATTTCAATGGTTGCTAGAAGACAGGGCAGCATGTAGAATCATAATAACATAATCATAAGACTTTAAACAAACAAACAAAAACATACTTATTTTGGGGGGCAACCACCCCTCCCCAACCCCATATAAAGGGTGTTTCCCTAAAGAATGCCTTTTTTCCCGAAACGAATCATCCGGTCGGGAAACAAGGCATTCTTTAGGGAAACACCCTTTACCTCCTAAGACCCCAATTTTTCTAATGCCTTGAACAAACATTGGTACTTCACAGGTGATGAAGGTTGTGGTGAAGTTTTATTGAAATTGCGTGTGTAGTTTCTGAGAAGTAAGCAAACACCGATTTTGGGGGAAACCCCCCCCCCCCCGGTTACCCCCAAAGGGGCCGATTTTTTTAATGCCATGAAAAAACCTTTGGTACATCACGGGTGGTGAAGGTTGTGGTTGAGTTTCATCGAAATAGTGTTTGTAGTTTCAGAGAAGAAAGCTAATATTTATTTTTGGGGGTCAAACCTGGATCCACTTTGACCCCCGGTAGACCCCTTAGACCCCGCTTTTTTTTAATTCCGTGAACAAACTTTATTCACAACACAAAAAAATCATTTGTGCCAAATTTGGACACAATCCCAACAGCGGTTTCGGCGAAGAAGTTTCAAGTGTTTACGTATGGACTGACAAACGGACGGACTGACTAACGGACAGACGGACTGATCCGGACCAACGGACTGATGAACTGATGACGTGCTATCGCATAAGCTCTTCGTTCCAGGTGAGCTAAAAATAGGTGTTTGGGTAAATTTAAACACCCCTTTTGAAGATAATTTATGGGTACTCGTCACAAAAAACAACAAAATAAGCCATACAAAAATGGTGGCACGCCATCTTGGTCAGCCCTCTTGTCACATTCCAGGTTCTTAAGCCACCATCTTGCTCGGTCTGCTCAAAAATACCTTGCCTTGGAACCAGGATGACCTCTCATGGACCCCCCTCCTCTATCTCTCTCTCTATCTCCAACCTCTTTCTCTCTCTCTCCACCCTTCCTAGCACTCCCTCAACCTCACCCCCCCCTCACTGTCCACCTCTCCTTTCTCCCCTTCCCTCCTCTCTCTCCCCTCCACCTCCTCACTTTCCCCACATCTCCCTCCCCCTCCCTAACTTTCTCTCTCTCTCTCAACCCCCTCCTCGCACCCCTTCCCTCCTAGAGTGTACAGTATGGTGAAGTGAGGTGAAGAGCCACTATCCCACCCTTCCCCACTCTCCCCCTTCACTCTCTCTCCCCCTTTCCCCCATCCTGTTTCTCCCCTCCCCTCTCTCTCCTTCCGGTCCCTAACTGAATCCTCCCTTTTCTCTCTCTTTTCCTAGTATTCTCATCTGTCCACAGGCAGGGGGCTAGGAGTTTGAGGGGAGGGGAAGTGGTGGGAAGAGGGAGGAGTGAGGGTAAGGAGTGGAGTGTGGAGGGAGCGAAGGGTTGGAGAAGGCAGGGGAAGGGATGGGAGGAGGAACACTGCGTGGGGAGAGTGCGTGAAGAGGTGAGAGAAGGGACCAATTATCATAACCTGATCCCGATTCGGATCTTCACCAAAATCGAATCGATTTGTCCTCGTCACACCACCAACCTGTCCATCAAGGTTCGTCCCAATCAGTCCATAACCTTTTGAGATATTGTGCTATATATCGGTTTTATCACTATCATCCGATGGTGAAGAATGACTTAAATATTTTATTATCCAGATCCGAATTCGAATCTTCACCAAAATTGAACCAATTTTTCCTTGTCACACACGCAACCTGTCCACCAAATTCGTCCACAACTTTTTCAGATATCCTGTTCACAGACAGACGAACAAACAAGAAAGCCATCATGCAGAAGCACAATACTTGCAAAATCGCCCCCCCCCCCCCAACCTCCCAGAAAAAAGTTGCCATGGAGACATCAAATTGTCCATTTCATTAAAATTGAAATTGACGATCTTAATCAAAGCTTGGGTCAATCAGATGAAAATTGATGCTTTAATACGTTGACCCTGAGTTGACCTTTGGCATTTTGAGTATTTGGACATCAAATGGAGACATCAAATTGTCCATTTCATTAAGATTGAAATTGACGATCTTATTCAAAGCTTGGTATACCACCACCACTACTACTACTATCAGATGAAAATTGATGATTTTATACGTTGACCTTGAGTTGACCTTTGGCATTTTGAGTATTTGGACATCAAATGGAGACATCAAATTGTCCATTTCATTAAGATTGAAATTGACGATCTTAATCAAAGCTTGGTATACCACCACCACTACTACTACTACTATCAGATGAAAATTGATGATTTTATGCGTTGACCTTGAGTTGACCTTTGGCATTTTGAGTATTTGACCTCAAAATAGTTGGGTTCTCCATTCAGTAACTCAATATGCAAATGCTGTTCAACTTTCAAGTCAATCGGATGAAAAATGGCAATTTTAGAAACTCGACCACAATATGACCTTTGACATCAAAATCAATAGGTTTCTCAGTTGTGACTACCTCTACAACTTGGTGACTACCGCTACAACTTGGTGACTACCTCTACAACTTGGTGACTACCTCTAAAGTATCATGACGATCAGTTTAGAATTGTGACCTGTAGGCGAGTGAAAACCAAACAGACATAATAACAAAGATCCATCCCTTTCAATCCCAATCATTTGTATCCATCCATCCCCACCATGGCATCTCAAAATGCCTCCCGAAAATCCACGCAAGTCGCACTTTGAAGTTGTAAGTTGTTAAATTAGCTGAGGGAAATGGTGGGAATATGGCTGCGCACAGGAAATACAGCATCAGGAATAAATGTGTTTAGGACTGGCAAAATGTTGATTAAGGTGTCCATGTTAGGAATAGTGGGACGGCGAAAAATACGGTAATCCTAATAGAATGCGTCAATATTTGTATAGAAAGACCCTCGTCTCCCCTCCCAATGCTTGTTTCGAAAACCCTTCTTCCAAACCCCTTTTCAATCTTTTATCCTCTGTAAATCTGTCCTTTATGGGTTTTTTTTGGAGTAGCGGCCTGATGGATCAGCCGAGGCACACGTTTTGGCGCACTCTTGCAGGGTCCCGAGAATTTGCAATGGACCGAGAAGGTCCAAGGTGGGGCTTCGGCTAAAGTGGCACCTGAACCACCAATGGGAGCTGAGCAGGCAGGACTGCTACGACTACCACTACTGATACTACCACGACTATTACAAGTACAACTACTCCCAATAATACTGCTACTACTACTACTACTACTACTACTACTACTACTACTACTACTACTACTACTACTACTACTACTACTACTGTAACCACTACTACTACTACCACCACCACCACTGCGACTGTTGCTATGACTACTAATCTACTACCACCACTACCACTACTACTACCACCACTACCACCACCCCCACCACTACTACTACGACTGTTGCTACTACTACTACTACCACCACCACCACTACTACCACCACCACCACCACCACTACTACTACTACTACTACTTGTTGCTACTACTACTACTCTACTATTACCACCACCACTACTACCACCACCACCACCACTACTACTACTACTGTTGCTACTACTACTACACGACTACTACCACAACCACTACTACTACCACCATTACTACTACTACTACCACCACCACTACTACTAGTACCACCACCACTACTACCACTACCACCAGCACTACTACTACCATCACCACCACCACTACTACCACCACCACCACCACCACTACCACCACCACCACTACGACCACTACTAATACTACCACCACTACTACCACCACCACTACTACTACCACCATCACTACTACTACTACTACTACTCTACTACCACCACCACCACTACTACTACTAGTACTACTACTACCACCACCACCACCACTACTACTACTACTTGTTGCTACTACTACTACTCTACTATTACCACCACCACTACTACCACCACCACCACCACCACTACTACTACTGTTGCTACTACTACTACACTACTACAACCACAACCACTACTACTACCACCATTACTACTACTACTACCACCACCACTACTACTACTACCACCACCACTACTACCACTACCACCAGCACTACTACTACCATCACCACCAACACTACTACTACCACCACCACCACCACCACCACTACTACTACTACCACCACCACTACGACTACTAATACTACCACCACTACTACCACCACCACTACTACTACGACTGTTGCTACTACTACTACTACTCTACTACCACCACCACCACCACCACTACTACTACTACTAGTACTACTACTACCACCACCACCATCACTACTACTACTACTACTTGTTGCTACTACTACTACTCTACTATTACCACCACCACTACTACCACCACCACCACCACTACTACTACTACTGTTGCTACTACTAGTACTCTACTACTACCACAACCACTACTACTACCACCATTACTACTACTACTACCACCACCACTACTACTACTACCACCACCACCACTACTACCACTACCACTACTACTACCATCACCACCACCACCACCACCACTACTACTACTACCACCACCACCACCACCACCACCACTACTACTACTACCACCACCACTACGACTACTACTAATACTACCACCACTACTACCACCACCACTACTTCTACCACCCCCACTACTACTACCACCACCACAACTCATATTAATACTACTACTAATTTAACGGCCTCAATTAGTCTCACTTTCTTGTGGGGTCGGCCAGATAACGTTTTTGGCCTCAGACTTTCACGAACCAGCTTACCAGACTTGAATTTTGACTGAGGGTGAGAGCATTTTGGATTTTGTGGGATTTTTTTTTTTTTTTCTGGATACAGGATCGAGGCTCGTGAAAGAGCTAACATTTATCACACAAAAAATCAAACAGACATACAAAACATAAAATAAGGGTAGCGGTAGACAAGATGGGGAGAGAAGGGGGAGCACAAACAAAACATTTGAGAGCAGGGACATCGGGAGATCTGTGGGAGGGAGAGGGCTTGGGGGGCTATGTTGTTGGAAAAACAATATAGGATTGCCGGCGATAGCTCGCCTACTCTTCACAAAGGATACCGAGGTGCCTTTAACATCCACCACCTCATGCCAATACCCAGTCGTCCATCGGAGGGATGGCAGACACAATGATCCCTCGCCCTGCGTGCAAAACACCAGGATGACAGTTTACAGATGGGCAGGGATTCAAACCCAGGCTGGACAGCTCGGAGGTGAGTGCACCAACTTGTTGGCTCTACTGCACATCCAGTTTCATGACCTGCTGTACACCTTTATTAAGCATACTAGTGGGGTCACCCGTGGGAATCCCACGGGCATGGAGGTGTATCGTTGCGATCGGTGCAGCCGTTTTTACGCAACCCGGGACAATAACGTTAGGCAGGAGACCAAACTTGAAATTGGAAAAACAATACAGCCTATTTTACTCCAGGGGGTCCCAGGATTACCCACCCAAAATTTCGTTGCGATCGGTTCAGCTGTTTTTGCGGTACCTGGGAACGGACGGACGGACGGACATTTGGCGAATTATAGTAAGATGCTGCTTTTATCAGTGCGTGATGATTCACATCATGCATGTTGGGGGGGTAGATTTCACCTTTAAATAGTGCTGTTAAAATACTTTTGATGTGGAATGACAGAATGGCCTAGAGGTGTGCACCCTGGAGGTACGCACCCTAGAGGTACGCACCCTGGAGGTATGCACCCTAGAGGTACACACCCTGGAGGTACGCACCCTAAAGGTACACACCCTAGAGGTAGGCACCCTGGAGGTATGCACCCTAGAGGTATGCACCCTAGAGGTACGCACCCTGGAGGTATGCAACCTGGAGGTATGCACCCTGGAGGTACGCACCCTGGAGATATGCACCCTGGAGGTACGCACCTTGGAGGTATGCAGCCTAGAGGTACGCACCCTGGAGTTATGCACCCTAGAGGTACACACCCTGGAGGTATGCACACTCGAGGTACGCACCCTGGAGGTGTGCACACTAGAGGTACGCACCCTGGATGTATGCCCCTGGATGCACCCTAGAGGTACACACCCTGGAGTGTGCATACCTCTAGTGTGCACCCTGGATGCACCCTAGAGGTACACACCCTGGAGGTACGCACCCTAAAGGTACACACCCTAGAGGTAGGCACCCTGGAGGTATGCACCCTAGAGGTATCCAGGGTGCACACTAGAGGTATGCACACTAGAGGTATGCACACTAGAGGTATGCACCCTGAAGGTACGCACCCTGGAGGTATGCACCCTAGAGGTACATACCCTGGAGGTATGCACACTAGAGGTACGCACCCTGGAGTTATGCACCCTGAAGATATGCACCTTGGAGGTATGCACCCTGGTCTCTAAGCTATCTAGCCCAGGTTTGAATCCCGACTCAGCTATAAACTGTCATCCCAGTGTTTCACAAGCAGGGAGATTCATCAATGCGTGTGCCGTCCCTTGGATGTACATTAAACGGATGTTCCGTCTGCCAGAATTTGTTGTTGGATGTTCAACCCTGCGGTGTCCTTTGGGAAAAGTTGGCGAGCTATCGCCGGCACCCGGAAGAAATTTCAAACTTCTGCCCCAACCAGCAGAGGGCATTGCATCAGGACCACAGCCACGCCCTCAGCCCATGATGATACCCGTAAGATGTTCATCTAATATGTAAATGCTTCATAGGGAGGGCAGCAGGAATCACATGATTATCATTATATTGTATGCAGGCTATGGCTGCTGGTTGCATCATCTTCTGGAAGCGCAGCTGTGCCGATGATGCAGTGCCCCCTGTTACCAGGAAGCTGGTACTCATTTTGCCAACCTCGGAAGGATGACAGTCTGATTCAACCCACCTGGTGTTAATTCAACGGCTCGACAGGTGCTCAAACCGAAGACCCTAAGATTTTAAACCAGCCAACTTAACCTTTAAGCCAGCACCAGGCTTATCGCGTGATCCTTACATCACGTGATTATCCCAACGTCCATATGTAGTTCAGGATTTGGAATTAAATGGAGTCGACAAGTTCCAATACAAGAGACAATCTTTATACGTTTATATAAGCATCAATCATTTTAAAAACACTAAATAGCAGGATAATATATCGGGATTTAAACAGTGAGATTTATTGTTTTGTGTTTATTTTATTTTATATCGAGGTTAGTGGTCTCTTCGAATAGCCTTACGGAATATGTTGTAAGTATAAATCGTATAAATACATTTCGTTTTGTTCACTTTTATAGGGACTCGGACAGCATCGAGACACGTTTTCAAACTGGGCTACAAAACTGCCACCACCCGATAAAATGATCCGGGCAAACTCATAAATGATAAAATAACAATCTTTGAGCGAGCATCAGTACTCGTGTCAACAAAAGTGGTTGCCAGAGACAGGTGGCTGTAATACTCGATTACATTTTATTATGTTTACAACTCGCACGTTGCGCTCGCTCTGCGCGATACCCGCACTTTGCCGAAACAGCTTGGGAATTCAGAAAAAAGGAAATGTTAACACTACAGCTTTCTTAACCAACACGACACGTTTGTTCAAGCCAACAGAACTCGTGTTTTTGTGTCTATCGCTAGTTTCATATTCTTGCCTTTTCTCCTTCAACATTATTCTCCTTGATCAGCAACATTTTTCTCCTTGCCCAGCAACATTTTTCTCCTTGACCAGCAACATTTTTCTCCTTGCCCAGCAACATTTTTCTCCTTGACCAGCAACATTATTCTCCTTGCCCAGCAGCAACATTTTTCTCCTTGACCAGCAACATTATTCTCCTTGACCAGCAATATTATTCTCCTTGACCAGCAACATTTTTCTCCTTGACCAGCAACATTATTCTCCTTGCCCACCAGCAACATTATTCTCCTTGACCAGCAACATTATTCTCCTTGACCGGCAATATTATTCTCCTTGACCAGCAACATTATTCTCCTTGACCAGAAATATTATTCTCCTTGACCAGCAACATTTTTCTCCTTCACCAGCAACATTATTCTCCTTGCCCACCAGCAACATTTTTCTCCCTGACCAGCAACATTATTCTCCTTGACCAGCAACATTATTCTCCTTGACCAGCAACATTATTCTCCTTGACCAGCAACATTATTCTCCTTGACCAGCAACATTTTTCTCCTTGACCACCAGCAACATTATTCTCCTTGACCAGCAACATTTTTCTCCTTGACCACCAACATTTTTCTCCTTGACCACCAACATTTTCTCCTTGACCACCAACATTTTTCTCCTTGACCAGCAACATTATTCTCCTTGACCACCAACATTTTTCTCCTTGACCACCAACATTTTTCTCCTTGACCAGCAACAACATTATTCGCACTGAAAATGTCTGTCTCACTTCCTTTGTTTCCCGTTCTTCATTTCATTCCTCTCATGGATGTACTGTTTAATGAGATAGAGAGTTCATAGAACACCTTAACTCACGCAGGTTTGACAAAAATGACATGGGAAGGGTCTTTTCAACTCTCTGTTTCCATGCACAGTCTATACTTCCGAGCACGAGCAAGAGCACGAGCCGCCATTTGTCTGAATCTCGATATTCGCTGAGTGTGAGCGGCAAATTTGATTGGTCCAAGTACTGCTAAAGTGAATGTTTTGGATGTGTAAACAAGACGATTCGTGTTCTATAGTGTTTAAGTATCCTTACTATAATTATAGGAATACTTTTAACGGAACTTGTTTGTGTGCTTGTTTGTCGCGTTACTCCTCCTGCAGTTCTGGCCCAATTACTTCCAAAGTTGCTACACAGGATCAGCATGACTTGCTGATCTTTGCCAGTGGTCTTGGAGGGGAGGGGGGAGGCGGTGGGGGACGTAATTGTCTATGTAAAAATGTGTATCGTGTAGCGCCGCCTCCAGGTGGGATAAGGTATTACAAGTCCTCACCCTTTACAGTGCAGTATTCCTGTTGCCACATTTTCCAGTGCAGTGAGGTGTTTTGAATTATAAGCAAGTGCAGGTTTTGCTTCATGCACGTATCCCGGACTTTTTTTCTGGGAGGGATTGAGGAAGTTGTCAGTTGCCGATGCATCAGTCAAATAAAGATGCGTGTGTGGCGGACTCGAAAGCTCACTGGCGTGATGGCATCATTCCGCGCACCAAGTGGGTGGCGGCCACGCCAGAGGGGTAGGCGTGGCCTCGGGATATACGCCGGGCGCGCAGCCCGGAGCACTCCAGTGCTACAGTGGAGCTCTTGCAATAAAGACTCTTTTAACTTACCGCGTTGTCCGCTTCCGCCTTGCTAAACAAGTAGCGCGCGTAGCACTGCGCTTCATTGGTGACCCTCCGACGTTCTGGTCAGCCGTCGCTGACCACCCGAACACGCCACAGCAATGGCAACCAACTCGGTCACAATCAAACTCCCCGAGTTCTGGGAGGCTCAGGCTGAAGTTTGGTTCCAGCAGGCAGAAGCCCAGTTCCGACTTCGAAGCATCATGGTGGACGAGACCATGTACTGCCACGTGGTCGCCTCCCTCGGGCCCGGCACGGCCGCCCGCGTCGTGTCGGTCCTGAGGAACCCACCGGCCGACGGCAGGTACGAAGCGATCAAGCGTCTCCTCCTCGCCACGTTCGGCCTCACGGTGGACGCACGGGCCGACTGCCTCCTGGACCTCCCCGAGCTCGGTGACACGCGACCGTCTGTCCGAATGGACCATATGCTGTCACTGCTGGGTGGCGAAACCCCGGATTTTCTGTTCCGAGCGCTATTTCGACGCCAGCTGCCGGCACAAGCACGCCTTGCATTGGCCGGTTCCGCGATAACGGAACCCCGAGCTCTCGCTGCCGAGGCCGACAAGTTATTCGCGGCTTTGGACACACAGGCGAGTTTTGGCACGGCCGTTGCGCATCCCGAGGCTGATGCACACCTCGTGGCTGATGCTGATGCACACCTCGTGGCCGTCGCCACGCCCCGCCCACCACCGCCGCCGTGGCCAAAAACCGCGGCCTCTGCGGCCCCCGCCGCCTCCGCCGCCAACCTGGTGTTTTTTCCACGCCCAGTTTGGCCACGAGGCTCGGCAGTGTCGCCCACCCTGCTCATTCGGCAAGTCGGGAAACTCCCGGGCCGGCGCTCGGTAGCGTCCCTGAGCGCCGGCCGGTCAAACAGCCTACTGTTCATCAAGGACACCTTGTCCGGGCACCATTACCTGTGCGACACAGGAGCGCAGGTGAGCGTCATCCCCGCCGGTACGTCGGACAAGCAACCCGCGGGCTGGGGCCCCGCGCTGCTTGCCGCCAACGGTACGTCCATACGCACGTACGGAAAACGTTGCCTCTCCCTGCGGTTCGGAGGGCAAGTTTTCCGGTGGTCGTTCGTCACTGCCGATGTGCCCATGGCATTGCTCGGCGCGGACTACCTGTGTGCTAACGGGCTGTTGGTCGACGTCAAGCACAGACGCCTTATCCAGGCTGAAACGTTCAGCTCGCTCGCTTGCGCGCTGCCTAGCTCGTCGAGCAGCTCCCCGAGCGGCTCGCCGAGCGGCTTGCTAAACGGTTCGGTGCCGGCGAGGTCGATCTGTACGCTTCCGGCGGTGGACGAGTTCGCCCGCCTCCTCGCCAGCTTCGCGGCCCTCACGCGGCCCACCTTCTCGGCGGGGGCCGTCAAGCACGGGGTGGAACATCACATCCCCACCGCCGGGCCACCGGTCTTTGCCCGGGCACGCCGCCTCGAGCCGACGAAGCTAAAGCGGTACGCGGTAGCTAAAGCGGAGTTCGCTACGCTGGAGCGGCTCGGCATCGTGCGGCGCTCCGAGAGTGCTTCGGCGTCGCCGCTCCACATCGTGCCAAAGCCCGGCGGGGGATGGCGACCGTGCGGGGACGTGGAGCTCTTGCAATAAAGACTCTTTTAACTTACCGCGTTGTCCGCTTCCGCCTTGCTAAACAAGTAGCGCGCGTAGCACCACGCTTCACGTGTAAGATGAACGTGTTGCATACTTCGAACAAGATTTCCTATTGGGCAGGGTACTCTGCTAGTATAAATCAATTAAAAAATATATAGAAGTTTGAAAGACTAGAAAAGAACAATAATTCAGACGTTTACCGCCGATGATGCACCGTCTTCTACACCAGCTTATTTGACATGTTTCATTAATTATTTGTGCCTGTTGTTTGTGTTCTTTATGACAACCCTAAAAACTGTATAAGTTTCCTGTTAGGAATAATTTTCAATTTTGTTGACTGCCAGACAGGCAGGCGGAGTAATAAAATTCCCTCACTCCTCTGTGCGCATGCGCGATCGGGATGATATTCTGTACAATTTGCTAAATTCAAAGCCAAAGCCAAAGCCAAAGCACTGTTAAACGGCAGGTACCTGTTCCGATTCATGTTCCGACTTGTGCTTTACAGTGTCCGAAATATATAATTCAATTTGAATTCAGTAGTTCCTCCATCATAGACAATTCAGATAATGAACAAATATTGTTTAACCTCGCCTGGCGCTACTTGTGAGAGGAAAAAAACAAATACTTCTTATGACCCCCCCCCTCCCCCCCCATAATATAAATCCTCCATGTTCTAATCTCTTGTTTCTATTCTCGTGCATATTTGCAGCATATACCAGACAAGATGATTTGCACACCAATGCAAGTCACATTGTACAAGTTCGAAAGGGAACACTGTCACTAATTTTTATTTTGAAGCATTCAATTCACTTTTTATTTCAATTAAATCGTCAATTAAATCTGAAGTAATCCAAAACAAATCTGACCTCCAGGTAATGAGAAACACCTTTCCGAGGATTTCACACACTACGGCGTGCCCGCAAAGCTGTACTGAAACATTGGATCATATTGAAGCAGCGTAACTTGGTGTTATAGTAAACATGAGCCACAATGATGTTTTGATGGGCTTTTGCACATGGAGTTGGCATGTCTGTGCCTCGTCCACAAAATTAGTGTTGGCAAACGACTGACATGTAATGCGGGCTTATTCCAAAGTACGAATCACAATTAATCCACCATTGTTTTAAGATTACAATTTTTAGAGAGTCGTCAATGCATGGAAATAGTCTCCCTGGAGAGGTTAGTGGCAGCAGAAACAGAAGATGGGTTGAAATTGGAATTAGACAGGTAGCTATAAACATTGGAGATACAGGTACAGGATCTTGTATGTAGCGTGAGTATTGATGGGTGATTGTGTACATCTGTGCCAAGTGTGATGTCTATCATAGGGTCTTGGCGAGTGATAATGTGTGGTCGGTGTTGTGCATTCTTCACCATAAAGCTGCTGTCGCTCACCACCTCCCTCCATCCCCAAAAAACACCGGGAAAAAAAAATTCTCCATTTTTATTATTTTAACTCCGTTGTAATATCCTTGAGCCTGCCACACTTTTGTCATCCCAAATCCTCCCCCATTCCACCCAAAAATGAAGTCATATTGATGGATTTATTTATTAATTTGGTGTTGTGTTTGAGGACTTGAGGTATAAGGAAGTTTGAGGACTTCCGCTTCTCGTTCTGCCAGCGAGGTAGTGTTTTTCCAAGCTCTCCACGTCATCAACGTTAAGTATTTTTCCCGTTTGTGTTTTTGTCAAAACTGTACTGTTTATTTTACTGTGTATGTGTCTACTGTGTGTTTATAGTAAGATCTCGGTTGTAAATCGTGCATACCTGTGTGTAATCGTCGTTTTGTTCATGCCACGTTTTCAGGCCTGGTTCCTTGAGGCTTCCCTATCTCATTGGCGGTCATTTGTTGTCTATTTACTTTCATTCTCTCATTGTATTGCTTTTTTGTTTGTGTTTCTTACCCTTTGTATCTTATCCTTTGTATCTTAACCTTTGTATCTTTGTATTTATGTGTATCTTACCCTTTGTTTAAAGTCTTAATTTAAAAAATAAGCAGATTTTAGTAATGTCCTTCTCTCCTCGTGGCTTCCCCTCCCCTGACCACGTGTTTTGCCCCGTCCGTTTTCTCTCCTTCCTTCATATCTCAATCTTCTCCAGCCTTCATATCTGTTACGGATTCGTAACTTCCGTTGTTGTGGTTTTCACCCACTTGACATAGTTTTGATATTATGTACTATTATTATTCTCAAAAGGGTTATTATTCATGAACAGTTATCTAAAGTTAAAAAGGCTAACTTTAAATGATACCGGAAACCGAACCGGAAGACGACGAGAGAAGAGAGGAGAGGGCGGAGCGACAGAGTCGGAGAAGAAGCTGGTTGCTTTGCGGTCTGCAACGAACGTTGTCGAGCAAGAGTCACGTACTTTGGGTTTCCTGGGAAAAAGGAATTCCTGCGATGAAGTTGTTATCGCTGTGACGGATCATCCTGCGTGTCAGGTTTGGCGTTAGATTCCGAAGAATCATCGCTGGGTCATGACGACTCGAGAACCACGAGCCGTCGGCCATTTTGACTCGTGCACTTCGTGCGTGGAGCAGACTTTCCTTGCTTCGTCAACCGTTTACACCGTTTTCAGACGTATCTGTGGTGTGTGTGTGTGCACCGAGGCTTTTGACGATTACTTTGCGGCTCGCCGACTGTGAACAGTGAAAGTTCATACCTGGAGGGTGCCGTTGGATTTCCCAGTCGCCGTGAGTGCGCCTTTGTGCCGCTATAATAATAATAATAATAATAATGCATTTATTTTATATAGCGCTTTTCAGGAAGCCCAAAGACGCTTTGACAGAGTGCAAAACATAACGCATAGCAAAACATAAAGACAATTGCAAAAAAAGAAGAATCAATAGGGAAATATTCAAAGCACAAAGGAGGGAGAAGGAGAGGAGATAGTCAGGGGTTAGATGCTGTGGGTTAAATGTTGAATGCAGTGTTGAACAGGTGGGTCTTGAGTGATGTTTTGAATGTGGTGAGTGAGGAGGAGTCTCTGATGGTGTGAGGTAGCGAGTTCCAGAGGGTGGGAGCAGCGATGGAGAAGGCCCTGTCCCCCCAGGATATAACCACGTGACTGGCCATTTTCTCCGCTTTGGGCCGCGTGTGCCTTTGTGCCGTTTTGGACGGCGTGTCTGTGCCGGTCCTCTGAACAAGATTCTGGTTTCGATTCGACCTCGTTCTGTTGATCACTGGAGGGGACCAACTCTGAGCTCGAAGACGGGAATATAGAGACACTGGGGAAGGTTATTTTCAACTCACTTGGAGCACAGTGAGTTACCTCATGCATGTTAGCGGATGGTACCATCATAGGAGATATTGATTGTACTCTTGATTCCTATTATTGTTGTACTGTTATTTTTGTGTGATTTTTAATACAATATTTGTTTGTATTATTGGTGTTTGTATTATTTGCAATTGGTGTGGTTTCACCATTGATTACTGACACAGGATAAGATATTTTTCTGCCGTGGCTCCTCTCGGGGTTCGGAGGTATACCGAGACCAGGAAGTCGGGGAGGAACACGTAACAATATCCTTCATATCTTTCTGCTCTCTAGTTTTCACATTTTCGTTTAAAAATGTTCAAACTTTGCCCTGCAGTGTTGTATTCTGTTATATATTACAACACACTTTTCTTCTTCTTTAAAAGGTTGTCTTCGATTTGCTCATCAAATCTCTCCATTTCAAATAAAAATTCAATCTCTTACAGTTCTTTCTTTCCACATTCCCTAAACTCAACTGCATTACACCCCTCCTCCAACGTTTTCAAATGGATTTCTGTCTTGAAAATCACAAGAAACTCATTTTGCAATAAATGTTCGTTTTCCATTAATTTTCCAACTTTCTAAAATGCCAATTCACCCCTCCCCTCCTAAACTCCCCCATTAAAATATCCCCCCTCACCCCTCCCCTCCTAAACTCCCCCCTCACCCCTCCCCATCTAAACTCTCCCCTCACCACTTCCCTCCCAAATTCCCCCCTCGCCACTCCCCTTCAAAACTCCCCACCCTCCATTTTTCTACAATTCTCCCCTCTCACTCCTCCTCCTCAAAGCGGCCTCCACCTGCTTCCTCTCCCTTCCAACTCATACCTACATCTCCTACAACCTTCTTCCTCGCTCTGGCCCCCTCAAACAACACCAACAGCTCTCCCTACCTACTCCTCCTCATCCTCATCTTACCCTACCCCTCCCCTGTCCTGTATCCGATGCTCCCACTTCCTCTTCCTTAATGGTATGGACCACAAACATCCGGGGCCTTCGCTCAAACCTGACAGATCTCTCCATGCAGGTTGCTTCTGACAAACCAGACTTGATCTGCTTAACAGAAACTTTCCTCCTTCAAGATGTCTCTGATTGCTTAATATCTCTTCCTGGTTACTCCTTCCTCCGGTATGATAGACCTGAGCCTCGTCCCATCTTGACTGCCTCTGACACAAACTCTTCCTGGGAATTCTTCCAAAGTAAATTGCTCTCTCTCATGCACAGATTTATCCCATCTCGTCTTCAGTTGTCATACCATTCCTCCCGTCCATGATACACTGAATGTTGTGGTGAGAAAGTTGCCCTGAAATAACTTGCCTTCGTCTCATGAAAGGCAAATCCAACTGAAGGCAATTTTCATTCCGTTCACAAAGCTCAGAACAAGTGTGTGTCTACCCTCAGGAGAGCCAGAAAACACTATTTCTCTACTCTCAAGACTGAACTCTCAAACCTGTCTCCCTCCTCCAAATCCTGGTGGCATCTGGTCAAATCTGTTTATGGTGTTTGTTCCCCCTCCATCCCCTCCCTTACCTCAAACGGCTACACAGCTGACTCCGCAAGTGAAAAAGCTGAATGCCTCAACCCTGTGTTTGCCTCAAAATCTTGTGTCCCAAACCCGTCTCTCTCTGTACCCACCTTACCCAGTCATACCCAGCTGCTCCTGGACTCTGTGTCTTTCTCTCCTGAGAAGATGGAGAAGTTTCTGTCAATCCTCGACTCTGATTCTGCAACTGGACCAGACGGTATCAGCCCATGTGTCCTAAAATCCTGCTCTCCGGCTCTTTCACACCCTCTCTCTGTTCTCTTTACCCTCTCTTTTGCTCAAGGTTATCTGCCATCTGCTTGGAAATCAGCCAACATTACTGCTTCATACAAAAAGGTGCAAAAACAGATCCTTGCAACGACAGACCAATAAGCCTGTTCCCAATCATCAGCAAAGTCATGGAATCAATCATTGCTTCACATATCAAATCCTTCCTCTTCTCCAATAGCTTGATCTCTGATCATCAATTTGGATTCAGACCAGGTCATTCTACTCTGGACATGCTGCTTCTGCTGTCTCAACAATGGATAGAGGTCCTCAATGCCAAACAGGAAATCGGAGCTGTCTCCCTTGACATAGCACGTGCCTTCAATATGGTCTGGCACCCCGCCCTGCTCACCAAACTCTCCTCATGGTATCCATATAAATCTCCATGCATGGCTTGCGGACTTCCTCTCTGGTCGTAGTCAACGTGTGGCCCTGAATGGATTTCTCTAATCTCCCGTTCCTGTTCAGGTTGGAGTTACTCCAGGCAGTGTTCTGGGCCCTGTGCTTTTTCTGGTCTTCATCAATGATCTCTCCGACTCTCTGGAAAATCCTCTCTATCTCCTTGCTGATAACTCCACTCTCTGCCGCTCCATACCTCATCCCTCAGATCGGCAGTCTGCAACCTCCTAACTCTCTGCAGACCTGGACAAAATCACAGACTGATCAAACAAGTGGAACATGTCTTTCAATCCTGACAAGTCTCACACTCTCACTTTGTCCCTCCGAAAAGACCATCTGGACAACCCTCCCATCTACTTTCTGAACAATCCTCTCCAAGAAGTTCTGTCACTCAAACTTTTGGGTCTCACTATCTGCCATGATCATTCCTGGAAAAACCACATTTCCAAGCTGGCCTCCAACGCTAGTCGCCGACTGGGCATCCTCCATCGTGCGAGGTCCTTCCTTGGCACACCTGAGCTCCTCACCACATACAAGGCTTTCATCCGTAGCTCAATGGAATACTGCTCTCCCCTCTCGGCTGGTGCTCCAGCCTCACACCTAGCTCGGTTTCACGCTGTTGAAACCAAAGCTTTCAGAATTCTTGGAATCTACCGCGATTTAGCTGACTGAGGGCCTTCCACTCACTCACCGCAGGCAGGTTGGTGGTCTTTCTGTCTTATACAGACTCCTCTCCGGTCTCGCTCCCTCAGCTCTGTCTGTGCTCTGTCCCCCAAATATTCCTTCAGGTTTTTTTTTTTGTTTGTTTTTTGTATACAAAATCCTGGCTCGTGAAAGAGCTAACATTTATTTCACAAACAAATCAAACAGACAAACAAAATATATAAAAAGAGGCAGCGGAAGACAAGATGGGGAGAGAAGGGGAAGCACACAAACACAACATTTGAGAGCAGGGAGACGTGTGGGAGGGAGAGGGCTTGGGGGGAGGAGGCGTGTGAAGGGGGGGGGGGGGGGGGTGGGAGAAGTAGAAAACACAAGGACACTAAGGACTTCCAGGACAGAAGTTGGTATTTAAAAAAGGTGAATTTGGGGTGAAATTAGCGGGGGTAGAAAAGATCAAGGTTTTGGATGGGGGAAGATAAGAGATGGTGGTGAACAGCTGTTTTAAAGACCTGGACGGTGGAGTGGGATTGAAGAGAGTGAGGGAGTTTGTTCCAGAGGCTGGAGAAAAGAGGAATGAAGGAGTGAAGGTGAGCAGAGAGTCTTGATTTTGGCAGTTTAACCATAAGTGGGTTGCAAGCAGATCTTGTGCGACCTGCAGGAATATTTGCGGGACAGAGCCCAGAGAGAGCTGGGGGGGGGGGGCAAGGCCAGAGAGGAGTCGGTAGAAGACGGAAAGACCACCAATCTGCCTGTGGTGAGTGAGTGAAAGGCCCTTGGAGTTAGCTTCATCGCGGGAGATTCCAATGATACTGAACGCTTTGGTTTCAACAGTGTGAAGACGAGCTAGGTGTGAGGCAGGAGCACCAGCCCAGAGGGGAGAGCAGTATTCCATTGAGCTGTGGATGGAAGCCTTGTATGTGGTGAGGAGCTCAGGTGTGCCAGGGAAGGACTTCGCACGACGGAGGATGCCCAGCCGGCAACTGGCTTTGGAGGCCAGATTTGAAATGTGGTTTTCCCAGGAAAGATCATGGCAGATAGTGAGACCCAAAAGCTTGAGTGACAGAACTTCTTGGAGAGGATTATTCAGAAAGTGGATGGGAGGGTTGTCCAGTCGGTCTTTTCGGAGAGACATCGTAAGAGTGTGAGATTTGTCAGGATTGAAAGACATGTTCCACTTGTTTGCCCAGTCTGTGATTTTGTCCAGGTCTGCAGCGAGTGAGGAGGCTGCAAACTGCCGATCTGAGGGATGAGGAATGGAGCGACAGAGAGTAGAGTCATCAGCAAAGAGATAGAGAGATAGATAGAGAGATAGATAGAGAGAGGTTGCACAATATCTGCCAGCAACCCTCTCTGGTGAAACTGCCAAAATCAAGACTCTGCTCACCTTCACTCTTTCATTCCTTTTTTCTCCCGCCTCTGGAACAAACTCCCTCACTCTCTTCAGTCCCACTACTCCCTCCATGTCTTTAAAACAGCTGTTCACCACCATCTGTTATCTTCCCCCATCCAAAACCTTGATCTTTTCTACCCCCGTTAATTCACCCCAGATCCACATTTTTTAAATACCGACTTCTTTCGTGGAAGTCCTAGCAGTGTCCATGTGTTTTATACCTCTCCCCCCCTCCCCCTGCCCATGCCTCCTCCCCCCAAGCCCTCTCCCCTCCCACAGATCTCACATTGTCCCTGTTCTGTACTGTTGTACTTGTGTGCTTCCTTCTCTCTCCCCATCTTGTCTCCCTCTCCCTTTATCATGTTTTATGTGTCCGTTTATGTTTTTCTGTCATTGTTGGCTCACACGAGCCTCGATCTTGTACACAGAAAAAAGAGAGAAAAAAAAAGTGTGGCACGGGCATGATGGGCCAAATGGCCTCCTCCTGCATCTGATGTCCTTGTTAAAATTCAGAAATGCAATGTAAAACAAACGGTTCCCCCGTCAATCCCTCCCTTAATACAACTCCCCCCCCCTTCCCCTCACTCAGCCAAAACCTTTACCCTCAGCCCCCCTCCCTCCACCCCCTCGAACCCAACTTTGTGTTAGTTTCGTCTTTAATGATGAACGGAGTGACAGGCGCTGTAAGCCCTCTTTCTCACTCAAGCTCCCCGGTGTGCGAATTAAGCTCCGTGTCGGAAGCTTCGTATCAGAGGGAGAAATAATTTATAAAAACACGCGTCTGCCCGCCCGGGAGGCGAATTAGAGGCGTTCCGAATTGAGCCGTAAGGGGGGAGATGGGAGGGAGGCTGGAGGTCGATACGCGCAAGAGGTGGGCATTTGTCGGATTTTAATGTGATCATCATTGTAGAAGAGTTTGTCCATCCCAGGCTCTGGTCTTGCACCTATGATGTTTCCCCCACGTTACAGTACACCACCGAAGGCAATTGGCTTGAAGCCCAAGTTACTGCTTCTTTCTGCTCCCCAGGCACTATATTTTATTGTGTCATGAAAGATCCAAACCATTGATTTCACCGTCCTTATTTTAACACCACTATCACAGTCCCCTCACTCTTGCACTTCGGTTTCCCACTCTCCGCATGAACTAGCACAAGTTGAGCAAATTCCATGCACTCCAGCATGAAAACTCACATCAAAAACTTCCATTGGAACGACCGCCATCATGACCGCACTACAACCTTCGCCAAACTCCGGAGGTCTTCAACCTCGAAGTGTCCCTTTTCTCTTTGTTTCCACTTTGAAGTAGTCGGGCAGTTCGTATCATCTTCCACTTAAATTTCACTTGCTAGACAAGACCGTGTACAAATGAAAGACACTGGTGTGCTTCGACTAGAAAACCCACCCAAGCGCACAAGAAAACTAGATGGTATTCATAGAATACTTACATTGTGCAGTCTTTTTCGATTTTTCCAAGATGGCGCCTGTACTACATGACCAATGACATCATAATTATCATTAGAATAATTCTACACGAGGAGCCGCTCATATTCTGAAAATTTCGTGTTCATCGGACTAACAGTTGCAGAGGAATTAATTTTTTAATACTGATCAGATCAAGCATTATACTTGTCAAATTATGACGTCATAATGGAGGCACCTATGACATCATCATTAACATATCTTATTCCCCATGTGGTGTACTTGACAATGAGCCATGTTTCAATTTTTTTCCATGAAGCAGTTTGGGAGATAGAGGTGTAACGTTTTTCCAAGATGGCGTCTGTACCACGTGACATATGACGTCATAATTATCAGCAAAAAGATCTACAGGCAGAGGCGCTCCTACGGTAAAATTTCATGTCAATCGGACCAACGGTTGCCGAGAAAATGAATTTTTAAAATTCAGACACGGCACACGTACGCAACACGATTGCTTAACCCCACTTTTCGCTTCACCAGCGCAGGGTAACAACGTACGAGTCAGGGGTGTGGCCATAGGGAGTAACTATGTATCGCCTGTCGGGCTCTAGAACCCCAGCACAGCCAACCCCATGTGGCGGAAAGCATCGGCAATATCAGTTGGAGGTTTCTTTTTTGGCTTCTACAAGGACACGGCGTGTTCCGACAACATGAAACACTGAAACGAATGACAAAGTAAGAGATAAAGTGAAAGACTTTTCCAGCAGCTGTACTACTACTAGCTCATTTGCGCGGATGGCAGGGAGAGCAGCATATGGCGGGATGAGCGCAGCGGGCGCCATACGGAGCTGCCAGATGGCTAGGAGCTCGCCCCGGGAGCCATTTAGCACTCTTTTTTCTTCTTCTTGCCTTAACCCCCTCTCTCGCCCCCCCCCCCCCAACCCCCACCCCTACCCCTACCTTCATTGAAACTCTCGAAACACGAAACTTGCGAGATATATAGAACCTCACCCACACCAAAGCAAACTACGGCGCTGAAACACGTTTGTGCTCTTTGTATTGCCTCCACCTTCACGTGTCCCGGACGCGCTTCGTCGGTGTAAGAAAAGGGACATAAGTGGCAGATAGGGAGTCATTAATTTGCCTAAAAGGCCAAAAAATAGTCTGCCTTCTGTTCCTCGGATTGTGCTTCATATCCAGAAAGCAGAAACACGAACCAATGATCAACGTCGTAATAGTCTGACAAATGGTAGGCCTACATACAAATCTTGGACGACATTTGACTCGCGGAGAAATATAGTTGGGGTCGAACTTGCTTGGGTGCGTTCATGTGTTATGGTGCTGAAAATTGGGAGTTAAATTCGCCAGTGTCGATGAAATCAAGGTGTCTTGTCTTGTATGCAGCTCGTGTGGCTGCTGCTTCGAAGCAACGCTTGTACCAATTGGGAGCAACGCCGTGCCTGTAGCAGTGCCCCCTGTAGATAAGGGCAGAAATTTCCATTAGAAATAGTTTCACATTTACCTTTGAGCTGTCCAGTCTGGTTTTTTTACTCAGGACCAAACTTTACTTTTACTCACACCCCAACAATAAACTGCCCGATTGATGTTTCGCAGGCAGGGAGATGCATCCCAAAGACTGCCGTCCTTTGGATGGATGTTAAGCTGGGTGTCCATTCTGCTAGCATTAGTTGCTGGACGTTAAATATCCCACAGTCTTCACACAAAGAATTGGTGAGTTATCACTGGCTTTCTGGAAAAATCCTACCAAAAACCAAAGCTTTCAGAATCATTGGAATCTCCCGCGATGAAACTAACTCCAAGGGCCTTTCACATACTCACCGCAGGCAGGTTGGTGGTCTTTCCGTCTTCTACCGACTCCTCTCCGGCCTTGCCCCCCCAGCTCTCTCTGGGCTCTGTCCCCCAAATATTCCTACAGGTCGCACAAGATCTGCCTGCAACCCTCTTATGGTTAAACTGCCGAAATCTCGGCTCTCTGCTCACCTTCACTCCTTCATTCCTCTTTTCTCCCGCCGCTGGAACAAACTCCCACACTCCCTTCAATCCCACTCCTCCCTCCAGGTCTCTTTAATACAGCTGTTCACCACCATCTCTTATCTTCCCCCATCCAAAACCTTGATCTTTTCTACCCCCATTAATTCACCCCAGATCCATTTTTTTGAACTTCCGACTTCTTTCCTGGAAGTCCTAGCAGTGTCCATGTGTTTTATACCTCTGCCACCCCCCCCCCCCCCCTTCCCATGCCTCCTTCCCCCAAGCCCTCCCCCTCCCACAGATCTCCCGTTGTCCCTGTTCTCAAATGTTGTACATGTGTGCTTCCCTCTCTCTCCCCATCTTGTCTACCGCTCCCTTTATTTCGTCGTATGTGTCCGTTTGTTTTTTTGTCATTAATGTTAGCTCTCACACGAGCCTCGATCTTGTATACAAGAAAAAAATATCTGCTGCCCTTACCTACAAAGGGGAGGGGGGGGGGGAAGGGGGGGGAGGTTACCACATCAGCTGTACAGGATTTGCTCCCAAGCAGAAGTTGAAGCGTTTCAGGTGACTGAGACTCTCCAGGCTACATCTGCTTTCATATCGATATGCAGCATTTGGGCAGTGCCATAGTATACGGGTAGGTCAGCAAGTCTATCGGCTATAACGTTGGTAAATACATTAAGTAAATTGTTGTAAATTGATCTCGCAGATAAATTAGCCGTTGCATGTTTCTACCTGTCTCTGCACAACAAAACGGTTCATATAAACATCGGTCAATCAAGCTACGGATTTGGTGTGTCGTCTCCTGGGTGGGGTACTGGTCTATCCTCAGGAAATTCTCTGGTGGCGTGGCATGACTTGGGGGAAATTTCTGGCATTGCCTCATTTGTAGGTAATCTTTCCTGCTCGAGTGAATTTGTGGTGGAGCCCATTGTTGCTAAAACAGCCCTCGCTTTGCATTTCACCTTCATCTTCCATATAACCTTCGATGTGTACGAGTATTAATTCACCTTTGAGCCAGTATTGATTTTCCTTTTTGAAAATTACATTTTGATCTTGCACTTCGCCTCTGCTTTGACTTAGGCCCCTCTCTCATATGTACTTCTACTAATGCTTACCCTAACCCTACCAATACTACCAATGCTTAAGTGCTCAAATGGGAACACAAAATAGGCCAAGACAATTGTACTGATTGAAGTGTACATTTCACCTTTCTCATAATTCACTAATAATCTTGAGCATTTTTTTTTGCAAATGCCATCAAAAGAGCATAAAGTTGGGAGTGCCAAGTTCTGTTGAGAGACATTTTTGTCCCTGAGATAAACTGTTGCTGGAAAGAAGCTCAGAGACTGAGGATCGATTTCTCGTGTTAAGAATGAGCAAGATCGAAAATTGCTCTTTATTGCATCGAGATGCTGCCACTGAGCCTGGTCCTGGCCTGTGTTTATTTTTTTTTGTCCAATCAGTTTCATTTGAATAGACACGAGCGTTGCTTCAGCTCAATTGTTTTCAACAAGTTCCCTTCTTTTGTTGCATATGTCAGAGGTTTCTCTCAAATATCTACAGGAACTGATAAATGGTGTCAGGAGTGGGATACAAAACCAGACCAAATGACGAGTAGACAGTTCTTTGGAATATGCTATTGTATATCATGTATTTACTTCTTATGGAGTAGCCCATAGGGCAAAGCCGTCTCCAACAGTGTTTGTCTGTCTATATGTATGTATGTATGTATGTATTGTTATGAATTTGGTAATGCAACATCTAGAGCTAGGTAGATCTGAATAGGTAGGTATTCGGCTGTCGTGACAGGGACTCTACATGTAATAAGTTCTTGATGTTTAGGCGGTTGTCGGGGTAAGATGTATGAGTGTGGATCTACCTGGAGATTCGAGTGTTAAATAGTGAGGGGTTAAAGGTAACGCCCCTGTGAGTCTCACCTAGTAATCAAACCTTTGTCCTTTATGGCACTGCAAACCACATAAACATTAGTTAGGTCCTTAGCGCAACATTAAATAATCCCCTTTCCCTGACAAGGACTTCGTATTAAATTGACAGGAAACCAGGTCAAAAACACCACCACAATTGGCCGCCACCGTGTACACCTCCAAAGGCCTAAAAACCTGGCCGGCACGTGTTATGCCAGGACCGCAGGGTCGCGTAACGGGGGAGATGTCAGGAGTCGCGGGAGGCTTTGATTGGCTGAGGAGTGCGCAATGTGACGTCATCGGCCACCAATATAGGCGACGGTCGGACGCCATTTTAGTTGAGTTGAGTTGAGTTCGTGGCAGGCACTGGGAGACGCAGGCAGGCACCAGAGAGTTGAGCGGTGGTGGAGAGTTGGAGAGGACACGCCATTCCAGTCGCAGTTCGAGTGCAGTTCGGGTTGTAGGGAGTCGCAGGAGACACACGAGAGCACACCCAGTTGGCACTGAGCAGTTCGTTGGCACTTGGCTGCCAGCACTCCCGCGTCGTCGAGTCGAGTGGAGTTGAAAGGAGTCCTTCCTGTCCCTGGTCAAGTGGAGCCGCTGGCCTGCGTCGGACGCGTGGTGCTTGGAGCGAGGGGCCTCGTGGTGTGCGATCGGGCCGGAAGGAGCGGTGCTGGACACCAACAATACAAGACGACAAAGACAGATAAGCCCGATCTCCGCGTATATTTTGAACGACGGGACGTGTTATTTTCGTGATTAATCTCCCTCGTTTGTGTTTGCTGTCAGTCGTGTGGGGACGTCCCGATTTAGGTTTATTAGAGTTATTAGATTTACCGGCGGGCTTTTTCACTGGCTTTACTTTTCCTAATAAACCCTTATATTACTTTTTGTACATAATATCTGAACGCAGTTTTCCTGGGTGTTTGATTTTAATAGATAAGGTTGCGGAGCCTTCGCTGCGGCCCGCCATTCCGCGCGTTGGTGTTGAACTTGAGTCCGCCATTGAGTGTTCGCCTCGGGAGTTAAAGTCTCGCAAATCGGTCATCCGTAACTGTGGTGTTAATCACGGTTACGCGACAAGTGGTGTCAGGAGTGGGATTTGAACCCGTCGGACAAATTTTTTTGTCCGCGGCGAGACATCGACACGGTCGGACAAATTTTTTTGTCCGCGGGGCGACATCGACACGGTCGGGCGTACATTGCGCCCGACGTTCGAACGCAAAATTGTTATAGGCGAGGCGGAGAAATTTAGTAATCAATTGGGCATACGGAGCGCGATATCGCGTCTTCGTCAAATTTAAATTGTGTTTTTGGTATTAAAATAAATACGCGCGCGGGAAACAACCTTCCGAAAGGCGGATGTCGGAGGTCGACGAAATGGAGGTGCGCAGCGAGGCCTCCGTCAGCGTCGGGAGTGAGACGGAAATAAGGGAAATGGAGGATAGCGTTGGAACTTCCCCCGCCGGAGAGACGGCTCCTATAACTTACCAGACCATATTCAATCTATTGAAGGCCCACTATGAACGAATGAATGGGGAATGGCGGAAATTGAGTATTAAAAGTGATGGGCTGGCAAACAAAATGGGGGCACAGGAGAAGCCAAAGGTGGCAAAAATTGAATCGGAACGGGGGGAAGCTAGATTGGGAACAGGAGAGAGTACGGCCCATGCAGATGTGCACGGGGCTCAGGAGCCGGGAATGGCAAAATTGGGAATTGCACAGGGAATGGCAATTGAAGTAAATGGGGAGACCGCAGGTCCACAGGTGGATGGGGAATGTCCACAGGTGGATGGGGAATGTCCACAGGTGGATGGGGAATGTGTACAGGTAGAGGGGGAATGCCTGCAGGTAAATGTGGAGAGTCCACAGGTGAGCGGGGAAGGAAATTTGGAATGTGAGAGTTGTAATGGGGAATGTTTCCCACATTCTGGCCTGGTTGTTTATCGGGACCGTGTGGATGTCACAACACCCCAACCGGGGGATGAATTTGGAATTGTGCAGCACCAGGGCGGTGGTGCGGAGCAAGAGGGGGTAGAGTTTTTGGGGGTCCGTGCAATGGAGCCGGACCAGGTATTTATTGGGGATATTGATCAAAGCCTGGCGGGGCCAGGAATGATTTGTAATGATGATGATGATGAGGATGATTTGATCCAGCGGCTGGAGACCTGTGACAGTCCCATGGAGGTAGAGCTTGTTCAGGCCCAAAGGAGTCTGGGGGAAGAGGTGAGTTGGTCCGAGGAGGTGGTTGGAATGACCGAGGGGACGCTCACTGTACACTGCTATTTGGAAACAGAGGCTCCAAAATTGGACAACCAGTTGGGGGAGTGTGTTGGCTCCGGGCTGGATTTGGATCTTGGAGGATCGGGAGATAGAGCTTCTGGAGATTTGGTCCCTGTAGGGAATTTGGATCAACTGCAGGGAGGGGCAGAACAACCGGTGGTAGAGGTTGTTCCCTGCAGCTGCGGAATGGCAGTGGGAATGAAAATTTGTAAAATGAAATTACAATGGGAAATTGATTTGGAGCAGCCATGGTTTGGATTGGTCCCCGGGCTGCGGGATTTGGACATGGAGAGGTCATGGGTGATGGCCTCGGGCAAAAGTTGCCCCTTTCAAAATTTGGGTATGCCGGCCAGCAGGGGGGCTGTGATGGCGAGATTTGGACGTGGGGTCCAGCCTTGGGTGTCGAGGTACGACCTGGGTCCCACGGGGGGTCTGGTGGAGTGTGGCGTCCCTTGTCCGTCGGGGCGCCGTCCGAGCTGGTGGCTCGGGCCGGCAGGGTCACCGGACCCTGGTGGGGGTTAAGACCTCCAGGGAGGTCCGAGGTGGTTTCTCAAGCCTGGGATGGCAAATATTGAGGACCACTGGGGGGAGGTGTTGTGGGTCGCGCTTTGGTGGTGGCACCGCAGATGGCCAGCTTGGGCCTGATGTAGTGATCACCCGGGCATGCGACCTGACACCCTCTCCCTGAGACTTTGGGACAACTGGCATGTGATGACCTGCCATGCCGTGTTGGTCGATGGACGCGGGTCAAACCGAATGGACAGGGATGGAGATAGCCTGCCGGACAACCATTGGGGCATCTGTGGAACGTGATGGTGTGAGTGACCTTCCACAGATGCTCCGTTATGATTTATGGACTCTCGGGTTGGGAAGAGAGCCATGGGGATGTGAATCGGGAGATGTGTAACGCGCCGAGCATATGGGCCATGCTCGGCTGGCATGTGTATGGCAAAGCATCCTTCTTTGGTGAGGTGAGTGAAATGTGACAAATGGTTGGCATGGGTAATCTGTGGGTTAGATGGAAATTTAAGGGTGGATTTTGAAATGCCATGGTGGACACTGTACAGTGACGCCATTATTGATCCAGGTGTGTAGACCAAAGTGTTGGAGGCTGTGATGAAATTAATAGGGTAGCAAGACACAGCTTTCAACTGGTTGCGGGGGCAACTGTGCTGATATTTGGGACGCGGGATGATGGGGATGTAGTTGTGTAGCCTGAGGGTCAACGTGGTGCTGTGCGTGTCCGAGGTGTGTGGACCATGTCTTCTGGGTGGGTCTCCTGGTGGAGCATGGCTGTTGACTGGACCTTGGTGTGGTCAAGTGTGGGTGAGCACTGGGGGGGCTGCAGTTTTGTAGTCGGACTGGGGGATGATGGGGAGGTGCAGGGGACGTGGCTGTAGGGATGCCACGCACTGCGACCGTGCCCCCCAGGGCCGAGGTTGTGTGTGCGGTAGTGTGTGTTTTGGCAGCAAGTGCTCACCACATTGGCCAGCTGGGGCTGCTGCAGCTGTGTTCCTCGCAGGGGGGGGCCGAAGGATGGATGGTGGGTCGCACCCTTATGGACACTCATGGGCCATGTTGGCGTTTTGACTGCTCACCTTGTCCCGGTGACCCTTGCACGGTAGAGGTGCAGAGCTGTCGTGGCCACAGGTAGTTGTGTAGTGATGATCACCGTTGGATGCGGAGCCACATACCTGCCAGTGTAGTGGGGACAAAAGAGAAATTTGGAAGTATTTGGTAGGCCCAATGTGAAATTTTGGGATTGTGAAGGGTGGATGACGCTCTTGGACCTGACCAACCTGCAACTACCTGCACTTGAGGTGAGTGTTTTGAGGAGTACTGTCCCAGGCTTCAGGACTTGCTTTGGAAATTGGGGACATGTAAATTGGAGTTGGGAGGCGGGTGAGAGTGATGACATGGCCGGTGAGGGGATGGAATGGGAGCCACAGTGTCTTGTGGGTGGCGTATGTTTTTGTATTGTGGTTACGTGTTTTGATGTGGTCGTGAGAGTGGAACCTGGAGAGTGTGTGATGATTATTGGAGATAATGAGGGGTGATAATTGTGCTTTTGGAAATGTGCTTTTGGGAAGATGTGATGGTTTAAATGTGAACTGGGGGAATTTCACATGTAGCAGGCCATGGCAAGCCTTGTAACACCTTTTACACCATCTATGGAATTGTACTGAATTGTGCTGAGTTGTGTGGAGAATTGAATGGCAGTGGGGGAGGAAGTGTGTTTTGGGGTCTTGTGGGTGGGGAAGGTGTGTGTGTCCGCAGGTACAGAGCAAGCTCTGAGGAGCGATGCCTGCGGGCCCCCCTCTGCGGCAATTACCCCTGGCAGCCGGTGGTAACTGGAAATTGGAGCTCGTCGGTGGAGGGTCTGGTTGGGCGCCGCGGGGTGAGGAAGTCCCCCGGTGACCCGTGTTGCTGCGTGAAAGCAGGAGGCAAAGGAGCCTGGTGTGTGTGGAGACCCTCACCGGCGAGGTAACGGCGGAAAGGGGCTGTTGGGCTGTCACGGGGCCAAGAGGTAAAGGGGGGGGGGGGGCAATGAATTTGTAAGTCGGTTGACTTGTTTTTGGGACTGCGGGCACCACAGCCTGATGCGCCCCCACCATCTTTTGTGCGGTACCTCCCCGCTGCCTAGTTGAGGAATGCACACACACGTGAATGACATCAATGCCATGGTCCTGCAGGGGGTGTATTGGGAATAAGTGCTTTGTTGATTTTTGCAATGCCTTGATGACCTATGGAATGAGAATGAGTGGTTAAGGGGTCTGTGTTGCATGAATGTGGGCGAAATCCACCGAGCCGTGTCACTCACCTGTAACATCTGGACAGGGCCCGTGGAAATTTAGTGGGATGCATTGGGGATGGCCCCGCAGGTAAGGTTGTGTCTTGTGGCATCCACCGGGGGACGCGGTCTGTAGACCGGGGTATGTACAAAGGTTAGAGTTTTGAGTTTTGGAAAGATGGTTAAGTTTTGTGGTTAAGTTAGTGTTGTGTGTTGTTGTTTCCTCCCTCCACAGGAACAACGAAGAAGATGTACATACTTGCATGATGGTTAAGGGGTTCAGCATGTTAAGGAAGTGTAGGTAGGTAGTCCGACTCACTTCCCACAGCCCTTCCTGATTTATTTCATAGGTTAATTAAGTGTGTGACAGTAAGTGTTAAGGCTGGAATGGTAGCCCTGCGGTGAACCTTGCAGGAGCTACGGTTCCAGGGGGGGGGCTGTGTTATGAATTTGGTAATGCAACATCTAGAGCTAGGTAGATCTGAATAGGTAGGTATTCGGCTGTCGTGACAGGGACTCTACATGTAATAAGTTCTTGATGTTTAGGCGGTTGTCGGGGTAAGATGTATGAGTGTGGATCTACCTGGAGATTCGAGTGTTAAATAGTGAGGGGTTAAAGGTAACGCCCCTGTGAGTCTCACCTAGTAATCAAACCTTTGTCCTTTATGGCACTGCAAACCACATAAACATTAGTTAGGTCCTTAGCGCAACATTAAATAATCCCCTTTCCCTGACAAGGACTTCGTATTAAATTGACAGGAAACCAGGTCAAAAACACCACCACAATTGGCCGCCACCGTGTACACCTCCAAAGGCCTAAAAACCTGGCCGGCACGTGTTATGCCAGGACCGCAGGGTCGCGTAACGGGGGAGATGTCAGGAGTCGCGGGAGGCTTTGATTGGCTGAGGAGTGCGCAATGTGACGTCATCGGCCACCAATATAGGCGACGGTCGGACGCCATTTTAGTTGAGTTGAGTTGAGTTCGTGGCAGGCACTGGGAGACGCAGGCAGGCACCAGAGAGTTGAGCGGTGGTGGAGAGTTGGAGAGGACACGCCATTCCAGTCGCAGTTCGAGTGCAGTTCGGGTTGTAGGGAGTCGCAGGAGACACACGAGAGCACACCCAGTTGGCACTGAGCAGTTCGTTGGCACTTGGCTGCCAGCACTCCCGCGTCGTCGAGTCGAGTGGAGTTGAAAGGAGTCCTTCCTGTCCCTGGTCAAGTGGAGCCGCTGGCCTGCGTCGGACGCGTGGTGCTTGGAGCGAGGGGCCTCGTGGTGTGCGATCGGGCCGGAAGGAGCGGTGCTGGACACCAACAATACAAGACGACAAAGACAGATAAGCCCGATCTCCGCGTATATTTTGAACGACGGGACGTGTTATTTTCGTGATTAATCTCCCTCGTTTGTGTTTGCTGTCAGTCGTGTGGGGACGTCCCGATTTAGGTTTATTAGAGTTATTAGATTTACCGGCGGGCTTTTTCACTGGCTTTACTTTTCCTAATAAACCCTTATATTACTTTTTGTACATAATATCTGAACGCAGTTTTCCTGGGTGTTTGATTTTAATAGATAAGGTTGCGGAGCCTTCGCTGCGGCCCGCCATTCCGCGCGTTGGTGTTGAACTTGAGTCCGCCATTGAGTGTTCGCCTCGGGAGTTAAAGTCTCGCAAATCGGTCATCCGTAACTGTGGTGTTAATCACGGTTACGCGACAGTATGTATGTATGTATGTATGTATGTATGTATGTATGTCCCCTCAAACGTATACCACTCAGAGCTGAGGATCTGGTCACATGACAGGGTGATGCGATTACGTCTGATGTCATTATGGCGGTACGGCGGCTGACTCTCCACACCGCCATTTTGATTCCTATGCCGTTCATGCCGAACATATCGTCGAACCTGTCATATATCACAATCGTCATGCTCTACCTTTACGTTTTTCATTCAGTGTGAAACACAAACAAACTGATTGTTAAAATGACCATCAAATATCGAAAGCATCGGCGTTGCGGCTCTTCCATCAAAACAGTGCGTACCCAACCCTTGTGGGGGTATAATCTAGATTACAGTAGATCTTCCCTCAGTCCTGTAAGTAAAACTTACCCCACGGATGTCGGGATTCCTCCAAATTTCTTTGTTTAATGTTATAAACAGCATTAGCGACTGTTTAAAAAGCTAATCATGTGTGTTTGTGGTTTATAATATTTTACAAGCCCGGCTACGCCGCTGTTAGACTTTCGGTCTTGTTTTATTTATCCATTTCTCCCATTTCCAAGCTGCTTCTGTATCTTCATTGAATCCAAGTATTTTTTTAATAAACCTTCAAGATGGGATTCATACTGCCACCCTAAGTTTAATCACATACACAATTTACTGTTACATTATTTGATGCATATAAGAGGCTTATTACATCAAATGTTTGATACATTCCCATCCTAAAAAAAATTCTGAGATGAAGTGGGGGGGGGGGGGGGGGTATTGGGGGTGAGGGGGGGCGAGGGGGCAGGGAGGTGTTGCAACTTGTGGCCACAACAGAATTGTGCGTGGCACCGAACGGGTGGTGGGGACGATACTGGTTTCAGAAGCAGGAAGCTGTTTTCATCTACAACGAATTAGGCTTTAAGTTCAACAAACAGAACAGGCCAATATACAAGTACGCCTTACCCTTAACAGGACAGTATTGCTCTTTGTGGTGATCGATTTTCAGGGTAAGTGTTGGACTTAATAAAATACAATTATTAAATCCAAACTACATGATGAACCCTCACCACCCCCCACAGTCCCCCACCCCTCAGCACCCCCACCTCACCCCCGCCAATTATGCTTTGATAAATTGCGATCTGAAACAATATTAAAGCTTTGCATTTTGAATGAACCACGACTACATACGGCTACTTGTACCGTTGCTTCTCACGCTGCTGTCTATTTGCATAAATGACATTTGCATAAATAGTCTCGCAGGGACAAGGTTAGTTTGATCCCGTCTTCATTATGCACCACCGGTTTATATGACACCCCCGTCCCCACCGTCTCTTTTGCAACGCCGCACCCATTATCGCCGCATTTCATATTCAAAACATAAGTGCTGTGTATTCAGCACCACATAGAGGCGATGTAGTAATTAATGATACGGCTCCGGGAATCGCACCAAACGGCATCGATGAACGATGCACAAAACACAAGCCTCCCACCCCAAATCATCCCAGCTCAACCAACCCTCTCGTACCTCTTCCAATAAACAGTAACATTGTCTCAGGGCGTCAGATCGAACGTTGGATTGATTAAGCGTCCTAGTGAGGCGCGTCCGGACCCTTTGGCGGACAAGTGGGCAACACCCTCAACAACCCCATCCCCTCCGTCTACCACCCTCATCCTCCTTCCTCCACCAGCCAGCCCCGTACACTCCGCACCTCTGATTAAATGCCTAATGCGCTTTGTCTTTACGGCTTGTAAGCGATATTAGCGCGAAGAGGCGGTAGGGCCCTCGAAAAGACAAAATTATCATTTAAATTGCCTTGAAGTCAAAATTGCTTTCATCAATTTCCCTGACTTATGAGGTGCCTGTCTGATAGCCGTTGGGGGTCAACGCACAATATATATATATATATATATATATATATATATATATATATACGCACACACACACATACAGTGGGGAGAACAAGTATTTGATACACTGCCGATTTTGCAGGTTTTCCCACTTACAAAGCACGTCAAGGTCTGTAATTTTTATCATAGGTACACTTCAACTGTGGAAGACGGAATCTAAAACAAAAATCCTGAAAATCACATTGTATGATTTTTAGGTAATTAATTTGCATTTTATTGCATGAAATAAGTATTTGATACATCAGAAAAACAGAACTTAATATTTGGTACAGAAACCTTTGTTTGCAATTACAGAGATCAGACGTTTCCTGTAGTTCTTAACCAGGTTTGCACACACTGCAGCAGGGATTTTGGCCCACTCCTCCATACAGATCTTCACCAGATCCTTCAGGTTTCGGGGCTGTCGCTGCGCAACACAGACTTTCAGCTCCCTCCAAAGATTTTCTATTGGGTTCAGGTCTGGAGACTGGCTAGGCCACTCCAGGACCTTGAGATGCTTCGTACGGAGCCACTCCTTAGTTGCCCTGGCTGTGTGTTTTGGGTCGTTGTCATGCTGGAAGACCCAGCCACGCCCCATCTTCAATGCTCTTATTGAGGGAAGGAGATTGTTGGCCAAGATCTCGCGATACATGGCCCCATCCATCCTCCCCTCAATACGGTGCAGTCGTCCTGTCCCCTTTGCAGAAAAGCATCCCCAAAGAATGATGTTTCCACCTCCATGCTTCACGGTTGGGATGGTGTTCTTGGGGTTGTACTCATCCTTCTTCTTCCTCCAAACATGGCGAGTGGAGTTTAAACCAAAAAGCTCTATTTTGGTCTCATCAGACCACATGACCTTCTCCCATTCCTCCTCTGGATCATCCAGATGGTCATTGGCAAACTTCAGACGGGCCTGGACATGCGCTGGCTTGAGCAGAGGGACCTTGCGTGCGCTGCAGGATTTTAATCCATGACGGCGTAGTGTGTTACTTATGGTTTTCTTTGATACTGTGGTCCCAGCTCTCTTCAGGTCATTGACCAGGTCCTGCCGTGTAGTTCTGGGCTGATCCCTCACCTTTCTCATGATCATTGAGGCTCCACGAGGTGAGATCTTGCATGGAGCCCCAGACCGAGGGAGATTGACTGTCATCTTGAACTTCTTCCATTTTCTAATAATTGCGCCAACAGTTGTTGCCTTCTCACCAAGCTGCTTGCCTATTGTCCTGTAGCCCATCCCAGCCTTGTGCAAGTCTACAAATTTGTCCCTGATGTCCTTAGACAGCTCTCTGGTCTTGCCCATTGTGGAGAGGTTGGAGTCTGATTGAGTGTGGACAGGTCTGGAGACGGCTTTGCGGTCGGTCTTTGCGGTCTTTGTGGTCGGAGACGGTCTGGAGACGTCTTTTATGCAGATAACGAGTTCAAACAGGTGCAGTTAATACAGGTAATGAGTGGAGAATGGGAGGGCTTCTTAAAGAAAAAACTAACAGGTCTGTGAGAGCCGGAATTCTTACTGGTTGGTAGGTGATCAAATACTTATTTCATGCAATAAAATGCAAATTAATTACTTAAAAATCATACAATGTGATTTTCAGGATTTTTGTTTTAGATTCCGTCTTCCACAGTTGAAGTGTACCTATGATAAAAATTACAGACCTTTACGTGCTTTGTAAGTGGGAAAACCTGCAAAATCGGCAGTGTATCAAATACTTGTTCTCCCCACTGTATATACATACATATATATATATATATACACACATATATACATATATATACGCACACACATATATATATATATATATATATATATATATATATATATATATATATATATATATATATATATATATATTGTTAGGGTTCTCCGCCACCCTTCTGACCCTTACCAAGGGGGGATTAAGCCCCTTGTTCTTTCTGGGCCTGGCGTAACCAAGAGACTTGAAACGCCTCTTCTGGGCAAAACGCAAGGTAGGGTTTCGGGACCAAGTCTCGCTCGTACCTAAATCCCTGCGCCGCCATGGAAGCAAGGAAGCAAGCCTCGCACGAGCCTGATTTGGGTACACCGAGTGGATTGAGTACCACATGGTCCGTGCAGTTTAGGTAGTGGAACCCGATTCGAGCGGTTCTATTCGTACCACGCTTAGCCAATGAGGAAATCACGAGAATGATCGAATGGAACAGGAAGAACACAGGTTTAATTATGATTCCCACACGTATATACAATGATCGGTGGACACAGAGACAGAGAGCAGCACTTAGTCAGTCTTATCTTACTCCCCAGACTCGGGCCCGTCACAATCACACAGGGAATTTCAGGCAGGTTGATGTTCCGCCCAAACGCGTCGACGTGGTCGTCCAGCAACGGCCCCGTCCGCCTCTCCATGGTCCCAGCACGTCCCGCGAAGATGGCAAGCAGGCGGTGGAAGGAACCTCGTAGCGCGTCTCCCGAACAAAAGGGCAGCCGATGAGGTAGGACCGAAAATGCGCGTCTCTCAGAGCGGCTGGCGGTTACACAGCCGTTATCACTCGTGTAACTCGATGCACTGTACGCGGCTCGGCCTCAAGCTCAACTGAGCGTCACTTTATATTAGTGCATATCCTGGTTCAATGCACGTCTTTCCGCCGATCGCGTATCTCCCAAAGTCATCTTCGGCTCACCGCACTCCTTCAACTCTCGAGTCCTTTGACGCTCTCCACTCGCAAGTCCTCAGTTCATCAGTCCTTCTCGCGCGAGTCCTCAGTTCATCAGTCCTCACATCAGTCCTCTTGGGGGCTTTGCGTGACGGGTTATATAGATACGCCCCGAACCTTTTCGAACCCTCTCGAACCTTCCAACCACGCCCTGTGACGCAGTGCTGCCACCACACCCTCTAAGCCCTGGTTGGCGGCTCGTGCTTACCGTCAGCTCATCTGCCGCCCCTCATTCGGCCCCGCCCCGACCCTGCTAGGCCTGCCTCGTGTTAATTCGTCCAAAATGAACCATAGTCAGCGCAAAGGGGCATGAGGCTAGGGAGGCGGGATAGTCAGTAGAAGTAGGACCTATTCTCCTTACTCTACTCAACGCAGAACTAACATAGGAAAAGGACTAAGCTCACAAATACTAAGAAATAACTACACTATCGTGAGGATACATGTTGCTTGTGTGACTAACTATGAGGGGAAAATTTTAACCTTTATAATACTGACTGTACAGAACTCTCAAAACCACAACAATATATATATATATATATATATATATATATATATATATATATATATATATATATATATATATATATATATATATATACATATATATATATATATATATATCTATCTATCTACTGAAACGCAAAAGAAACTTACCACCTTTGAAACCTTTAAATATCAACAATAACACTGCGTGTAGTAAATGTGTGAACTTATTTGTGGAAAATAGTGTCCTCACTGTCAGACAAAACGGTCACGGATGGTCACCTGAACCTTCAATGGTCACTTCATAGCACAGCTGTTGAACAGCCGTTTTGACTGTCAGTGATTAGCCAAGGGGTACGGGATGATTTTAATGAGCTGCACGTGATGTCTTGATATTGGCTTTAAAAAGGCCAGTGCAAAATGGGCATTTAAATCAACATGCCACGATTGTCAAGGGATCAACGGCAGCGTGCCCTGGGCATGCTGCAAGGCGGACTGAGCTACCGTGAGGTGGCACGTCGCCTTGGCTGTTCACACCAGACTATATCGGCCCTGGTGGACAGAGACACCCTCCACAACTCTGCAGATGACAGACCTCGATCAGGGAGGCCAAGAGTCACCACTGCAAGGCAGGACAGGCAGATGGTCCGAAGTCACCTGCGGGATCGATTCCGTCCAGCATCCCGCACTGCGGCAGAAACTCCGGGGCATGCAAACCCACGGATCTCCAATGATACTGCACGAAGACGACTGCATGACTATGGTCTGACTGCCAGAAGACCATACAGAAGCCCCGTGATGATGGCTGCCCATCGCTGCAACCGACAGAGATGGTGCCAGCAGCATCAGCGGTGGACCTTGGCGCAGTGGAACGAGGTCACTTTCAGCGATGAGTCAAGGTTCTGTGTGGACAGTCCTGATGGGCGTGAGCGTGTCTGGAGAAGAACTGGTGAGCGATATGCCGATTGTTGCGTGCGTCAAGCCAACAGGTGGGTTGGCCCAAGTGTAATGGTGTGGGCCGCCATATCAGGCCGGTACAGGACGCCACTGGTGGTTGTGGATGGGAATCTTAACGCCCAGCGGTATGTGGATAACATCCTGCGACCTCATCTGCTGCCATTCCTGCTAGACCACCCAGAACTGAGAACCTTTCAGCATGACAACGCTCGTCCCCATGCTGCTCGCTTTACCACTGCATTTCTCCAAGGCGAGAACATCAACACCATGCAGTGGCCTGCGCTCTCCCCTGACCTGAATCCCATAGAGCACCTGTGGGATGAGCTTGGGAGATGCGTAGTTGGCAGGGCCAGGACACGGGCAGAGCTGCTTCAGACATTGAGGACTGAGTGGGACAGAATCCAGCAGCAATCCATCCAAAGACTGGTAGGCAGTATACGCCGACGATGCACTGCCTGTATCCAAAACAATGGTGGCCACACACGCTATTGAAAGGGGACTGACATTGCACCCTGTGCTGTTCTGTACTGTAGAACAAACTGATGAGATGGTGTATCTTGGTCAAAAACTTGACATGTCATCAATAAAATGCCAATGTTTCAATTAGCAATTGTTGGTTTGTTTTATTTTGAACTGTTACAATTTTATTACATTTCAAACAAGTGGTAAGTTTCTTTTGCGTTTTCGGTCTTTTTGAAGTTGGTCAAAATGGTCAAAATGGTCAAATTTTTCGGTCAAAATGCCCATTTTGCACTGGCCTTTATAAAGCCAATATCAAGACATCACGTGCAGCTCATTAAAATCATCCCGTACCCTTGGCTAATCACTGACAGTCAAAACGGCTGTTCAACAGCTGTGCTATGAAGTGACCATTGAAGGTTCAAGTGACCATCCGTGACCGTTATGTCTGACAGTGAGGACACTATTGTCCACAAATAAGTTCACACATTTACTACACGCAGTGTTATTGTTGATATTTAAAGGCTTCAAAGGTGGTAAGTTTCTTTTGCGTTTCAGTATATATATATATATATATATATATATATATATATATATATATATATATATATATATATATTGTTGCGAATATGGAATTTGGCCTCCATATCCGCTTGTAAATATTCCCCTATTTTCCCCAATACTCCCCAACTATCCCCAATCCCCCATTCCCTAGTCCCATTGTCTGTAAACAACAATCAGTAGAGCCGACCTTCCCCTTTTTCCCCCATTAAATGTCGTGCCCAGGTCCACCGCATCACACGTAGACAACTTTCGGACATCTTGCTAGTTATTCTTAGTCTATGTCAGTTAAGGACTCGTTTCCATTAATTATGACTCTTCGTTGCCCAGAATGTGATTATATGGCACCAGTAGTGAGTTTAGGACCTTTCCCGTACCTCCTCCCATCTTCTTCCCCGTCTACAACAACAGAGGGGCGCTGCGCGGGGGGGAGTGTGCGTCCTCCCACCGGCTCGGTTCGCCGCCATCGACAATGCGCTCCAGACGATGCACTCCAGACCATGCGCTCCACGGGGTTACCACGAAGGGGCTCCTTGTCAGCTCCTCGTCAGGGGCGGAGCCGGTAACCCCCCCCCCACACGCACCCAATGAGAAGCAACGTGCCGATTCCACGAGGCGGAGCTGACGAGCTGAGGGCGTGTCACTCCCCGCCGGATATACGCGGCCACGTAGCGGACGTGACGTCAGATGCGCCTGAACTACGGAGAGCAGAGGAAGCCACCGCCACCCCCAGCGCGACGATACCTCCCCGCATCTTTGGACCGGACCGAACCGGGTCGATTCTGCCCTGAGCCCAGGTGCACCTGGAGCCATCGATACCCGCTTTCCTACTATCAATCCCCGTGTGAGTCAGCCTTGTCCCGTTTGCCTGTCGTCTGTTGGGGTTAATATAAGGTTGTGTCTAAGTGCCCACCTTTCTGTGCTGTACCTCTCGTCCCTGTAATCTGACCTTCCGCACGAATATAATCTCCTCCGGAGGTCTTGAGAACCGTATCCCTGGTGTCGTCATTTTAATCCCAGCCGTGTGTCTGTTCCTTCATTGACCTAGCATCGCGCGACTAGTCAACGTTCGGGTATAATATCGAGTATAATCTTGTGCAGACGTGGTCATCCCAAAACCGCTCGGTGAATAACATCCAAGCCACGTCTGTAACAATTGGTGTCGAGGAGTGGAATTCGAACCCGGGACTAAATTTATTAGGCCCAAATTTGTAACAGTTAGAATCGATTCGGAGCGCGTTTCCCGCGCGAAATTATAACGGCCGAAATTTGAATTTGTTTTACGAAAATAAAAAAAAAAGCCGAATTTTGAAAGTCGCGCTATGGCGGATCAAGACAGCTGGGGTCCGGTAGAGGAGAGAGAGGTAGGGTCGATCCAGGACCAAAATGAGGGACAGGAGGAGAGCGAAGCAGTGAGGGCGGCAGGTTCGCAAAATAGCGCCGTCACGCACGAAGAAGCGGGCGCGCAAAATGGCGCCTCGCTGATCACCGCGCCAGCGACCGTGGCAGCGCCCCCGGTGGATTTGAACTTGTTTTTTATGCAAATGAAGGCCCTTATGGACAAGAATAATGAAGAAATGGAAAGCAGAATAATGATGGGAATGAGGGCTGATAGTGAGCGGATGGGGAACCGGATGGATGCTCAGGGTGAGCGATTGGAGGACCAAATGGGGGTAATGGGGAACCGGATGGATGCTCAGGGTGAGCGATTGGAGGGCAAAATAGGGGTAATGAGGGACGAAGCGAGGGGTACCAGTGAGGGATTAGACAATAATTTTAAGGGATTAGACAATAATTTTAAGGGATTAGACATGAAATTTGGGAAATTAGACGATAGATTAGGGGAAATACAGGAGGGGTTAACGGGGGTAGAAAACAGAATGGCCGCTCAAGAGAATCAAATGGAAGGGATGCAAAAAGGGTTAGAGGGGTTAGAAAACACCATGGAAGGCAAATTGAGGGACATGAGGGACCAAGCGGAAAGGGAAGTTAACCAAATGGGGCAGCAGATAGAGGGGGTCAGAATGGGGGTAGAAACCAAACTGGATGCTCACAGGGAGGAAATGGAGCAGATGAGGGTGGCATCTGGGCAGGAGATGCAAGTGATGGGAGAGGAGATCAGGAGAGGAGTGAGTGAGGAGGTCGGAGGAGTGCGCGAGGAGGTGAGGCACTGTAAGGAGCACATGGAGAAGGAGGTGAGAAAGGGGACTGTAAAGTTACAAGGGGGCATAGAGGACCTGACGCAGGAGGTGGAGCAGCTGACGGTGGGACAAACGGAGTTAGTGGAGCAGGTTCAAAGGAACACTGCGGTATTAGGAGGTTTAAAAGCGACACAAAACGACATAAAAAACGACTTGATAGCGACAAAGAGGGAATGTCAGATGGTACGTGAGGGACTGACAACGAGGTTGGACGAGGTGATAGAGGTAATGGAGACGAAGGACCGGCAGGTGAGGACGCACCTGGAAACGGTCAAGGTAGCCTTAGAGGATGAGCTTGAGGAGACGTACCGGGGAATGAAAGAGGTGAAGCAGAAACTAAAAGAAGTGGAAGAAGGGATGAGCGAAATTAAGAAGCGACGGAGAGGGGATAAGAAAGAAATAAAAGAGGAGATAAAAGAATTGGTCCAAAGTCTGTGTTCGGATCGTAATGATGTGCTCATTAACCGGATGAGGGATTCGCAGGTGATGGAGGAGAAGCGAAGAGGAAGAGGACCCGGTGTAAGTGGTGACCAATATGGTCGTGCGTATGATGCGCCAGGGGATTTAAGAAGCTTGGGGGTCGAGATGGACCCGGGTGTTCGTGAGAGGCCGTTGGTGAAGTGTGCGACAGGTCTGGTGTGCGAAAGAGGGGGTGTGCGAGAAAGTCCGACTCTGGGGTGTGTGAGGAAAAAGTGCGTGCCAAGGAGTAGTGAGGGTGCTGGCGAGAGTGAGTCGGTCGTAGCGCGTGTGCGAGGGAGCACATGGAAGCGTGGTGTGGTGAGTGTTACAGAGGGTGTGACGGGAGAGTGTGCGCGAGAAAGGTGTGTGACGGACAGGTGCATGAGGAAAGAGTGCGCTGTCAGAAGTAAGGAAGAGTGTCCACCTGTGGTGAGTGTTACAGAGGGTGTAACGGGAGAGTGTGCGCGAGAAAGGTGTGTGACGGACAGGTGCACGAGGAAAGAGTGCGCTGTCAAGAGTAAGGGTGAGTGCGTTGTCAAGAGTGGTGGTGAGAGTATTGAGAGTGACAAGGAGAGTGAGTTGGTTGTGACAGGTGAGCGAGGATGTACACCTGGGATGGAAGGATGCACACCTGGAATGGTAGAGCGTGAGTGGGAATGCACGCTGGAGTTGGTGGTGAGGCACATGGTTGGGTGTGCGAATGAGGGCACACCTGTGATTGTCACAGAGGAGGTGACCGAGGAGGGGGCGCGAAGCGGTGTATTGGTGAGGTGTGCGAGCAACGAATGTGTGCCAAAGTGTTCGGTGGTCAGGTGTGTGACCAAGGCTGTGAGTGGAATGGGTGTACCGAGGTGTGTAAGGAAAGGTACGAGGGGCATGGAAACGGCTGGATGTGTGAGCAAGGAACGGGCTGCGGGGTGTAAGCGTCCAGGTGAAGCATCGACGTTAGACGGGGTAGAGTTTAGAACGACTTATAGCCGAATCGGGCCCTCGGTGCGTGCCGGGCCTCGCGTGGAACGGCCGCGTCCAGGCTCCACTAGGCGGAGCTGGCAGCCCGATAGGAAGGGTCGTTATGGCGACCACGTTTTGTTGAGACGTGCCGGCAGGTCGAGATCGGGACATTGGATGGCTCCACGCCGAGGTGATGCGTGGGATCTCGGCCCGGGTAAGCCCCCGTCCCTGCACCGAGTGCCGGACGCATCCAGCCGCTGGCACAAAACAACCAGCATCCATAGTAGTGTAATAATGTTGCTTCTGGGACACCTCCGTTTAACATGGGAAATCCCTATCTAATGTCATTTACCCCCTTGTCTTTTTCAAAAATCATAAACACCTCTATTTCTCCCACCCTCATCTTTATGAACCTTTTGTCTGTAGTACCTATCCTTAATGTTGTTCATTAGACCACTCAAACACTACAAATATTTGTTTTCTCTTATAGACCTATCATCCTTCTTCTACATATCATCTGGCAGATTAATCTTTGACCCATTCACTTCCATATTGACCCTAAAGACCTCTATTTCTCTCACCCTGTTCTTTACGAACCTTCTAACCTTTTGACATGTTATCCTTATTCATTAGACCACTTAAACACCTGTGATCCTTCTGACCTCATGGACCTTTTAACCTTTTACTCTTAATATCATCTGGTGAATATAACCCACTCAAACAACGACCCTACAAATATTTGTTTATGCGTGGGAAATAATTTAATTCTCCTACAACTCTCTTCACCATCTAATATATTAACAAAAAATATGTTTGAGTTTGGTTCTTTATTAAGATATTTTAACTGAGCTAAGATAAAATGGTAAACCTCCCTCAATGTTCTTGCTTGAGCGCCTCCAGTGCCACATACCATTTTTAAATTAAAGTATATATTTTCCTGACAACCATCAAAGTTTTCCGTCCACTCAAAAATATTTCCATCTTTTTTACCCAATTCACCGGTATTTAAATTAATTCTCTTATTTGTTTTGTGAACTTTTTTACCAGTTGCCTTTTCAATTATACCTATTTGATATTTTTCACATTCATTATGTTTTCCATTTATATACCAAGGTTGATTACACCTCCACTCTTTAGTCTGGTTGATACTTGGTTCTATCATTTATATAATAGTAAAAAAGGCGGCGGTAGCCCGTTAAAATCCCCAACCCCCCCCCCCCCCCCTTTTTAACTTATCACTTATATATATCTTATCACTTATATATATCTTATCACTTATGTATATCTTATCACTTATATATATCTTATCACTTATATACTTATATAACCATAAGGGAGACTATCAATTCCATTTTCTAAAATAAACCTCTTATCATCAAAAGCCCCCAATGCTTTCTTATTTATCTCTTCTGAATATAATTGATGTTTATAACTTCTTATTCCATTAATCTTTCTAAACTCTTCTTTCTTTGTTGTTAAACAGTTATAATAATCCTTAAAGTTTATTGTTTCTTTAATAACATTTTTCTTTACACCTTTTAACTTCTTATCAGTCTTTTCAACGTTATTCACAATGTATTTATAAGCATAAGCCTTTGACCTCAATCCCACAAATTCACTCATAACATTTCCTCCTAATTCATCCTTGAACTTTCCAATCACCTTTTTATTTTTAGAAGAGAACAACTCACTCTCTGGACTGTAATTACTCGTGTCATAGATATTAATGTCTCTTTTCATGTCTGAATAAACATCGTTGGTATTAATTTTCAAAATAAAACTATCTGTATCCATATAAAGTAGATTAACATCATTTTGATATTTCTTCCTCAAGTTATTATAAAAGTAATCATACATTAATGACTTTGATAAATCAAGAATTGTTGTCCCAATATAAATAGGTTTGTTCATTTCAATACTCTCTTTAATCAAATGGATCGCACAAAAGTTCTCAGTAAAGACCTCAGCTCGAGTAAAACTCGGTCTATTAATTAATTTTGATGCTTGTTCCCAAGATGTTGATAATCTGATATTTTGTCTTTTCCTCACATTCTCCATAGTCTTACCAAAGACCGCATTATTCATCAATTTATAAAAGTCTTTCTCAAAATCTGTTTTTGACTCTGTTCTTCTTTGTGTATTAAAATCAATGTACCCCTTTAACCAATGACTTTGATTGAACTTTAGAACCCTATGGATCTTCTCTACTCTTAGACCTTTTGATAAATATTGTCGCAAATTTCTTTGGTGTAGAACATAATTTTTCTTGTTATATAATGTAGTAAGTAATTTTTCTGTTGATTCACCTATATCAAACGATCGTTGATAATCACTCAACCATTCTTTCTTTGGACTTTCTTTCTCACAAGCAAATGGGAGATCTTTGTGTAGGTTATGGAGTTCCTCTGGATATTTTAAATCAATTTCAAAATAATAACCAACTTTTTCTTCATCCAATTCTTTTTGTGTAGAGATACATACATCTTGTAAAACGTTTTTGTAGTCTTTTTCCTTTACCCATCTAAGTTTTCCATAAGGAAGAGCCTGAGACATTGCCCAGCCATACAGGTTGTTTGCGTCATAGTACATCAAGTAAGAACTCTCTTTCGTTGGATCATAATTTGGAAGATATTTGTTATTTGCTTTTGCGTATCTACTCGAGCAGACTTGTGAAATTCCACCTCTTTTTGCCTTTTCAATCATCAAAAGCATATCAACATCGGTTATCAAATCCAAATCTTGTTTTGTCATTTTCAACATCGCACTCCAGGCCAATCCAGGTGCTGTGTAGTAGTGAGCAGGATCCAATCCATATCCAGTGCGACAAACAGATCTAAAGGCTTCAAATACATCGGCCAATAAAAGCACATCAGTTTTGAGATACAAATCGTGATACTCGCCAAGATTCCTGATGTTATATTTTTCCCAAACATTTTGTGCGTGTACATAATCTTTATCAGATATATTACTGTTGTTTAATTTGTTATAGAAATTTTCTTTTGAAGGAAGTTGTGTTTCATTGAATCTCTCAAATGAGTCCATATAGTCATAGGGGTAAATTCCCTTTTGTGTTAGAAAATCTTTATCTAAAAAATACTCTGAAAGACATGGAAACTCTTTTAGATTTTGAACCAAGTTAACCAATGGACTTGCCATGAATTTAAATGTATCAAGAAATCTGATATGAGTAATAGGAGATGTGTGAATTGTTTTTGTGAATGAAATGTATTTCTGATCCGTGTTTGGAATTGCTGAGATACTTCCAGAAGTCTTTGAGAGTTCCTTGATAAATAGATGTGTATCATAATGAGCGTTGTTATGAAGAAAGACAGGAATGAAAGAGGGGAGTTGATAATTAATATTACAACTTTGATGAGCCAGACCTCTATATTTACCAGTGAGATGACAATGGTCTCTAACCTTTAGACCTTTACCAATTTTCTCCTCACAAATATGACAGACATTGTTTTTTATAAATTCCCTTTTTTCTTTACTTGTTAAGGACATTGGTTTATTGGTTTCTCTCATTATCTTGGTTAATCGAACACAGTCTTTTTCTAGTCGTTTCACAAACTCCTCTGGGGTATTTGAGCCTCTATACATCTCTAACTTGTTATATTTATCACCAACGGATGATTTGATATAATAACAAAAACCACAAGGAGTATGTTTTTGATATTTATTTGTGTATGATTCTTTTGGATCTGGAGAAGCAGTATCAATTTTTTCTAAAATACTTTCAAAATCAGCATATATAACAAATGGATGTTTGATCTTTTTATTTTCATCTTTGAATGTGATCTTTGAGCCTTCTTTAGGCATATTGATTACCGTTGATTTATGTTCGCCACAATAATTTGAATGTTTATCTAATCTTTCTTGTGAATTGAAGAAGTTAAGACAACGCAAACAAATATATATTTTATTTGTTCTCTTACAGACTTGTGGTTTTATTAATTTAGCAATATCTTTGATGTATGTATAATGTGAATTTTCGTCTGAATTAAAATATAGAAGATTAATATGAGTTTGTTTACAATTGTCAGAAAGCTTTAAAACCTGAATGTTGTTTGTTTCTGTTAGACCATAAACATTAACTGATAAATTATTCATCTTTTCAAATTTAGGAATATCATTTAAAGTCATCGGAAACTTTAGATCTTTCGTATTTAATGTATTCTCATATTTTTTATAATGAGATACTCTTTCATCATGAAAATGTGGAGGATGTAAGTGTGCTAAAATAGACCAGAGAAAACATTTATTGTCTTTATTTTTGATATTGATAACTGCTTTTCTATTTTTGATAACACTGGGTAAATCAATGTAAGAAGAAGCTTTTAGAGGATCTGATTTAAGAATATGAATGTCTATGTAAATAATTTTTCCTATATTGAATCCACTTCCTACGATTGAATTATCCACATCTTGCTCTTGTTTAATAAGTTCATCATAGACTCCTGATGTTTTAAAATCTTGATATGAAGATATAAAGTGTGGCTCAGTTCTCATGTATGGTGCATCTATAACTCCTTCATCCTTTGTCATTTCTAATTTTACTCCCATATAAAATTTAAGTGGTTTCATTTCCTTTAGTGTTTTTTCAATCAACGTTTGAACAGCAGGTTTAACTATTTCTACAGCATCAACTATAGACTCTGGTTCAGGAGGTTTGAAGTTAAAGACTCTTATTTTAATATGTCCTTTGAATGCTCCATCAGAGTTTTTAGTTGTGATAAAATTTGATAAATGTAGATTTGTTTTAAGATGTATTTTGAAGCCTTTCTTGAGGATATTTTTATTACATGTAGAACAGTGTTTTGTTTCAGGTGGAAGAGGGGAAAGTTTGTTTAAAATGTTGTATGTATGTTTTGCGGTGAGAATATGTTGTTTATAATATTTTACTTCCTTCTCGCAAGTATCACAATAAACCATATTTATAGCGTGAGAAAACGTGGTGTTTTATATATATCACTGTGCTTAAAATAAAACACTTTTGAGCTTTACAGCTCCGTTTTATATATATCGCTGTGCTTAAACTAAAACACTTTTTCACTCAGAATCATCTAAGTCATAACTATCACATGAATACTCAGAATCATACTCAGAGTCATCAATAAAGCTACTCTCATAACTATCATTTGAGCACAAACTATTAGTATCATAACTATCATCTGTGTTCAATGAAATACTATCATCACCATCGTCCGAGTTCAATGAAATACTATCATCACTATCGTCCGAGTTCAATGAAATAGTAAAATCTTCACTGCTGTAATGACTCATATTTAATTAGCAGAAAAAACCTTTCCATCTATACCAATATACTTTCTTTCATTAACGGATTCAATCTCTACATTTTTAATATCAAAAGTTATCTTTAAATAATCTCTAACTATCATAGAACGAAATGACATTTCACCAGAAATATTAACATCATTCATTTTACTTAGATCTACACCCTTTGGATTATTAAAGAAAATACAAATGTCTCCTCTAGAATTATTAATGGTCTTATCATTCTTTTTCAAAGTATCGTGGTCAATCACTTTTTCAAGCTTTGAATAAATTGCCAGGAGTAGAGGAGAAACTTTTGTTAGATTTACTTTAATGGATGTCTTTCCAGGTATAGTTAGAGCTCTTCCTTTAAATGAAATAGAGGGGCTCATGTTATTTTCCATAACTGGTTTTACCCAAAAATTTCCATATTTATCTTTGTTCAATTTAACATCTTTGACATATTTTTCTATATCTTCCACCGAAGTAGAGATTGATTGAAATTTGTCTTTTGTGCTTTGAAACATTGTATTTATTAATGAATAAACTTGCGTTTAGTTTAAGTAAAAATTTACTATATAAATATGATAAGTTCTGAAGGATATTTAGAATTTCCAGACTCTCCATATGATAAATTAGAGAATTGTCCAGCTTGTGATAGAATAGGGCTTAATAATGAGGGTTCATATAAACAATGTTTATTCTGTGATTATATTCTAATTAATGATAATAAGAAATATAAAAAAACATATAACTCTTTTAAATTAGAACCAAAAATGAATTACTTTACAAGATTAATAAGAGAGATGAATGTTAAGCATTATGGTGATAATACACCATTTCTTACAAGGAAAGAGACTCTTTGTATTGAGGAAATGTATAAGGGTTTAATGATATTTATTATTCAAAATAATTTTAATGGAAATGTTAATACAAGATACTATATAAATAAAATAATGAATTATTTTGAAATTAAACCCGAACTCAGGATAAAATATAGAGTTTCTAAAATAGCTCAAAAAAAGTTAGATGACTTGTTTTCCAAATATATAAATGAATGATTTTTTACCCGTTTGGGAAAATAAGATAAAGTTTAATAACCATAAAAACATTCCAAATTCATTGAGATGTCTAATAGTTGGTTCAAGCGGATGTGGGAAAACCTGTTTACTTTTAAAGATGCTCCTTGGTCCTAATTTTTTAGATTATGATAATTTAATAATTTTTACAAAGTCAAGTTTTCAACCCGAGTATCAACTACTCTCACAGGGTTTTAATGCAGGTCTTAAAAAGGAAGACATTATCGGTTTATTTAAACTTCAAAACAAACTGAATGATTATAATATTGAAGATATAATACAATTATTTTGTGATACACAGAAATCAAAATCGAAACCCATAACTTGTATTCTCAGTGATAATACGGATGATATACCTTCACCTCAAGATTTAGATAAATCAAAAAAGAACCTCGTCATCTTTGATGATTGTGTTAATGAGAGAAACCAAACAGTAATGGATAGCTACTATACAAGAGGGAGACATTCTTCTTGTAATTGTATATATCTTAGTCAATCATATTTTCAACTCCCTCGACGCTCAATAAGAAACAATGCCAATACTTTTATTTTATTTAAGTTAAATTCAATAGATGTAAATAATTTTTGGAGAGATAATTGCTCTACGTTATGTAGTAAAAAAGAATTTGAAAATTATATGAAACACACAATTGGAAAATATAAATATATTGTTGTGAAACAAGATGAGATACTAAATGATATTTTTCAATAAATAAATACAGAAAATGAATACCGAAGAAAGAGAAAGAAAGTTTAAGGAACATCAACAATTAGTTTCAAAAGTTGTTAAACAACAGGAAGAGATAAAGAAGAAACGGAGACAGAAACTAACTGGTGAAGAAGCCTTTGAAAGAAAACAAGAGAAATTCTTTAAACCACTTTTGAAAACTCAACACTCACCTACAGTTCCCACGGTAGAATTTACTCCGAAAAAACTTCAAATGCTCAAAGATTTTAGTCAGATAACAAAACAAGAACTTGGTGAATTAGAATATGATGACGAGGGATTATTTCGGAAACTTGAGCAGGTAAATCAACCCCCTAATTATGTTGTGGAAGCTCTTCAAAACAATGAATATTCGGCGGGTTCAAAAACCAGAGCAGGTCTCATTCCAACAGAAGAACCAGCAGTGTTTCATCTTGTGGAAGAAAAGGTATTGATATTTAATGATGAATTGATGTTCTTGAGTTCTACTCAACCAAATGTTAAATTAACTCCAAGATTAATGTTTCTTCTAACAAACCCCGGATTCAGCGGTTCAAAATATTTTGAGGAACCACTTGATATGGAAAGAGAGGAAGATAGGGTATATATTGAGTTGTTAAATGCACTTGATTATGGAGTTTCTGTTGCTGGTAAAAGTAAGAAGAATGAGAAGGAGAAACATATTATTGATGCTTTAAGTAAACTTGGTTCAGGTGTTAGTTTTCTTCCAAATGACCCATCACAATTAGTTAATAGGCTATTATTGTTGTTAGGTAGTAAGAAGGCTGGAAACAACAATTGTTTTAATGAATCCTCAGCCATTTTAGATCAGTTGATGAATATGAAAATAATTAATAAATGTCAATACAAAGATATTTTATTAGATATTAAATAAGATGAGAAGCACAATTCTTAGTTTTAATTTCACAACGAGCGATTACACAGCTTCATTCCCTTACCCACTACAACTTGACCCCCTTACCTCATATGAGGCATCTTTATTGTCGATGGAAACTTATAATACCTTGTTTAATATCACAGAGAAAAACAGCAAGTTTAGTTATAATCCAGGAAGTGGATATAAAACTATAACTGTTTCACCTGGAGCTTACGAGATTTCTCAAATATCTTCAGAAGTCTCTCGCCTTATGAAAGAAAAAGGTGATGAACCAAAAAATATTGTAATAGATATTCAAAAACACACTTCAAAATCAACTATTAAACTTAAAAATAATTATAAAGTTGATTTCACGATTGAAAATTCGTTTAGAGAGCTATTGGGTTTCTCTTCAAAAACGATTGAAAATAACGGGACGTTTTACAGTGATAATGTTATCCAAATATCCTCCGGTATAAATTCAGTATTAATTCATTGTGATTTGATTGATGGTGCTTATAACGATGGAATAAGAACAAATACAATATTTTCATTCAGTGCATACTCAACCCCGATTGGTTATAAATTTAATATGGAACCAAAAAATCTTGTCTATTTACCTGTGTCAGGAAAAACCATATACAGAGTAAATTTTAGGATAACCGACCAAGATAATCGTATGATATCCTTTAATGATGAAATTATATCCATCAGAATTCACCTACGTGAAGTTTTTCAATAAATAAATAATGGTTATTGTGAGAAAACACGAGTTGGGAAAATATAAAATAATTACAGGGGAGGGCATGTTCCTTTCACCAGACTATACAAGGTATGTGGGTAGAGGATACTATAAACCTAAGAGACAACGAGGTGTAGGTCATCAATTTCGAAATAAAGGAGATGGGATAATTGATACTCTAATGGGTATTGGTTCAACCATCCTTAAACATAAAGACCTAATTGGTTCAACTGCTTCTGCCGTGGGCTCCGTTGCGGGTGCTATAAAGAGTATAAAAGATGCTCAAAAGGAGTCTCATAAATTACAAGCAATCAAAGAAATAAAAAAAGGTAAAACTCAACTATCTTCACAAGAACGACAAAAAATCATTAAAATACTTGGGTCAGGGTTTCAACAATTTTAATGCTATATAAATACAAGTATGGAAGCGATTGATAGTATCTATGATTTGGATGATACGATTATCATTTCAAACTCCACTAAAAAGGAAGACTATTTTAAGGTAAATGCTATAACAGGAACAGACTGGAATTCAAACGGAACAAAAAGTTTTGAAATAAATAATCAACAAACTTACTTGAATATAGCTGATAGTTTCTTGCTGTGTAAATTTAAATTCACTAAGGCTGCGAATAATACTAATGCTACACTCGTAAATGATTTCTTCTGGAAAATGTTTGACAGTGTCCGCCTGTATATTGGAACACAAGAGGTTGAAGCGGTTGATTATGTCTCTGCTACATCTGAAATGATGAAATTTACACTATATTCGTTTAGTGATAGAATGGGTAAGGGAGCTGTTGAGGGTTTTATTCCTGATATGTCAACAGGTACAAACGCAGACCCTGGTTATAGTCAAAGGAAGTCAATGTATAATGATGACGCAAAAGCTGAGAATAGTTTTACCGTAGCAGTACCTCTGAAAGGTATATTTGGATTTTGTGATTATGATAAAGTTTTGTATGGGCTTAAAATTAGATTTCAACTACAAAGGAATGATAATGTAAATAGATTGCTTTTTGGGGATGAAAATGCTTTTGGAGAAAATAATAAATTTGTTATTAATGATTTGTGTTGGTATATCAGTGAATATACTCCTAATCTTAAAACGGAAGAGATGTTAAATAGAAGACTTAACTCAAAGAAACCGCTAAATGTATCATACCTTAAAAGAAGATGTCAACACGTTAAACTGGAACACACTACCTACACTTGGAATTTAGGTGTTCTTCAAGGAAAGCCACGATACCTCTGGCTCATTTTTAAAAAACCAGATGGAGAGGACGGTACTAATAAGAATAATGCCCTGAGTGATAATGCAAAGGTGAAACAACTTCGGGTTTCTCTTGATGGCACATTTTATCCGCGAGATAGATTGGAAATTGATTGGGAAAAAAATGATTATGCGGAAGCCTACAAGTCCTACCAAAAGGTGTGTGAAAGTAATGGTAATAATGATCCTATTTTGGATATGGTTGCGTTTCAAAAACTTTATACAATCTACGCAATTGACCTGAGTTCTCAAAAGGAAACTATAAAGTCTAATCGAGTGGATACTTCTCTATACATTGAAAGAGGGGAGAGTGAAGAGGTTAATGCATATTGTTTGCTTTTGGAGGAAACAGAATTACAGATTAATACAGATAATGGTGTTATGATTAATATCGCATAGGTTTTTTCTCATAAATAAATGGTTGGGGTATATGTTAATCAAATCAATCTTAATAAATTAACATCTTGTATTCAAAATCAAAAGCCTTGTATTATTAATGTTAATACAATTCAAAGAAAAGGAGCTGTAAGAATTGATGTTTTACTCACACACACACAAGTAAAAACACTAAATGATGTTGGATCACTTAAAATTAAAATGACGAAACCTATGTTAAAGAAATATTCAATAGACGAGTCAAGAGGAGGATTTCTCCCGTTTCTAATTCCTTTATTTGCTGGTTTAAGTGCGGCGGGAGCATTGACTGGTGGTATTTCAGCAGCGGTAAAAACTGCTAACGAAAGGAAGGCACAACTAAAAGCTCAAAAAGAATTGGAAAGACATAACAAGGAGTTGGAGAAACAAATTAGTGGAAGTGGTGTAATTGTAGATTTTGCTCAAAAACTTGAAAGTCTACCTGATAAAGCTAGATTGTTGGTTGGAGATATGCTTTCCTCTATCGCTCAAGCGGGTGTTAAACTAACTAAACGGGGTAATGGATTGTATCTTTCTCATAAATAAATGGATAAATGGTTTAAACAATTTGGAAAGAATACAACGTCAAATATAGAACTAGCTAAGTATTGTAAAACACTAAAAATTGATAATGTGGTTATTTGTATGAGAGATGAATTAATACATATAAATAAGAATACAAAGAATATTATTATGAATTTAGACACACAGAATGGTTCTCATTGGGTTTGTATTCATAATAGTCAGGATAAATATTATTTTGATAGTTATGGTATGCCACCACCTGTTGAAGTAATACAATTCTTACAGAATGGTGTTTATCAAACATTCCAAGTTCAAGAAATTAATTCTAAATGTTGTGGCCAATTATGTTTATATGTATTATTTCAACTCAACAATAATGAAAATTTTTATGATATCATTTTTTATCTAATATAAATGACCTATGTTGGAAAAGATGGTTCTATCTTTGGAAAATCCTCTCAGGATATTGATTTATCAAATTATTATACAAAGGCACAGGCTGAACGACAAAAATATAGTGTAAGTAAAAATATTAATATGAAGAATACTTATAAATTAATCAATTATCCAAACCCTACAGATGCGAATGACTTAATTAGATTAAGTGATTTATCACAATATATATTTTTAAAGAAAACAGCACGTTTTGTGAAAGAAGTAAAATTTACAACCACAACACCTGGTTATACTGACCATACACCTTTCCTCATTGAATTTAACTACCTGCTTACAATTGAATTTTATAAAGAAGGACATTTAGTTAATATGCGAATTAATAAATGGGGGTATGATATGCCTGATTTAGGGTATAATTGGTCTTTTTCAATAAACATAGAAGACCTACATGATTTAAATCAGTCTCGTAAAGAAGAATATTATCCACTTGGTGAGGATAAGGATTTATGTGGAAGTACAATTAGTAAACAACAAATACGTGATTTTAAGAAAATAAAAATATATGATAGTATAGCGATGGTTCGCATGACAAAGAAGGAAGGTAATGAGATAAGGATAGAAAGCCGAGGAATACAAACCGATTTGGTAGTGGGAAGATGGGGTGGTATTACCTGTCATAATATTAATCTCACATATATTTCTGATACATAAATGGCAGGAAGAAGACTACAAGAGAATTATAATTTTTGTATTCAAGGATACCTACAAGAAAAGGGTGCTCGGTATTACATACCTTATGATTTGGAGCATATACATGGGAATTTTGTCATAAAAAACTGGCCTTATACTGATATTGTTAAACCCACAAATAGAGACTTGTTTAAAATATTAAATAAAAATGAACTTCTCAAAGTTATGAAATATAAAACTCTTTTAGAAATCGTCAACAAATCTTATTGGTATCCTATTATGAGAAAAATAATTATAGATACAAGAATATCTCAAAATCCAGATGAGTATATGTATAATATTCTTTGGGGTTCAAACTCAAGGGTAGCAAGGGATGAGGAAGGAGTTGAAGAAGAGAAGGAGGAAAGAGAGAAAAAGGAGAAGGAGGAAAGGGAGAGGGAGGAGAAGGAGGAGAGGGAGAAAAAGGAGGAGAAGGAGGAGAGGGAGAAAAAGGAGAAGGAGGAAAGGGAGAAAAGGGAGAAGGAGGAAAGGGAGAAAAGGGAGAAAAAGGAGAAGGAGGAGAGGGAGAAAATGGAGGAGGAGGAGAGGGAGCAAAGAGAGAGGGAGGAAAAATATAAAAAGATGGAAATCACTGAGATTCATAAAAGATTGAGTGTATTAAAGCAAATAAATCAATCTCAACGCACCGAAGAGGAAATTAAAGAATTAACAACTCTTATGAAGATAATGGTTTCAAAAATAAGAACGTCAATGTCTTCAATTTCAGAGATTTAAACGAGAAAGTGGTGAAGAAGAAGAAGAAGAAGAAGGAAAAGATTATGTGATTGATGATGTTGGTGTCATTGACTTTAGTTAGTTTTTATTTGTAAATAAATGGAGGAGAGAGTGAAGGCATTCCTTAGGATTCTTTATGTTTTAAAAATAAAGATTGAAATGTATATGTTGAAAACCAAAAAGGTTTTGATACTCTGTCGGAATTTTTCTGATAAATAAATATGAGTTATTGTCTCAAATGTAAAAAGAAAACTAAATCTAAAAATATCTCTTATGTTAAAGCTAAAAATAATAGAGTTTATCAAAAAGGAATATGCCAAGTATGTGGCTCTAAAAAGTGCCAATTCATCTCTCCTAAAAGAGGAGGAGACATACAAAAGTTTCTGTCAGGAAGTAAATTTACAACAACTGGAATTCCAGGGGAATTACACCTTCCAGGGTATTCTTTCTGTGGTCCAGGAACAAACTTGGATAAAAGATTAGATGAGGCTGACAATCCTAAACCTTGGTCTAAACCTACAAATAGGGTTGACGAAGTGTGTATGAAGCATGATATTGCTTATGGGAAAACCACTACGTTGACTGAAAAACATAAAGCCGACAGCGAAATGTTGTATAATTTGTCTTTGATACAAAATCCAACGTTGAGAGAGAAAGTTGATAGGTTTATTGTGAGAAATTTGATAAATGCTAAATTGAAACTTGGTCTTGGTTATTCCTCAAAAAACTATTAGGCTCTAATGATGCCATCAAGACTGAGGAGCTTTTGGCTGAAGAATTACACAAACCTATAATCACAAAGTTTAAAAGAAGGAAGGTTTATTCTAAATACACTGACCACATATGGTCCGCTGATTTAATTGAATTGAATAATGACAGGGGATACAGGTATGCTTTAACCGTTATTGATTTGAGGAGTAGATTTGCCTGGGTTGTCCCTTTAAAAAATAAAAGGGGTGATACTTTAATGTTAGCCTTTAAGCTAATATTTGATCGGGATAAAAGGAAACCAAAGAAGTTATGGACTGATGAGGGAACAGAGTTCTATAACAAAATATTCATGAAATTTCTTAAGGGGAAGGGTATTAAATTATACAGCACCTTTAATGAAGGAAAGGCAGTTGTTATTGAGCGTTTTAATCGTACTTTAAAAGAGAAATTATATAAAAAATTCACACAACTCGGTTCTCAAAAATGGGTGTATTTAATTCAGGATATTGTAGATAATTACAATAATACAGTTCATTCATCAACACAATCAAAACCATCAGAAACATTTACAAAATTAGAATATGAAAAGGAGATTAATTTGAGAAAGCCCAAGTTCAAAGTTGGTGATATGGTAAGGATATACAAATGGAAAAGCCATTTTGAGAAAGGTTATACACAAAAATGGACTCGTGAATTATTTAAAATCATTGATGTAATGGATACAGTCCCTTGGACCTACAAATTATATGATTTAAATGGAGAGGAAATCTTGGGTTCATTTTACTCGCAAGAATTACAAAAAACAAAGCTAATAATTCATTAAACAACATTTCTATTCACCCCACCCAGATTAGCTAATTTAATTAGTGGTAATAAAAAAAAAAATTAAATAAATAAAAAATCATAAGCCACGCCCACACCGACCCCGCCCACACAGACCCCGCCCACACAGACCCCGCCCACACAGACCCCGCCCACACAGACCCCGCCCACACAGACCCCGCCCACACAGACCACACCCATCATCCCCCACCCTCCGTGCACCCCCACCCTTGACCCTTCACCCCCCTCATCCCACCCCCACCTTCCCCACACACACAAGGGGAGGGGAGGGGTGGGATGAGGGGGGTGAAGGGTCTTTGGCAGGGGTGCACCTCCCCGTTCCCTCCTTTATTCTCTTTTTGTAATTAAGAATTAAATAATTGTAAACAAAACAAATATATATAAATATTGAAAACATTAAAATCTTTATATTATTAAAACATTTTTCTTGAGGTATACATTCAACTTCTCCCCAGCATAAGTCATCAATTTCTTCCCAGCACAAGTCAAAGGTTGGTTCAGCAGATGTCTTCAGGTTTTGAATCTCTTTCTATTAAAGACAAGAGGGGAGAGATATTTATTTCATATTTATGTTCCATGTCAAAGCGTCTTGAAAAGCGCTATACAAAATAAATGTATTATTATTATTATTATTAATATAGGGTCGGATGCCCTTCCTGACACCAACCCTGAATCACCTCTTACGATGCGCAGGGATATGGTGTACCTATTATAAACGGTGAACCACACACACGTACACACATGCTTACCTCGAAAAAATCGAGCTTTGTGTTCAAGTGGTCGAGTTGAAAATTTAGGGTACCACATGTTGACGGGAAATAACCACTCTTTGGAAAATCAAAATCGTCCCACTCCAAGCTTTGGTCTTCAAGGCTGCAAACAAAATAAGGAGAAATTACTATGTTGAAGTAAGCTTGACAAAACATCACACACACGCACACACACATACACACACATACACACACATACACATTCACACATACACATACACACACACATTCACAGATACATACACACACACACATACACACACGAACGCACACACAAACACATACACACATTCACAGATACATACACACACACACATACACACACACACACACACACACACACACACACACACACATTCATAGATACATACACACAAGAACACACACATACACATACACACACACATTCACAGATACATACACACACACACATACACACACGAACGCACACACAAACACATACACACATTCACAGATACATACACACACACACATACACACACACACACACACACACACACATTCATAGATACATACACACAAGAACACACACATACACATACACACACACATTCACAGATACATACACACACACACATACACACACATACACATACACACACACACATGCACACACACATGCACACACCTCTCGTTTTTTATTTTCTATCATACCTTTCACGTGAATTTTCTAAGAATGGTGAAACATTGAATTCATTCTGAGCCCACCATCTCGGAGGTAGGTTATTCAAACCCGTATTCAGTTCGTTGTGGAACTCTTGAGAAACAACTTGAAATTCTGCCAGGATATTTACAATATTTGAATTGCTGCAATGAATAGGAAAAATAAATTATTAGTTGTATAATTAATACATACAAAGCTCTCATTAACAGTGTTTAATACCAAATGAACTTACCAATGTCCTGGCGAGTATTCTTCATCAGAGGAAAGACTGGAATAAGACAAGCTCATCTTCGTTCACAATGTTTAAATGTCCCATTCGGAGACCTCTCTTTTTATAATGAACAAAATGTATTTTCTTGAAATGACGACATGCAGTCATTTCGGGGAAGCCCTGAGCGTGTGTGAATAACAGGAAATAAGACAATGAAATCTTTCTGGGAAGTTATCCAAGTCATTGAAACAACGTCATTTCTCAAAAGCGAAGAATTAATAAAAAAAGGTTTGAGTATGGTGATGGAAGTTGGAGGAGAATTAAATTATTTCCCACGCATAAAGAAATATTTGTAGGGTCGTTGTTTGAGTGGGCCATATTCACCAGATGATATTAAGAGTAAAAGGTTAAAAGGTCCATGAGGTCAGAAGGATCACAGGTGTTTAAGTGGTCTAATGAATAAGGATAACATGTCAAAAGGTTAGAAGGTTCGTAAAGAACAGGGTGAGAGAAATAGAGGTCTTTAGGGTCAATATGGAAGTGAATGGGTCAAAGATTAATCTGCCAGATGATATGTAGAAGAAGGATGATAGGTCTATAAGAGAAAACAAATATTTGTAGTGTTTGAGTGGTCTAATGAACAACATTAAGGATAGGTACTACAGACAAAAGGTTCATAAAGATGAGGGTGGGAGAAATAGAGGTGTTTATGATTTTTGAAAAAGACAAGGGGGTAAATGACATTAGATAGGGATTTCCCATGTTAAACGGAGGTGTCCCAGAAGCAACATTATTACACTACTATCCATTGCTTGGCTTTACGAAGCCGGGGTTTGGACAGGGATTGGCGCACCGAGAGGTATTAGTGAGTCGACTGGGTGATGAGGTTAGTGTTTTGGACCCAAAATTAGAGAAAAACAAAATTTGATGATTGGCAAGGGATTGGCAGTAGTGATTGGCAGATGATGGGTAGTGATTGGCAAATTTTTGTTTTATTGAAATTTGATGTGCAAAATTGGTAGTGAGAGACCCCCGATGTGGTGGGATGGCAAATCCACCATCCTTCCCATGTGGGGGCAAAGGAGCAATAGCTTATTGGGTGTATGGCAGTGAAAACTAGCCCGGGTGGGTTAGGATATAATGATAGGGATCTAGAAGAGATTGACATTAGGTAACGTTAAGTTTAGTTAGTGACTGATACCTGTAGTGGGGACGCAGGTAGATTAGTGTGGATTATAATGACGAGGGAGCGCAATAGTTTAAAGGGACGACTGGGAAGCGCAAGTTTCAGAAGGGAGTAGTTAGCTGAGATGATGCCGTGTGTGTGTGAGAATTGAACAGGTGTGATTGCATAGGTGTGCAACTGGACAGGTGTGTGGAGCAGTGTATGAGTGGTGAGTGTTGTGGATCAGCGCGAATGCGCTTGGGGAGAGAAGGGTGCAGGTGGCACCAGGTGTGAGAGCACAGGTGTGCAAGTACAGGTGTGTGGAGAGAGTTGGAGTAAGTGGTACGGAGTGGTGTGCATGGTGCGAAGGTGTGGATGGGGGAAGAGTGGACCCCTTTCACGGATACCCGGGGCGGGTAGTGTAAGTGTTAGGTAGAGGGTGCAGGTAAATTGTGGTTGGATATTGGCATCTGTGGTGCGGTTGCAGAATGGTGTTGTGGATGGGTGCATTAGTGTTGTGGAAATGGCTGGGTGTGTAGCCTGTTAGTGTGTGTAGTTGGTTGGGCACTCCACCACTGTGAGGATGTCGGCCAGGTGAGGCCGCAGGTGGGCTCTGGGAGCCGGTAGAGTTGTGGATGGGGCCCGAGGATCCGGAGGATGGACCCGGGTAGCCCAGTGCCAGAGAGGGCACCGAGTGGGGAGAGTGCCAGAGGGCCTTCCCCTGGTAGTTAGGTTAGGGTAAGGAGCAGGTAAGCTCGGAGGCAACTGCAGTGGTGGAGGTGTGCAGGTGGGTAGACCCACTGGGAGAGGTACACGTCGCAGCCCAGAAATTGTACGAGGGCACCGGGAGATGAATCGGGGGAGTGAGACCCCAAATTGAAGAGCACCACAGTTTGGCCAATGGGAATTGGTTTTTAGAACCCATAGTGTAAGAGGGCCAATGGTTTGGCCGGAGAAAGACCCCGGGTAGTGTAAAGTTGTTAAAGTCACTTAGGAAATAGTTAGGATTGATGAACCTGTCGCACCATACGCAGCCACTTACCTGTGGTGATGATGATGACTCCACACCTGTGTTTTCTTTGTTTTGTTGCAGGAAATGAGAATTGCTGTGTGGATTGGTGAGACGCATCACGACGTGGATGAGACATTGGGGTGATTCCATCTCTCCCTCCCTAGGAGGGACTGATGATGAATTGGTAATGGCAAATTTTGATGTTGAGTTGAAAATGGCAAATTTTGATGAGAGTTGAAAATGGCAAATTTGATTGGTTAGGAGGGAGAGAAGACGAATTTGGTTTATGGGAGGAACGGGGAAGACAGTAGGGATGTTTGTTGATTTGTAAAATAGATGTTTATGGGTAGTGTTGAGTTTTGTGGATACAGTAAGGGGTAAGGGAGGGGCCATGTAGGTTACCTGGTGGGGGGGGCGTACGATAGGAACGTACCTGTCTCACCTGGTTCCCATGTGCCCCCAGTGTGCATCATCTTATATTGCGTGCACTTTTGCGCCCTTACCACCTTACTCACTTGTCTTCTTCTTTTGTCTCCCACCTCCGAGGATCTGGCTTTGGGGTAGAGAGAGAGGAGAGAGCGGTGCTGGCTACGCAGTTGTGGGCCTGCACTTTCGCTGCTTGCTGCTTGGATCGATACACCATACGGACCGCAATGTTTGTGGCCACCCACAATGGACCGCAGTTCTTTTGCGGCCAAGCACCACCCGTGGAAGGACCTATGGGTCAACGTGGCACCTATGCCAAACAGGTGAACCACTTATAGTTGACACCACTGAAGGCCAAAATACAGAAATGGACGCGGTTGGCGCCTTTCTTTATTTTTGAAAAGAAGTAAGAAGGCCAAGTGCACCACACGAAGGCAAGACCAGCGGCAGAACATCGGCCGGCTGCGACACCACACAATGATTTATAAACACTTTATTGGTGCACCGGATGGTGCTCACTGTGTGATGGGGTGGTGCTTGATGCTTGGAAGGGGTGCTCTGCACGTTATTAAAGGCCGTCGGCCACAGAGCACTCGTGGGTTGGTGTATCGATGCTGGCAAGTGTGCTCTCTCTATGCATAACATCTGCATGTGTTCCTCCAAAAACAGGTCCTGGATCGTAGTGTAAATATCAGCGTAGTCTTGTGTAAATAATGCTCCCTACCGGCTGTATGTTTAGTTTGAGAATTCTTTCCGGATTCGGTTATCCTGTGGGTGTGTTTCTGAGAGGAGAAGGGTGCAACGTCGCAGGGGGACATATTTACTCATTTGTGAATATCTGTAAAACTGTCGCACTCAGGGTAGAGTTAATAGTAGAGGGAACTACATTGTGTGCCACACTAAAGTAGGTAAAAATTTATCGGGTCGGGACGCCCCGAGGGTAGAGAAGGGTGCAATGTTGCGAATATGGAATTTGGCCTCCATATCCGCTTGTAAATATTCCCCTATTTTCCCCAATACTCCCCAACTATCCCCAATCCCCCATTCCCTAGTCCCATTGTCTGTAAACAACAATCAGTAGAGCCGACCTTCCCCTTTTTCCCCCATTAAATGTCGTGCCCAGGTCCACCGCATCACACGTAGACAACTTTCGGACATCTTGCTAGTTATTCTTAGTCTATGTCAGTTAAGGACTCGTTTCCATTAATTATGACTCTTCGTTGCACCAGAATGTGATTATATGGCACCAGTAGTGAGTTTAGGACCTTTCCCGTACCTCCTCCCATCTTCTTCCCCGTCTACAACAACAGAGGGGCGCTGCGCGGGGGGGAGTGTGCGTCCTCCCACCGGCTCGGTTCGCCGCCATCGACAATGCGCTCCAGACGATGCGCTCCAGACCATGCGCTCCACGGGGTTACCACGAAGGGGCTCCTTGTCAGCTCCTCGTCAGGGGCGGAGCCGGTAACCCCCCCCCCGCACGCACCCAATGAGAAGCAACGTGCCGATTCCACGAGGCGGAGCTGACGAGCTGAGGGCGTGTCACTCCCCGCCGGATATACGCGGCCACGTAGCGGACGTGACGTCAGATGCGCCTGAACTACGGAGAGCAGAGGAAGCCACCGCCACCCCCAGCGCGACGATACCTCCCCGCATCTTTGGACCGGACCGAACCGGGTCGATTCTGCCCTGAGCCCAGGTGCACCTGGAGCCATCGATACCCGCTTTCCTACTATCAATCCCCGTGTGAGTCAGCCTTGTCCCGTTTGCCTGTCGTCTGTTGGGGTTAATATAAGGTTGTGTCTAAGTGCCCACCTTTCTGTGCTGTACCTCTCGTCCCTGTAATCTGACCTTCCGCACGAATATAATCTCCTCCGGAGGTCTTGAGAACCGTATCCCTGGTGTCGTCATTTTAATCCCAGCCGTGTGTCTGTTCCTTCATTGACCTAGCATCGCGCGACTAGTCAACGTTCGGGTATAATATCGAGTATAATCTTGTGCAGACGTGGTCATCCCAAAACCGCTCGGTGAATAACATCCAAGCCACGTCTGTAACAATATATATATATATATATATATATATATATATATATGTATTTATGTATATATATATATATATATATGTATATAGTGTTGCGGTTTTGAGTTTTGGATAATAAAGGTTAAATTTCCCCCTCATAGTTAGTCACACAACAACACGTATCCTCGCGATAGTGCAGTTATCTCTTAGTATTTGTGAGCATAGTCCTTTTCCTGTGTTAGTTTTGCGTTCAGTAGAATAATGAGAGTAGGTCCTTCTCGTACTTCCATTGCCTTATCCCGCCTCCATTGCCTCATGCCTCTTACGCCTCTTTGTGCTTCCTTTGGCTTTTTGGCGCGAATTAACACGAGGCCTGCCTGGAGGGTCGGGTCGGGACCGAATGAGGGCGGCAGAGAAGCTGACGGTAAGCGCGAGCTGCCAATCAGGGCTCAGAGGGAGTGGCTGCGGCAATGCGTCACAGGGCATGGTTGGAACGTTCGAGAAGGCTCAGGGCGTGTCGATATAAACCGTTGCGCAAAGCCACCAGGAGAAGTAAGTGGAGTTGGCATCTTGGAGTTGGCAGTGAGTTGGCATTGAGTAAGTGGAGTTGAGCATCGAGTCGAGCAGTTGGCGGTGAGTTGGCATTGAGAGGACTGACGAGAGAGAAGAGGAGTGGAAGGAGCACTGTCAGCAGTGGAGTTTGAGAGATACGAGATCGGAGGAAGACGCGCATGAACCAAGATACGCGCTCATATTAAAGTGACGCTCGGTTGAGCTCGAAGCCGAGCCGCTATAGTGCATTGGGTTACGCGAGTGATAGCGCACTGGTTGCTAAGCGCGCTGTGGAACCGCCAGCCGCGCCGAGACACATACGTTTCCTTCCTGCCTTATCATCTGCCGTTTGTATGGGAGACGCGCTAAGAGGATCCTTCCACCGCCTACTCACCATCACCGCGGGACGGGCTGTGACCGAGGAGAGCCGGACGGGGCCGTTCCTGGATGACCAAATCGGTGCGTTTGGCCTGAACATCATCCTGCCTGCAATTTCCCTGTGTGAGTGCGAACGGGCCCGTGTCTGGGTAATGTTTATAATAAGATTGCTTAGGTTCTGCTCTGTGTCTGCTTCTACCGATCATTGTACATAATATTGGGAATAATAATTAAACCTGTATTCTTCCTTCCATTCGATTGTTCTTGTGTTTTCCCTCATTGACTAAGCGTGGTACGAATAGAACCGCTCTAATCGGGGTCCAATATTTAATGGCGACTGCACGGACCACGTGGTACGCAATCCGCTCGGTGTACTCAAATTACACGTGGCTCGTGCGAGGCTTGGTTCCCCGCTTCCGTGGCGGCGCAGTTATTTACGTACGAGCGAGACTTAGTCCCGAAACCCTACCTTGCGTTTGCCCGGAAGAGGCGTTTCAAGTCTCTCGGTTACTCCAGGCCCAGAAAGAGCAAGGGGCTTAATCCCCCCATTGATAAGGGTCAGAAGGGTGGTGGAAAACCGTCACAATATATATATATATATATATATATATATATATATATATATATTGTTGCGGATATGGGATTTACATCCATCCATATCCACTTGTAAATATTCCCCTCTTTCCTCAATACTCCCCAACTCTCCCCAATCCCTCAATCCCTAGTCCCACTTTCTGTAAACAACACTCTGTAGACCCGACCTCCCCCTATTTCCCCCATTAAATGTCGTGCCCAGGTTCACCGCATCTCACGTAGACAACTATAGGACATCTTGCTAGTTATTCTTAGTCTATGTCAGTTAAGTACTCGTTTCCATTAATTCTGACCCTTCGTTGCACCAGAATGTGATTGTATGGCACCGTTAGGAAGTTTAGGACCTCCCAATACCTCCCCGCAGCTCTTCCTCACGGTTCAGCAACAACAACAACAACAACAGCAACGGCGGCGGTGTGCACAGGGAGTGCGCGTCCTCACTCCGGCTTGGTTGGTAGGGGGTGTTGGGAGGGCATGAGGCCTTCCCAACGAGCCGCCATCGAACATGTGCTCGACGGGGTTACCAAATAGGGGCTCCCTGTCAGCTCCTCGTCAAGGGCGGAGCCTGGTAACCCCCGCACCCAATGGAAGCGGCGGACCGGCCCCAGGGGGGCGGAGCCAACCAGCCGAGGGCGTGTCACTCCCCGCTGAGCATGCGCAGGAAGAGGGAGGTGACGTCAGATGCGTGCTGAGCTTGGAGCAAGCAAGACGTACCCTCCGAGCGCTGTGAGGCCTCCCCGCATCTCTGGACTGGACCGTGCTTTATCCTGTCCCCGAGCCAAGGTGCACCTTGTGCTATCGACTACCTGTCCCTTCCTGCCATCAATCCCTGTGTAAGTCAGCCTTGTTCCGTTTGTCTGTGGTCTGTCTGGGTTAAGATAAGATTGTATTTAAGTGCCCATCTCTTCTGTGTCTTTTACCTCACTCTACCTTGTAATCTACCCCTTTTCTCCACCACTGTAATTATATCCTCCTCCGGAGGTCTTGAGAACTGTACCCTTGTGTCGTTTCATCTATCCCAGTCGTTGTGTCCTTTCCATCATTGATTTAGCATAGCGCGATTTGGTCAACGTCTGGGTGGAATCGGGGTCTAGTCGGGGAATAACTGTTCGGTCGCGGTCATACCAAACGCTCGGTCAAAATAACATCTAAACCGCGTCCGTAACAATTGGTGTCAGGAGTGGGATTCGGACCTGGGACTAAATTTGTTAGGCCCAAATTTTGGAACACCAATTGTGTTATTACCGTAACAATTGGTGTCGAGGAGTGAGATTCGAGGCCCGAACCAAATTTTTTAAAAAACATCTAGGAAAAAATTTGGTCAAAATTATAAAGTACCGAAATTTGATTTTGTTTTACAAAAAAACCCGAATTTTGAAAGTCGCGCTATGGCAGATCAAGACGGCTGGGTTCCGGTAGAGGAGAGTGGGGTGGAATCGACCCAGGACCCCAGGGAAGAAGTGGGGAAAATGGTGGAGGAGTAAAGAAGGTGTGGTTGAGGGGGTATCGGGTGCACAAAATGGCGCTCTCGCGCACGTGGTTACAGCGGCACCAAATTTTGCCGCGCCCGTGACCGTAGCAGCGGGCTTTGATGTGGGGGACTTCATGGCGCAATTCACCGAGATGCTGAGAATAGAGGGGGAGAAATTGAGTAATAAAATGGAAGCAATAACGAATGGATTGGGAAACCAAATTGAAGCAATAACCAACAGAATGGGTGACCGCATGCAAAAATATGGGGAGACCATGGATCGCATGGTGGGCGAAAGGGTCCCAGGGGTGCACGAGGAGGTAACGCGGGTCGAGAAGCGCTGGTTGAGCGAAGTGGAGGAAAGCACGGGTAACCGGACCGGGGTAGAAATCGCGACACGGGGTTTGGAAAAGCCGGCGACCGATGAGGTAGAGGGAATTTTATTAAAGCCAACGGTCGTCGAGGTGAGTAAAGAAAAAGTGGAAGTGGGCATTGAAATTGAAGAGACCGGGGACTTAGAAAACCACTCGCGGCGGGAGGAAAAGATGGAATATGTGCAAAGTCCCTGCTCACATCACGATGCTGTGCTTAACCCGAATGGAAGTTTGCAGGTTTTGGTGCAGGGAGGAAGAAGAACCCCGAAGGTGAGACGTGCTGTGTATGGTGCTGGGAGATTTTGTAAAAGGATGTTTAGCGACAAAAGAATTGTCGCGCGATTGGGATCGATATGGCACCCGGGCGTTGGTGAAGGGTCCCGTGTGAGTAAAAATGGCACGCGTGTGAGGAAAAAGTGTGCGTCGGCGAGTGGGTGTGTTATAACGTGTGGGAGTGAAACCGAGTGCGAGCGAGAATGCACATCGGGGTGTACGGAGTGTACGTGCGAGGGTGAGTGTGACACGGAGAGTAAGGTGGTGGTGGAACGTGTGCGAGAAAGCACACCTGAATTGGTGGTAGCGCGAGTGTGGGAGAGCCCATGTGAACGCGTTAGTGGGTGGATGCCAGAGTGCACGCCCATGGTGAGTGTTACGGAGGACGTAACGGAGGAGAGGTGTGGACCGAGGTGTGCGAGCGGCGAGTGTGCGCAAGAGTGTGCGCGAGAGGTGTGGTTTGTAACAGGGAGTGCGTTGGTGGAATGTACGGACGGCGTTGGAACGCCGGATTTGGTGAGGGTGAAAGGGGTAGCGTATGCGTGTGAGCATGCAGGTGAAGCATCGACGGTAACCGGGTTAGCGGTTAGGGCGACGGATAGCCGATGCGAGCACTCGGGGCGCGGCGTGCTTTGTTGGATGCAGGGCCCGGCGCGGATCGAAGCTGCGTCGTTTCTCTTCGAAGCGTCGTTGCCGATTCGGGCTTGGCCCCGCCCTGCACGGTCGAGTCCGGGCCTTGTCGGGTGAGGCGACCGGTACGGTTCAAGGGCGAGTGGGAGGAAGCGGAACGGTGCCCCCTCGCGGGGACGGGGTTCCGACCGAGGGAGATTGAGCCATCGGGCCCGGGACCGCAAGGTGCCGCACCGAGATGGTGCGTGGAACCTCGGCCCAACCAAACCACCTCCCTTGAACCGAAAGCCGGACGGATTCAACCTGCAGGCGACCAAAACCACCCGAATTCATTGCTCGGCTTTACGAACCGAGTTTAATGATGTCATGACGCACCGAGGCTAGGATATAGCGGACTGTGATGATGATGGTAGTGATTTGATACGAAATTTATAATAGTGGGTAGAATTGGCAGTAAATGGAAAATTTTTGAATTGGTTGGAATTTGGACGAGCAAAATTGATAGTGGGACCTCCCCGATGTGGTGGGATGGGCAATCCACCATCCCTCACGGCGAGGGGGGGCAAAGGAGCACTAGATTATGGGGTGTATGGCAGTGGAAACTAGCCCGGGTGGGTTAGGATATTGTGTGTAGGGCCCTAGAAGATGACAGTAGGCAACGTTAAGGTTAGTTAGTGACAAGGATACCTGTAGAGGGGACGCAGGTAGATTAGAGTGGATGATAATGACGAGGGAGCGCAATAGTTTAAAGGGACGACTGGGAAGCGCAAGTTTCAGAGGGGAGAAGTTAGATGAGATGATGCTGTGTGAGAACTGGACAGGTGTGTGGAGCAGTGTATGAGTAGTGAGTGTTGTGGATCAGCACGAATGCGCTTGGGGGAGAGAAGGGTGCCGGTGGCACCGGGTGTGAGTGCACAGGTGTGCACCAACAGGTGAATGGAATAAATGGTTGTGTGGAAGACATGGAGTGTGGAATAAGTGGAGTATTGGAATGGATGGTCGTGGAGTGAGTATGGTGGAAACGATGGAGTGGAGTGGGTGGTGCGAAGGTGTGAATGGGGGAAGAGTGGACCCCCATCACGGATACCCGGGGCGGGTAGTGTAAGTGTTAGGTAGAGGGTACAGGTAAATTGTGGTTGGATATTGGCATCTGTGGTGCGGGTGAAAGAATGGTCTTTGGGTGGGTGCCTTAGTGTTGTGGAAATGGCTGGGCGTGTAGCCTGTTAGTGTGTGTAGTTGGTTGGGTGCTCCACCACTGTGAGGATGTCGGCCAGGTGAGGCCGCAGGTGGGCTCTGGGAGCCGGTAGTAGTTGTTGTGGATGGGGCCCGAGGATCCGGAGGACGGACCCGGGTAGCCCAGTGCCAGAGGGCACCGAGTGGGGTGACAGAGCCAGGAGGGGCCTTCCCCAGTAGATAGGTTAGGTTAAGGAGCAGGTAAGCTCGGGTGGCAACTGCAGTGGTGGAGGTGTGCAGGTGGGTAGACCTGCTGGGAGAGCTACACGTCACAGCCCAGAAATTGTGCAAGGGCACCGGGAGATGAATCGGGGGAGTGAGACCCCAAATTGATGAGCACCACAGTTTGGTCAATGGGAATTGGTTTTTAGAACCCATAGTGTAAGCTGGCCAATGGATTGGCAGGGAAAGACCCCGGGTAGTGTAAAGTGTGTTAAAGTCATTTAGAGGATAGTTAGGATTGAAGTCTCCTCGCACCATCTGCATCCACTCACCTGAGATGACGTACCTCCACACCATGCCATGTTTTGTTATCTTATTGTGCAGATGTTGGAATGTGAGACGCATCATGACGTGGGTGTGACATTGTGCTTGATGTTCCATCTCTTCCTCCTTATGAGGATTGATGATGAATTGGGTGATGGCAAATTTTGAAATAGAGGGATTGTGGTGACGAATTTGGTATTGGAGAAATATGGGGAGACGAGACATTAGCGACGAATTTGTAAATGTGTAGATTTTGTAAATATGGGGTAAGGGCAAGGGTAGTGTAGGTGACAGGGGGGGTGACGTACGGTAGGGACGAGCTTTCTCATTTCGCTCTCCGTACGCATTTCGCCTTGCATTGCCTTATTGATGTGTACCCTTGTGACCTTACCCCTCGCTCATTTGTCTCTTTTGTCTCCCACATGACCTGTGCGCCATTGGGCGCCGAGGGGAGCGTGCGTGAGTCGGCCATTGTGCGCCCGGAACTCTCAGAACCAGCTGTCTGCATCGATGCACCACATTATGGACCACATGTCTGTGGCCGAGCACCACTTATGGACCCCATGGGTTGGGGCATGGCCCCTCTGCTGGAACCGGCCATGAGGGCCCGAAATCTTGCTGGCGGACCTTGGCCACAGGGCACCGATGCCCCACAGGTGAACCACACTAGTCGGCCCTGTGGGCCATAAATAAATAAAAATGGACACATTGGGTGCATTTCATTTTATGCTCAAATAGGCCGCCAGTAAGAAAATGAAAGGAAACGACAACATCTGGAAGAAAGTAATAGCCAGCAGAGGGAGCCGAAGAGCAAGAGACACCTGCAGGGTTTGGGTTTGTTGGTTTTATTTTATTGATGAACAGTGGTGACTGCACTGATTGGTGCTTGAGAATGTATTGGTGCGTTTTGGGTGTTTTCATGGTGCGTCGATGCAGAGCAGACTGTCTCCCCCCAGAAAGAACAATCGCAGGTCCTGGGTTAGTTTTGTAAATAAAAGTAGTGTCAACTGTAAATAATGCTCCCTACCGGCTGTATGTTTAGTTTGAGGATGCTTTCCGCGATTTGGTTATCCTGTGGGTGTGTTTGTTAGGAGAAGGGTGCAACGTCGCAGGGGGACATATTTACTCATTTGTCAACATCTGTAAAACTGTCGCACTCAGGGTTGAGTTAATAGTAGAGGGAACTACATCTGAGTGCCACACTAAAGTAGGTAAAAATTTATCGGGTCGGGCCACCCCGAGGTAGAGAAGGGTGCAGTGTTGCGGATATGGGATTTACATCCATCCATATCCGCTTGTAAATATTCCCCTCTTTCCTCAATACTCCCCAACTCTCCCCAATCCCTCAATCCCTAGTCCCACTTTCTGTAAACAACACTCTGTAGACCCGACCTCCCCCTATTTCCCCCATTAAATGTCGTGCCCAGGTTCACCGCATCTCACGTAGACAACTATAGGACATCTTGCTAGTTATTCTTAGTCTATGTCAGTTAAGGACCCGTTTCCATTAATTCTGACCCTTCGTTGCACCAGAATGTGATTGTATGGCACCGTTAGGAAGTTTAGGACCTCCCAATACCTCCCCGCAGCTCTTCCTCACGGTTCAGCAACAACAACAACAACAACAGCAACGGCGGCGGCGTGCACAGGGAGTGCGCGTCCTCACTCCGGCTTGGTTGGTAGGGGGTGTTGGGAGGGCACGAGGCCTTCCCAACGAGCCGCCATCGAACATGTGCTCGACGGGGTTACCAAATAGGGGCTCCCTGTCAGCTCCTCGTCAAGGATGGAGCCTGGTAACCCCCGCACCCAATGGAAGCGGCGGACCGGCCCCAGGGGGGCGGAGCCAACCAGCCGAGGGTGTGTCACTCCCCGCTGAGCATGCGCAGGAAGAGGGAGGTGACGTCAGATGCGCGCTGAGCTTGGAGCAAGCAAGACGTACCCTCCGAGCGCTGTGAGGCCTCCCCGCATCTCTGGACTGGACCGTGCTTTATCCTGTCCCCGAGCCAAGGTGCACCTTGTGCTATCGACTACCTGTCCCTTCCTGCCATCAATCCCTGTGTAAGTCAGCCTTGTTCCGTTTGTTTGTGGTCTGTCTGGGATAAGATAAGATTGCATTTAAGTGCCCATCTCTTCTGTGTCTTTTACCTCACTCTACCTTGTAATCTACCCCTTTTCTCCACCACTGTAATTATATCCTCCTCCGGAGGTCTTGAGAACTGTACCCTTGCGTCGTTTCATCTATCCCAGTCGTTGTGTCCTTTCCATCATTGATTTAGCATAGCGCGATTTGGTCAACGTCTGGGTGGAATCGGGGTCTAGTCGGGGAATAACTGTTCGGTCGCGATCATACCAAACGCTCGGTCAAAATAACATCTAAACCGCGTCCGTAACAATATATATATATATATATATATATATATATATATATATGCAGTATATATACATATATATATATACATATATATATATATATATATATATATATATATATATATAAATATATATATATATAAATATACAATACACATACATATATACACACACATAAATAAATATTTATATATATATGTGTATGTGTGTGTGTGTATATATATATATATATATATATATATATATATATATATATATATATATATATATATACGTATATATATATATATATATATATATATATATATATATATATATCTATCTATCTATCTATAATTCCATTAATCTCTGTGTGTATGTGTGTATGTGTGTATGTGTGTATTTCTGTATGTGTGTTTGTATGTTTGTCTGTGACCGCTGTTTCTCGACAACCACGGGTCCGATATACTTGAAACTTGCCAGGTATATTGCTGGGGACCTGAGGATGTGCCTTTTCAAGGTTTGAAATTAATCGGACAAGTAGTTACCGAGCTATGGCGATTTAGCCGTTCGCCGTTCGCTTTGGCGTTGCGAATGGACCAAACCATTTCATGTAAATAGAGGGGGGGGGGGGGGGGTTCTGTGGTCGTTGCGAATGGACCAAACCATTTCATGTAAATAGAGGGGGGGGATTGTCACTGTACTCGCAAGCCGTTCGCCGTTCGCTTTGGCGTTGCGAATGGACCAAACCATTTCATGTAAATAGAGGGGGGGGGGGGATATAATTTTAGATATATATATAGTACGGGCATATATATAGTACGGGCATGCCCTAGTATCTATAATTCCAGTAATCTCTGTATGTCTGTATGTCTGTGACCGCTGTTTCTCGACAACCACGGGTCCGATATACTTTAAACTTGCCAGGTATATTGCTGGGGACCTGAGGATGTGCCTTTTCAAGGTTTCATATTAATCGGACAAGTAGTTACCGAGCTATGTCCAAAAAACGATTCAACCAATCAGAGAGCAGCGAGCTATCACGTGTGCCGAACGTGGCGAACAGACTCTGCCTCGGACGGCACATTTGAGAGCGTATTCATTTATTTCACGTTGGCAAACTATGTTGGCGTTAAACTATGTTTTAAAACTAATTAAAACTAATTTGCGATTCTTTCGCTTTCCTGCGCGTTTGTGCACGCTATGGCGATTTCTTTACCAAACTCCGCAAGCCGTTCGCTTTGGACCAAACCATTTCATGTAAATAGAGGGGGGGGGGGGGGGGGGGGATTGTCACCGTACTCGCAAGCCGTTCGCTTTGGACCAAACCATTTCATGTAAATAGAGGGGGGGGATTGTCACCGTACTCGCAAGCCGTTCGCTTTGGACCAAACCATTTCATGTAAATAGAGGGGGGGGGGGATATAATTTTAGATATATATATAGTACGGGCATGCCCTAGTATATATAATGGTATCTGTAATCTGGTTCTCCAACCTAATGAGCGGACAACATGACGTCACCGCCATGCATGTCCGCATTGCCTGCAAAGCTCCAGAGGAACCATCTAGCAGTGCGTCATTACGGATTATAAATTCAGATACTGTCACAAGTGCATGCAAAACTCACAGTTACCGACCTGGTTTCGCCATTGTTGGGGCTTCATCAGGGCAACGCAGTGAGGCTTCCATACACTTGTAACTCTGTAAAGGTTCACTTATATATATATCTGTGCAGTATATATACTTATATATACGTATATATATATATATCTGTGCAGCGTCTGTCCTGTGTTGCCACTGAACTACTTTCTCAAAATTTTGTGAAATCGTACCAAACTTCTGGTATGCACATATCTCTCCCGTCTGTATGTCCTAAGGGTATTTTATTTTGAAAAATTTTCCAGTTTTTATTTTTATTTTTGGAATTTTTTGGGGAATTTTTTTTTTCAACTTCAATAGTTTATAAAATGTGATATCACGTATATTAGAAATACATTTGTGCAAAATAATTGTTTGAATTATGATTGGTTTAAACCATGACAAAACGGCAACTCGGGTACAGTCATTTATCTATATATCTACAGTCCACACATCTGGGCAGTGTCTGTGTGGTCAATTAACGACTCCCTCAAACTTTTGTTTCCGTGGTTGTGAAGTGTTTTTACTAACGTTGTGGTGGTTTTGAATCACGTGGTGTTGAGGTATTTTGAATTATGTGGTGGTGAGGTGTTTTTAAATGACGTGGTGGTGAGGTGTTTTTAAATGACGTGGTGGTGAGGTGTTTTTAAATGACGTGGTGGTGAGGTGTTTTTAAATGACGTGGTGGTGAGGTGTTTTGAATTACTTGGTGGTGAGGTATTTTTAAATGACGTGGTGGTGAGGTGTTTTTAAATGACGTGGTGGTGAGGTGTTTTTAAATGACGTGGTGGTGAGGTGTTTTTAAATCACATGGTGGTGAGGTGTTTTTAAATCACATGGTGGTGAGGTGTTTTTAATTATGTGGTGATGAGGTGATTTGAATTACTTGGTGGTGAGGTGTTTTTAATTTCGTGGCTGTGAGGTGTTTTTATTAACTGTTTTATGGCTGTGAGGTGTTTTTATAACGTGTTTTATGGCTGTGAGGTGTTTTATTACGTGTTTTATGGCTGTGAGGTGTTTTCAATTTCGTGGTGGTGAGGAGTTTTTATTACGTGTTTTATGGCTGTGAGGTGTTTTAAATTACTTGGTGGTGAGGTGTTTTGAAGTACTTGGTGGTGAGGTGTTTTAAATTACTTGGTGGTGACGTGTTTTAAATTACTTGGTGGTGACGTGTTTTTATTACGTGTTTTATGGCTGTGAGGTGTTTTGAATTACTTGGTGGTGAGGTGTTTTGAATTACATGGCGGTGAGGTGTTTGAATTATTGGTGGTGAGGTGTTTTAAATTACTTGGTGGTGAGGTGTTTTAAATTTCTTGGTGGTGAGGTGTTTTAAATTACTTGGTGGTGAGGTGTTTTTATCACGTGTTTTATGGCTGTGAGGTGTTTTGAATTACTTGGTGGTGAGGTGTTTTAAATTTCTTGGTGGTGAGGTGTTTTAAATTACTTGGTGGTGAGGTGTTTTGAATTAATTGGTGGTGAAGTGTTTTGAATTACTTTGTGGTAAGGTGTTGATTTACGTGGTGGTGAGGTGTTTTGAATTACTTGGTGGTGAAGTGTTTTGAATTACTTGGTGGTGAAGTGTTTTGAATTACGTGGTGGTGAGGTGTTTTGAATTACTTGGTGGTGAAGTGTTTTGAATTACTTGGTGGTGAGGTGTTTTGAATTAGTTGGTGGTGAGGTGTTTTGAATTACGTGGTGGTGAGGTGTTTTGAATTACTTGGTGGTGAAGTGTTTTGAATTACTTGGTGGTGAAGTGTTTTGAATTACGTGGTGGTGAGGTGTTTTGAATTACTTGGTGGTGAAGTGTTTTGAATTACTTGGTGGTGAAGTGTTTTGAATTACTTGGTGGTGAAGTGTTTTGAATTACTTGGTGGTGAGGTGTTTTGAATTACTTGGTGGTGATGTGTTTTGAATTACTTGGTGGTGAAGTGTTTTGAATTACTTGGTGGTGAAGTGTTTTGAATTACTTGGTGGTGAAGTGTTTTGAATTACTTGGTGGTGAAGTGTTTTGAATTACTTGGTGGTGAGGTGTTTTGAATTACTTGGTGGTGAAGTGTTTTGAATTACTTGGTGGTGAGGTGTTTTGAATTACTTGGTGGTGAAGTGTTTTGAATTACTTGGTGGTGAAGTGTTTTGAATTACTTGGTGGTGAAGTGTTTTGAATAACTTGGTGGTGAAGTGTTTTGAATTACTTGGTGGTGAAGTGTTTTGAATTACTTGGTGGTGAAGTGTTTTGAATTACGTGGTGGTGAGGTGTTTTGAATTACTTGGTGGTGAAGTGTTTTTAATTACTTGGTGGTGAGGTGTTTTGAATTACTTGGTGGTGAAGTGTTTTGAATTACTTGGTGGTGAAGTGTTTTGAATTACTTGGTGGTGAAGTGTTTTGAATTACTTGGTGGTGAGGTGTTTTGAATTACTTGGTGGTGAAGTGTTTTGAATTACTTGGTGGTGAGGTGTTTTGAATTACTTGGTGGTGAAGTGTTTTGAATTACTTGGTGGTGAGGTGTTTTGAATTACTTGGTGGTGAAGTGTTTTGAATTACTTGGTGGTGAGGTGTTTTGAATTACTTGGTGGTGAGGTGTTTTAAATTACTTGGTGGTGAGGTGTTTTGAATTACTTGGTGATGAGGTGTTTTAAATTTCTTGGTGGTGAGGTGTTTTAAATTACTTGGTGGTGAGGTGTTTTGAATTACTTGGTGATGAGGTGTTTTAAATTTCTTGGTGGTGAGGTGTTTTGAATTACTTGGTGGTGAAGTGTTTTGAATTACTTTGTGGTAAGGTGTTTTGAATTACTTGGTGGTGAAGTGTTTTGAATTACTTGGTGGTCAGGTGTTTTGAATTACTTGGTGGTGAAGTGTTTTGAATTACTTTGTGGTAAGGTGTTTTGAATTACTTGGTGGTGAAGTGTTTTGAATTACTTGGTGGTCAGGTGTTTTGAATTACTTGGTGGTGAAGTGTTTTGAATTACTTGGTGGTGAAGTGTTTTGAATTACGTGGTGGTGAGGTGTTTTGAATTACTTGGTGGTGAAGTGTTTTGAATTACTTGGTGGTGAGGTGTTTTGAATTACTTGGTGGTGAGGTGTTTTGAATTACGTGGTGGTGAGGTGTTTTGAATTACTTGGTGGTGAAGTGTTTTGAATTACTTGGTGGTGAAGTGTTTTGAATTATGTGGTGGTGAGGTGTTTTGAATTACTTGGTGGTGAAGTGTTTTGAATTACTTGGTGGTGAAGTGTTTTGAATTTGGTGGTGAAGTGTTTTGAATTACTTGGTGGTGAAGTGTTTTGAATTACTTGGTGGTGAAGTGTTTTGAATTACGTGGTGGTGAGGTGTTTTGAATTTCTTGGTGGTGAAGTGTTTTGAATTACTTGGTGGTGAAGTGTTTTGAATTACTTGGTGGTGAAGTGTTTTGAATTACTTGGTGGTGAAGTGTTTTGAATTACGTGGTGGTGCGGTGTTTTAAATTTGTTGGTGGTGAGGTGTTTTAAATTTCTTGGTGGTGAGGTGTTTTAAATTACTTGGTGGTGAGGTGTTTTGAATTACTTGGTGGTGAGGTGTTTTAAATTTCTTGGTGGTGAGGTGTTTTAAATTACTTGGTGGTGAGGTGTTTTGAATTACTTGGTGATGAGGTGTTTTAAATTTCTTGGTGGTGAGGTGTTTTAAATTACTTGGTGGTGAAGTGTTTTAAATTACTTGGTGATGAGGTGTTTTGAATTACTTGGTGGTGAAGTGTTTTGAATTACTTTGTGGTAAGGTGTTGATTTATGTGGTGGTGAGGTGTTTTGAATTACTTGGTGGTGAAGTGTTTTGAATTACTTGGTGGTGAAGTGTTTTGAATTACTTGGTGGTGAGGTGTTTTGAATTACTTGGTGGTGAAGTGTTTTGAATTACTTGGTGGTGAAGTGTTTTGAATTACTTGGTGGTGAAGTGTTTTGAATTACTTGGTGGTGAAGTGTTTTGAATTACTTGGTGGTGAAGTGTTTTGAATTACTTGGTGGTGAGGTGTTTTGAATTACTTCGTGGTGAAGTGTTTTTAATTACTTGGTGGTGAGGTGTTTTGAATTACTTGGTGGTGAAGTGTTTTGAATTACTTGGTGGTGAAGTGTTTTGAATTACTTGGTGGTGAAGTGGTTTGAATTACTTGGTGGTGAAGTGTTTTGAATTACTTGGTGGTGAAGTGTTTTGAATTACTTGGTGGTGAAGTGTTTTGAATTACTTGGTGGTGAAGTGTTTTGAATTACGTGGTGGTGAGGTGTTTTGAATTACTTGGTGGTGAAGTGTTTTGAATTACTTGGTGGTGAGGTGTTTTGAATTACTTGGTGGTGAAGTGTTTTGAATTACTTGGTGGTGAAGTGTTTTGAATTACTTGGTGGTGAAGTGTTTTGAATTACTTGGTGGTGAGGTGTTTTGAATTACTTGGTGGTGAAGTGTTTTGAATTACTTGGTGGTGAGGTGTTTTGAATTACTTGGTGGTGAAGTGTTTTGAATTACTTGGTGGTGAGGTGTTTTGAATTACTTGGTGGTGAAGTGTTTTGAATTACTTGGTGGTGAGGTGTTTTGAATTACTTGGTGGTGAGGTGTTTTGAATTACTTGGTGGTGAGGTGTTTTGAATTACTTGGTGGTGAAGTGTTTTGAATTACTTGGTGGTGAAGTGTTTTGAATTACTTGGTGGTGAAGTGTTTTGAATTACGTGGTGGTGCGGTGTTTTGAATTACTTGGTGGTGAAGTGTTTTGAATTACTTGGTGGTGAGGTGTTTTGAATTACGTGGTGGTGAGGTGTTGATTTACGTGGTGGTGCGGTGTTTTGAATTACTTGGTGGTGAAGTGTTTTGAATTACTTGGTGGTGAGGTGTTTTGAATTACGTGGTGGTGAGGTGTTTTGAATTACGTGGTGGTGAGGTGTTGATTTACGTGGTGGTGCGGTGTTTTGAATTACTTGGTGGTGAAGTGTTTTGAATTACTTGGTGGTGAGGTGTTTTGAATTACGTGGTGGTGAGGTGTTTTGAATTACGTGGTGGTGCGGTGTTTTGAATTACTTGGTGGTGAAGTGTTTTGAATTACTTGGTGGTGAGGTGTTTTGAATTACGTGGTGGTGAGGTGTTGATTTACGTGGTGGTGCGGTGTTTTGAATTACTTGGTGGTGAAGTGTTTTGAATTACTTGGTGGTGAGGTGTTTTGAATTACGTGGTGGTGAGGTGTTGATTTACGTGGTGGTGAGGTGTAATCGTCCCAAAAATCCAGTCTGCACCTACCCCTCCCCTATGTATGTGCTGAGGGGTTCTTTCTTGAAAAAAAAAACATTCAACCTAAATCTTCAACCTAAATTGCCTATAAAAATGTAATATCACAAACACAACAAATACATTTGTGCCAAGTAATTGTTTGTATTATGATTGGTGAAAATCATGACAACACAGCAACTCAGGTACAGTCATTAACCTCAGCTAAAATAAGCCCGTTCCTCAGTATCGACGCTGATATATATTGTAACGATTTTGAGAAGTGTGTAACGATTTTGAGAAGTGAGTAACGAATTTGAGAAGTGTAACGGGTTTTGAGAAGTGTAACAATTTTGGAGGAAGTGTAATGAATGTGAAAACGTTACAATGGAAACGTTACAATGTGAACGTTACAAACGTACGGTACCACCCTGTAATGTAAATAATGGTCGCAGTCAGCGTCCTCGTTAATTGCATGAAATATACACGCAGGTCACGATATATCTTTTAAATAGTGTATTCCCTTATTTCCATGTAGGCTAAGTATGTGTTTTCCCACTAGATTGACTTTGCATTGTATCAAACAAAATAAGCGTAGGCCCTTCCAATTTCCCCAAAACCTCCCTTCCAATTGCCTTCCGCATTTTGGCTGGTTTTCTTCAAACCACCATTGGCCACGAGGTAAGGTTGGGGAAGAAAGGCGTGTCTCCACCTCGTCGTAAGAGGGAAGGAGTGAACCAGCCCTAACAGCCAATCAACACCGCGGTGAGTGACCCGGTAGGCGTGCCCTCGGAGTCGGCGGCTTGATTTCGCTGGAGGTGATAAAAGCGACTGCAGGGGACTGCTTGACCAGATGAGAGATGACTGGAGAAGAGCTGGAGCTGACCCTGGGAGAGGAGCAACGAGGCTGCACCAAAGGGAGGCGGTGAGATGCGAAACGCTCCAAGCCAAAGAGGAGAGGTACTCGGCAAGGAGACCAGCGTTGGAGAGACGCGCTGAAAGGAGGGAGACGGCCCCGCTCCAAGCCAAAGGGGAGCAGGTGTGCCGAACCAGCGCGGGACGTCTACCACGGTGGATACACGACGGAGGGGTTCCCGCCACAACCGCGAGGGATTGCGAACTGCGCGTTCCCGACCAAGCGATCGATCTCAAGCTTACCTGCCTGCAATTATCCCCTGTGTAAGTGTGAACGTCCAGTCCTGTTCGTTTGTCTTGGGGCTAAGTAAAAATGAATAGTGTAAGTTAAGGATTCGCTGTGTTACTGCTTCTTCCATCCATTGCTTGTGTGTGTATAATAAAACCTGTTCTTCCTCCGTATTCTTCTTCTTCTTCTTCTTTTTCCTTCTCTTTCGGTCGCTTTAGAGATTTCCCGATTGAATATCTGTGGGGCGATCTGGTCAACGTTCGAGTATAATCGGGTAACTTGTGCAGACGTGGTCATACCAAACCGCTCGGTAAATAACATCTTTAACCGTGTCTGTAACAATTGGTGTCGAGGAGTGGAATTCGAACCCGGGACTAAATTTATTAGGCCCAAATTTGTAGTAGAATCGATTCGGAGCGCGTTTCCCGCGCGTTATTAGGCCCAAATTTGTAGTAGAATCGATTCGGAGCGCGTTTCCAGCGCGTTATTAGGCCCAAATTTGTAGTAGAATCGATTCGGAGCGCGTTTCCCGCGCGTTATTAGGCCCAAATTTGTAGTAGAATCGATTCGGAGCGCGTTTCCCGCGCGTTATTAGGCCCAAATTTGTAGTAGAATCGATTCGGAGCGCGTTTACTGCGCTCGACGAAATTATAACGGCGAAATTTATTTTGTTTTATAAAGCAAAACCCGAATTTTGAGATCGCGCCATGGACAATCAAGGCGATCGGATGTCGGTGGGAGAGATAGACAGGGTGGAATCGACCCAGGACCTCGGGGAAATGTATGTGGAGGATAGGGAGGAGGAGAAAAATGGCAATGTGGTTGCGGAGGTTTCAGACGCACAAAATGGCGCTCTCGCGCACGTGGTTGAGGCGGTCGCGGAACCAATGAGCGCGGCCCAAATGCAGGCCCTCATGGGGCAATTTATGGCGCAAATGCAGGCGTCCCTCAAACTGCAGAGTGAGCGATTGGAGGGCCAGATGGGGGTAATGGGGAACCGGATGGATGCTCAGGGTGAGCGATTGGAGGGCCAATTGGGGGATTAGAGTTAGACAAGAAATTTGGGAAGTTCGACAATAATTTTGAGGAGTTAGACAAGAAATTTGAGGGGTTAGACAACGGGATAAAAGAGGTAAAGAATGGGTTAACGGGGGTGGAAAACAGAATGGCTGCCCAGGAGAATCAGTTAGAGGGGGTGAAAAATGGGTTAATGGGGTTAGAAAATAGGATGGAGGACAAATTGCGGGAAATAGGGGAACAATCCGCTCGGGAAATCGAACAGATGGGGAACCAGATGGAGGAAATACGACGAGGGGTGAGTGAGGAGGTCTCGGGGCTACGCGAGGAGGTAAAGCGAGGCGAAAAGCGTATAGAGAAAGAGGTGAGAAATAATACGGCAAAGTTACAGGGGGGAATGGAAGATCTGACGAAAGGAGTAGAACAGCTGACAGTGGGACAAAAGGAACTAGCGGACCAAGTGGAAAAGAACACTGCAATCATCGGGGGTTTAAAAGCAACACAAAAGGACATTAAAAATGAATTAATAGCGACACAAAAGGAATGTCAAATGGTACATGAGGGATTGACGAAGAGGTTGGAAGAGGTGACAGAAGTAATGGAGACGAAGGACCGGGAGGTAAGGACACACATAGAAACGGTTAAAGTAGCGATGGAGGAAGAAATAGAGGGGGCGCACCAGGAGCTGAAGGAGGTAAAGGAAAAATTGGAGGAGGTGGAAGAGGGGGTGAGTGAAATTAAGAAGAGACGGAGGGAAACTAAGAGGGAGATAAAGGAGGAAGTCATGGAATATGTACAAGGTCTGTGTTCAAATCATGATGCGGTGCTCACTAACCAAATAAAAAGTTTGCAGGTGGCGGAGGAGGTGCGACGAGGTACGGAGGTGAGTGGCAATGTACATGATGTGAGGGGAGATTCAGTCGGCTTGGGGGGTGGTGTAGACCCGGGTGTTCATGAGGGACCAATGGTAAGATGTATGACTGGTCCGGAGTGTATGGACAGAGGAGGTGTGCAAGGAGGGTTGGCTATGAGGAGTGAGGGGGGTGCTGGTGAGCAGGGCTGTGGGGGTATGGCGTGGGTAGCGGGTTGCGGAGGGGCGACCCAGGCATCGACACCAGGAGGGGTAGTGTTTGGAGGGACGGGGGACGCGCGGGAGCCCCCCGGGAATAGCGTACTGTGGGAGCCCGAATGGTTTGGTCCCGCGTTGATCCCGCAAGGAGTGACGCGCGGGGTCCGACCTTCGGGCGCCCACAAGGTCCCACTCGCGCCGTATGACGGCAAGAGTGATTTGAGGGCGTACCTGGCGCAGTTTGAGTACGTGTGTAAAGGCAACGGTTGGAATCCGGACGAAGGTGGAGTACACCTGGTGGGGGCACTGCGCGGCGCGGCGGCGGAGGTGCTGACGGCTTTACCACCGGGTGCTCTCACCCTGCCAGCTCTCCGTGCGGCATTAATTAATCGGTTCGGCATTGAACAGCAAAGCGAGCTTGTTAAAGCCCAACTTGCGCAGCGAAAACGCAAGCCCCAGGAGACCATCGGGGAACTTGCTCACGATATTCGCCGCGCGGTCGGGATTGTACATGCGGACATGGCAGCGAGTTCCCAGGAAAGCCTGGCGCTGGATCACTTTATTCAGGCCCTTCCGGATCTGGAGCTCCGGCAACAGCTCGCCATGTGGCGCCCGCAAACCATGAGTCAGGCGGCCGACGCTGCAGCCCGTTGGGAAGCAGCGAGGCCCCTGGCCCGGGGAGGCGAGCGCCACGCAGTGGCGGTGCGTCAGATGGGGCCCGTGATGGGGGGCGGCCCCCCAAGGGGGCCCGCCCCCGACGGGGGCCCTGACCTGGAAAGCATGGTCCGGAGGTTAGTGGATCGGCGCCTGGCGGGACCTGGACCATGGCAGGCGGCCCCAGCGGTGGCACCCGGTAGTCCCCGACAGAGTACCCCAATTCGGACATACAGGGGGGGGAATTTGGAATACCGGAGGCAAGCACCTTACCAGGTGAGGTGCTATAATTGTGCTCGGATGGGTCACCGTGCATGGGAGTGTCGAGCTCCGCGCCGGGACGTTTCCCACCAACCGATGCCCTCAACTCCGCCCCGTATAGATCGGCCTAGCCGACCTCAGACACCCCCCCGCCAGGACCCGGGAAACTAGAACGTGCCGGGCATGCAGGGCGGTGTTCGGCAGTAGGGGATGGGGAGAAGCCCTCGTTGACGCGACAGGTCATTCATTGTGGCCGAATTGGGACGGGTAGTTTGACAATTCGGTGCAAAATTGCCGGCGTGGGGGTGGACGCCGTGGTGGACACGGGAGCCAGCGCCACGATCATCAGCCCCGTGGTCCTTAATTCGAGTGCAGACGGCTGGGGTAAAATCCAGCGTCTGGAAAATCATAGTTTGCAGTTGGCTACCGGGGCAACGGCTCCGATCATAGGGCGTGGTTTTGTGACCCTCAAGTTGGGATCGGTAAAGGAAGAGATAGAGGTTTGGGTGGCGGAGGTGTGCGACCCGTGCTTAATAGGGTTGGATTTGTTGACTGCCAGCGGTTGTAAAATCGACTTGAGTCGGGGGATCCTGCGATGGGGAGTGGAAGAGCTACCATTGGAGGGGGTGAGCACGGCCGAGAGGGTGGAGCTGGAGGCTCCTGAGGCCGTGACCATCCCTCCGGGGGCCGAGGCCATCGTGCCGGCCCGATGGTCAGCTCGCCCGACATGGCAGGAATCTTGCGGCCTGGTCGAACCGGTGGCAGCGCTATCCATACCTGGTTTAATCGTGGGCCGTACCCTTGTAAAAACGGACGGGCCGGTGGTGGCCGTCCGAGTAATTAATAGTAGCACAGAACCACGCACTATAGTAAGGGGCACGAAGGTAGCTGGCTGCACCCCAGTTAGAGAAGTCGCGTCAGTGAGGGGCGAGAACGTCCAGCCGAGCCGGCCCCAGGGGGAGCCTTCAATAAGTTCTAGGAATTGGCCCGATCCCATTTGCGAGATGGTAAATCGTAGTAGTGTAGTGTTGGGAGGCACCCAGAGGGAGGCCTTACACAAACTGGTTGGGTCCCATTTGGACCTCTTCTCCTTGTCCACCGAGGATATTGGACGTACGGGCCTGGTGAAACATCAGATCCACACCGGTGAGGCCCGGCCTATTCGTCAGGCCGCCCGACGGCTCCCTTGGAGCAAGAGGGCGGAAGCTGACGAGCAGGTTGAAAAAATGCTCGACGCAGGTGTGATCGAGCCCTCGGGAAGTCCTTGGATGTCACCTGTTGTGCTGGTCAAAAAGAAGGATGGGACCACGCGGTTCTGCGTGGACTATCGCCAGCTAAACAACGTGACACTCAAGGACTCATATCCCCTGCCAAGGATTGATGACACCCTCGATGCCGTTGCGGGCTCAAATTGGTTCTCGACTTTGGACCTCAAGAGTGGGTATTGGCAGGTGGAGATGGATAGGGCAGGGAAGGAGAAAACGGCATTTTCCACAGGTAAGGGACTGTATCAGTTCACTGTGATGCCGTTTGGTTTGTGTAACGCCCCCGCCACCTTTGAGAGATTGATGGAGCATGTACTAGGCGGCATGCCATGGCAGTCATGCCTGGTGTACCTGGATGACGTCCTAGTACATGCCAAAACGTTCCCCCAGGCAGTAGCTAATTTGGACCAGGTGTTCGGGTGCCTCAGACAGGCAGGGTTGAAGCTGAACCCGAGTAAGTGCACTTTGTTTGCAAGAGAGGTGGCCTATCTAGGTCACGTGATCGGCCGCGAGGGGGTAAAAACGGACCCAGACAAAATCAAAGCGGTAGAGGAGTGGCCCGCACCACGTACCATCAAGGAGGTGCGGGGATTTTTGGGACTCTGCTCCTACTACCGGCGCTTTGTGGCGAAATTTGCGGAGTTGGCCCGTCCCCTCCACCGGCTTACGGAGAAGGGGACGCGATTTAATTGGACACGGGAGTGCCACGAGGCCTTCCAAAAATTGAAGGGGTGTCTAACATCCGCACCCCTTCTAGCTTACCCCACTAGTGACGGGACATTTACCCTGGACACGGATGCGAGCCAGGAAGGATTGGGCGCAGTTTTGTCTCAGACACAGGAGGGCGTGGAGAGAGTGATTGGTTACTATAGTCGGGCCTTAAGTAGGCCCGAGCGAAATTATTGCGTCACTCGCAAAGAGTTATTGGCCATGCTGGCTGCCATGAACCATGGGCGGAAATTTTTGGTTAGAACTGACCATTCCTCCTTGCAATGGCTCCTTCGGTTCAAGGAACCGGAGGGCCAAATTGCAAGGTGGTTGGAAAAGTTGCAGCAGTACGATTTTGATGTGGCCCATAGGGCCGGGAAGGCCCATGGTAATGCGGACGCACTCTCTCGGCGTCCTTGTCTGGGGGAAAACTGTAAATTTTGTGCGAGACACGAGGAGAGGGAGCAATTGGGCGATTCCGCCCCGATTCTCGTTGTCCGGGCAACCCGGGTGAGAGGGCCAATTTTGCCACTAACCGCGGACGAGGAATTTGGAGAGTTGGCTTGGAGCACGGCCCAGCAGGAGGATCCTGTTCTGGGGCCGGTGTTCCAATGGGTCAAATTGGGGCAAAGACCAAAGGGGGAAGAGGTCACCCCCCTCGGGGCGCAAACAAAGGCGTATTGGGCTCAGTGGCAGACCCTGGAATTGAAAGGCAACATCTTATATCGCAAGTGGGTGGAGGTTCCCTCTGATAGAACTTCCTGGCTGGTGATAGTCCCTGACAAATTCAAGAACGTCATATTGCAACAGGTGCATGGTACCCGCTCCGGCGGCCATTTGGGCAGGACAAAGACAATATCTCGGGTCCGCCGGAGGTTCTATTGGGTGAATATGGGGCGCGACATACAGGACTGGTGTCGGAGATGCGACGCCTGTTCTGCCAAAAAGGGACCAGCACGGAGGATGAGGGCCCCCCTTCAATTACATCAGGTGGGGGCCCCCCTTGAGCGGGTGGCTATGGATATTCTAGGACCGCTGCCCCGCACCCGCCAAGGTAATAAGTATATCCTCGTTGTAATGGACTATTTCACCAAGTGGCCGGAGGCCTATGCCCTCCCCAACCAAGAAGCAGGGGTGGTAGCACAGGCCTTCGTAGAAGGATTTGTATGTCGGCACGGGATTCCACAGGAGCTGCACACCGATCAGGGTCGAAATTTTGAAAGCCAATTACTAAAAGATGTGTGCAGACTCCTGTCAATTCGGAAAACCAGGACCACGCCCTTGCGGCCACAATCTGACGGGATGGTGGAAAGGTTCAATCGAACATTGATCCAACAACTGGCATTGTTCACCACCACCCGTCAGGATGACTGGGACGAACATCTCCCGTACCTGTTGATGGCCTACCGAACTAGCCAGCACGGGGCCACCGCATGCAGTCCAGCGTTGCTTATGTATGGGCGGGAGTTACGGGCTCCCGCCGACTTGCTATGCGGTCCCGTGCCAAACACCACGGACACACCGCCGAGGGAGGGTTACGCACGTCACCTGGAGGAAGGCATGGAGCGGGTCCATGCCTTCGCCCGCCGCCAGCTCCAGCTGGCGGGGGCCAAGATGAAGCGCAGGTACGACGACCGGAGCCAGGGGAGTCAATACGCTCCGGGGATGAAGATTTGGTTCTTTAATCCCCGGAGGCGGAAGGGAAGGTGCCCAAAACTCACCTCCCCCTGGCAAGGCCCGGGAGTCGTCCTGGCGCAAATCTGTGACGTGGTCATTAAGATCAAAATGGGGCCACGGACCCCCCCTCGGATCGTCCATGCCGACCGGATAAGACCTTATGCCGGCGAGCAGGCGCCCTCATGGATCGCCTCGGCTCTAGATGCCGAGGCAGGGCCCAGTACCTCTTGCGACGGGGGCTCGTAGCGTCAGAGGACTGGGGGGATGGTAGTGAGATGCCCCGCGGTGGGGGGGATGGCAACGCTGTCATCCCTCACAGACGTGGGGCAAAGGAGCAATAGTTTATGGGGTGGCTATGACAACCGAGCCAGGGAGGGCTTGGATAATTGTAGGGATCTAGCGAAGATGACATTAGGTAACGTTAAGTTTAGTTAGTGACTGATACCTGTAGTGGGGACGCAGGTAGATTAGTGTGGATGATAATGACGTGGGAGCGCAATAGTTTAAAGGGACGACTGGGAAGCGCAAGTTTCAGAGGGGAGTAGTTAGCTGAGATGATGCCGTGTGTGTGAGGATTGAACAGGTGAGAATGGAACAGGTGTGATTGCACAGGTGTGCAACTGACAGGTGAATGGAGCAGTGTATGAGGGAGTAGTGGTGATTGCGTGTTGTGTTGACCAAATGGTCCAGGAAGAAAGGAGGGTGCAGGTGGCACCAGGTATGATTGCACAGGTGTGCAACGACAGGTGAAGAAGAACAGGTGTCAATGGTTGTATGGAATAAATGGTCTGGAGTATTGGACTGCATGGTCGTGGAGTGAGAATGGTGGAAATTGTGGAGTGGAGTGGATGGTGCGAAGGTGTGAATGGGGGAAGAGTGGACCCCCATCACGGATACCCGGGGCGGGTAGTGTAAGTGTTAGGTAGAGGGTATAGGTAAATTGTAGTTGGATATTGGCATCTGTGGTGCGGGTGACAGAATGGTATGTGGATGGGTGCGTTGGTGTTGTGGAAATGGCTGGGCGTGTAGCCTGTTAGTGTGTGTAGTTGGTTTGGGCACTCCACCACTGTAAGGATGTCGGCCAGGTGAGGCCGCAGGTGGGCTCTGGGAGCCGGTAGTAGTTGTGTGGATGGGGCCCGAGGATCCGGAGGACGGACCCGGGTAGCCCAGTGCCAGAGGGCACCATGGGGTGACAGAGCCAGGAGAGGGGCTGTCCCCAGTTAGTTAGGTTAGGGTGAGGAGCTAGGTAAGCTCGGGTGGCAACTACAGTGGTGGAGGTGTGCAGGTGGGTAGACCTGTTGGGAGAGGTACACGTCGCAGCCCAGAAATTGTGCTAGAGCACCGGGAGATGAATCGGGGGAGTGAGACCCCAAATTGAGGAGCACCACAGTTTGGCCAATGGGAATTGGTTATTAGAACCCATAGTGTAAGTTGGCCAATGGATTGGCAGGGAAAGACCCCGGGTAGTGTAAAGTGTGTTAAAGTCATTTAGAGGATAGTTAGGATGAAGGATCTCCTCGCACCATCTGCATCCACTCACCTGAGGTGACAGGTACTCCACACCATGCCATGTTTTGATTATTTTTTATGATGCAAATGTTTGGATTGTGAGACACATCATGACGTGGGTGTGACATTGTGCGTAATTCCATCTCTCCCTCCTTATGAGGATTGATGATGAATTGGTGATGGCAAATTTTGAAGTAACGGGATTGTGGAGACGAATTTGGTATAGGGGAAATATGGGGAAGACGTGACAGTAGTGACGAATTTGTAAATGGGTAGATTTTTGTACATATGGGGTAAGGGTAGGATAGGTGACAGGGGGGTGACGTACGGTAGGGACGAGCTTTCTCACTTCGGCCTCCGTACGCATTTCACCCTGCATTGCCTTATTGACGTGTACCCTTGTGACCTTACCCCTCGCTCAATTGTCTTTCTTTTGTCTCCCACATGACCTGTGCGCCATTGGGTGCCGATGGGAGCGTGCGTGAGGTGGCCATTGTGCGCCCGAGATTCCCAGAACCAGCATGCATTGCGTTGATGTACCACATTATGGACCGCTGTTCTGCGGCCAAGTACCACTTGATGGACCCCAGGTTCTGGGGCAGGGCACCTCTGTTGGAGACCGGCCATACTGGCCAGGGAATCTTGCTTGCGGACCTCGGTAAGGTGGCACCTATGCCAAACAGGTGGACCACCCTTAGTTGGCCCCTGAGGCCCTAAATAAAAATGGACACAAGTTGTGCTTTTTATTATGTCCAAATAGGCCGCATGAAGCCAGAAGACGTCGGGAAGAACATCGGCCCAGCAGAGGAAGAGAAGACCACCACCAGTTGTTTTGTTGTGTTTCTTATGAACCATGGTAACCGCACCGGATGGTGCTTTTGGGTGCTTTGTGGTGTTTGGGTGCTTTGGTGGTATTGGTACTGGTGCATCGATGCAATGCGTGCTGTCTCCTCCCTCCCAACAGGAATTTCTTTCTCTTGTTCCCTAAAAAGAAAAAAAAACACAGGTCCTGGGTTGCGTTGTAAATAAGAAATCACGTCATTGTAAATAATGCTCCCCACCGTAAATGTATAGTTTGAGAATAATTCCGTAATTCGGTTAGCTGTGGGCTTGAGTCTGTTAGACCAGGATGCAATGCAATAGGGGGACATACTTATTTGTGTTTTAAAATTGTCACACTCAGGGTCAGGTTAATTGTAGAGGGAATTACACCTACGTGCCACACTAAGTTAAAGTTAATAGGTCCGAGGACGGACCTGAAGAAAGGGGGGTGCAGTGTAACGATTTTGAGAAGTGTGTAACGATTTTGAGAAGTGAGTAACGAATTTGAGAAGTGTAACGGGTTTTGAGAAGTGTAACAATTTTGGAGGAAGTGTAATGAATGTGAAAACGTTACAATGGAAACGTTACAATGTGAACGTTACAAACGTACGGTACCACCCTGTAATGTAAATAATGGTCGCAGTCAGCGTCCTCGTTAATTGCATGAAATATACACGCAGGTCACGATATATCTTTTAAATAGTGTATTCCCTTATTTCCATGTAGGCTAAGTATGTGTTTTCCCACTAGATTGACTTTGCATTGTATCAAACAAAATAAGCGTAGGCCCTTCCAATTTCCCCAAAACCTCCCTTCCAATTGCCTTCCGCATTTTGGCTGGTTTTCTTCAAACCACCATTGGCCACGAGGTAAGGTTGGGGAAGAAAGGCGTGTCTCCACCTCGTCGTAAGAGGGAAGGAGTGAACCAGCCCTAACAGCCAATCAACACCGCGGTGAGTGACCCGGTAGGCGTGCCCTCGGAGTCGGCGGCTTGATTTCGCTGGAGGTGATAAAAGCGACTGCAGGGGACTGCTTGACCAGATGAGAGATGACTGGAGAAGAGCTGGAGCTGACCCTGGGAGAGGAGCAACGAGGCTGCACCAAAGGGAGGCGGTGAGATGCGAAACGCTCCAAGCCAAAGAGGAGAGGTACTCGGCAAGGAGACCAGCGTTGGAGAGACGCGCTGAAAGGAGGGAGACGGCCCCGCTCCAAGCCAAAGGGGAGCAGGTGTGCCGAACCAGCGCGGGACGTCTACCACGGTGGATACACGACGGCGGGGTTCCCGCCACAACCGCGAGGGATTGCGAACTGCGCGTTCCCGACCAAGCGATCGATCTCAAGCTTACCTGCCTGCAATTATCCCCTGTGTAAGTGTGAACGTCCAGTCCTGTTCGTTTGTCTTGGGGCTAAGTAAAAATGAATAGTGTAAGTTAAGGATTCGCTGTGTTACTGCTTCTTCCATCCATTGCTTGTGTGTGTATAATAAAACCTGTTCTTCCTCCGTATTCTTCTTCTTCTTCTTCTTTTTCCTTCTCTTTCGGTCGCTTTAGAGATTTCCCGATTGAATATCTGTGGGGCGATCTGGTCAACGTTCGAGTATAATCGGGTAACTTGTGCAGACGTGGTCATACCAAACCGCTCGGTAAATAACATCTTTAACCGTGTCTGTAACAATATATACATACATATACACACATATGAGGAAATGAAGGTAATGAGTGAAGATATGAATGAATTGAAGGGAACAAATGAATAACAGTAAACGATTAGAGGCCTGCAGTGAAAGATTGGATGACGGGACTGAAGAAATAAAAGCCCAAAAAGAACAAACAAATTTTTTTTTTTTTTTTTTTTGTATACTGAATCGAGGCTCGTGAAAGAGCTAACATTTACTTCACAAACAAATCAACCAGACAAACAAAATGTATAAAAAGAGGGAGCGGAAGACAAGAGAATGGGAAGCACACAAACACTTGAGAGCACACAACATTTAAAAGCAGGGAGATGTGTGGGAGATGTGTGGGAGGGAGAGGGCTTGGGGGGAGGAGGCGTGGGAAGGGGGGGGGGGGTGGGAAGGGGGGGGGGTGGGAGAAGTATAAAACACAAGGACACCAAGGACTTCCAGGACAGAAGTTGGTATTTCAAAAAGTGGAATTGGGGTGAAATTATCGGGGATAGAAAAGATCAAGGTTTTGGATGGGGGAAGATAAGAGATGGTGGTGAACAGCTGTTTTAAAGACCTGGAGGGTGGAGTGGGATTGAAGAGAGTGAGTGAGTTTGTTCCAGAGGTGAGAGAAAAGAGGAATGAAGGAGTGAAGGTGAGCAGAGAGTCTTGATTTTGGCAGTTTAACCATAAGAGGGTTGCAGGCAGATCTTGTGCGACCTGTAGGAATATTTGCGGGACAGAGCCCAGAGAGAGCTGGGGGGGCAAGGCCAGAGAGGAGTCGGTAGAAGACGGAAAGACCACCAACCTGTCTGCGGTGAGTGAGTGAGAGGCCCTTGGAGTTAGCTTCATCGCAGGAGATTCCAATGATTCTGAATGCTTTGCTTTCAACAGCGTGAAGACGAGCTAGGTGTGAGGCAGGAGCACCAGCCCAGAGGGGAGAGCAGTATTCCATTGAGCTGCGGATGAAAGCCTTGTACGTGGTGAGGAGCTCAGGTGTGCCAAGGAAGGACTTCGCACGACGGAGGATGCCCAGTCGGCGACTGGCTTTGGAGGCCAGATTTGAAATGTGGTTTTCCCAGGAAAGATCATGGCAGATAGTGAGACCCAAAAGTTTGAGTGACAGAACTTCTTGGAGAGGATTATTCAGAAAGTAGATGGGAGGGTTGTCCAGTCGGTCTTTTCGGAGAGACATCGTAAGAGTGTGAGATTTGTCAGGATTGAAAGACATGTTCCACTTGTTTGCCCAGTCTGTGATTTTGTCCAGGTCTGCAGAGAGTGAGGAGGCTGCAGACTGCCGATCTGAGGGATGAAGAATGGAGCGACAGAGAGTAGAGTCATCAGCAAAGAGATAGAGCTCTTTCACGAGCCTCGATCTTGTATACAAAAAAAAAAAAAAAAAAAAAAAAAATAGAGAGGATTTTCAAGAGAGTCAGAGAGATCATTGATGAAGAACAGAAAAAGCACAGGGCCCAGAACACTGCCTTGGGGAACTCCAGCCTGAACAGGAAGAAGAGATGAGAGAAACCCATTCAGGGACACACGTTGACTATGACTAGAGAGGAAGTCCGCCAGCCATGCGTGGAGATTTCCATGGATACCAACAGAGGAGAGTTTGGTGAGCAGAGCGGGGTGCCAGACCGTATCGAAGGCACGTGATATGTCAAGGGAGACAGCTCTAATTTCCTGTTTGGCATTGAGGACCTCCATCCATTGCTGAGAAAGCAGAAGCAGCATGTCCAGAGTAGAGTGACCAGGTCTGAAACCAAATTGATGATCAGAGATCAAGCCATTGGAGAAGAGGAAAGATTTCATATCTGAAGCAATGATGGATTCCATGACTTTACTGATAATTGAGAGAAGGCTGATTGGTCTGTAGTTGCTGGGATCTGTTTTTGCACCTTTTTTGTGCAAAGCGGTGATGCTGGCAGATTTCCAAGCAGATGGCAGATGACCTTGAGCAAAAGAGAGTGTGAAGAGAACAGAGAGAGGAGTGAAATGAATTAAAGGAAGAAATAAAGTTCGAGGTAAATAGGGAAAACTCAAATTTAAATGGGGAATGTTTGGAAGTAAATGGGGAATGTTTGGCTGAAAAAGACCTGGAAGGCTGTCGGGCTGGTGTGGATGTCACAAGGCAACAACAGGGAGAGGAATTGGGACTTTTGCAGCACCAGGGCAGTGGTTCGAAGCAACAGGGGGTAAAGATATTGGAGGTCCGAACGGAACCGGACTGGGTATGTATAGATAAAGACCTGTTGGGGCCAGAATTGATTGGGGATAATGAGAATAATGATTTGACACAGCGGCTGGATACCTTGGACAGTATTGTTGTGTGGTTCCCTCAATTAACACTGAAAGAACCTCGGAAGGCAAACGAACGTTAATGGAGGCGTTTTGAATCTAACTATATAGCGGATTATACGCAAGGAGGAAGAAGAGTACCGACTTATCTAGACGGGTCTCACCGACGTCTTCACCCTGCAAAAATAACTCAAACGAAAACGGATTTTAAAATGTACAGAAAATAACGAAAGGATTTATTAAAACGGAATGCCGGGACAAATAAAAGCGCGATGCTAAACTAAATTCCTAAATGGAGCGCTCCCTCACCAGACGTAGAAACACAGGCACAGGGGAATATAAAAAAGAACTGGAAAATAAATTATGTGTGTGTGCACTTAGCTCAATCGGCTTGAACCTCGTCAGGAATAGTGTCGGCCCCAAACTCGCCGTCCAGATGCTGCGGTGTTCTTGGCGGGAAGAAGGCTGCAGTCCGCTCGTTCGCACCCTGCTAGGCCTCGCCGGGCATCTCGCTCATCCCGGCCTCGTCATGCTGCAGCGGCAAGCCGCGCCCGTCCACGCATTGTCTGCTCAGGGAACCGCAGTTCCGGGCTGCAGGCTCTTCCCGTTGCCTCTGCACATCTCCCGGTGGCGTCTTTGACATGGTCGGTCCAAGCACAAGAGCGCGAGGGAGAAGAACAAGGGAGCAAGAGCAACAATGGAGCAAGAGAGAATAAGGCAAGAGCGAAGGCAAGAAGCAGAGAGAAAATGTCGGTCCGAGAGTTCTTTTAACGTTGGGTCCTGACGTCATTGGCGCTTTTCCACCAATGCCCGCAGGCCGCTTCTTGCTCGCTCTTCTTTCACCAATCGATGAGTGCCTTCTTGCTCCGCCCTGGCCAATCAGCGAGTCCCTTCTTACCCCGGCCTTCCTGTTCGTCAACTCCCGCCCAATCACTGTCCTTCTTGGCATGGCTCTTGGCCTGCCCGAGCGATGTGTGCCTGCCAGGCGGGATTGTCAGCCCCAGTGCCCGATGCATGGCTTCTGGTTGCTTTTATTGTTATTATGGTTTAATTAATGGGCATTTCCTCACTGGTGTCTGTGGTCCGGTGCCAAAAGAAATAAAGGATAAATTACTGAGGTTTGACAAACAGGGGAATTAACATAATCCCTATACTAGCTAACATGCCCCATTCCTCGTAATGGGGACGAAGATACACCTTACTCCGACATTCGGCTAAACAAAACTTATTACATGGTGATGGTTCTTACCCAACATCCAGAGCATGTTAATTTATACAAATCTACCTGACTCTACATATCACTGCCTACCCCACAGACATAACAGTATCATCGAGGAAGAGATTGCTCAGGTCCAAGAGAGTCTGGGAGGTGAGGTGAGTCGGTCAGTGGAATGACCCCAGGATGAGATTAAAGTGACCGAGGGGACCTTCACCACAATTGGGTAACAGAGTCTCCAAAATTGGATACCCAGTTGGGGGGGTATTTTGGCTCAGAGCTGGATTCGGACATGTAAGAGTTGGAAGATAGAGCAGTAGTGTAATAATGTTGCTTCTGGGACACCTCCGTTTAACATGGGAAATCCCTATCTAATGTCATTTACCCCCTTGTCTTTTTCAAAAATCATAAACACCTCTATTTCTCCCACCCTCATCTTTATGAACCTTTTGTCTGTAGTACCTATCCTTAATGTTGTTCATTAGACCACTCAAACACTACAAATATTTGTTTTCTCTTATAGACCTATCATCCTTCTTCTACATATCATCTGGCAGATTAATCTTTGACCCATTCACTTCCATATTGCCCCTAAACACCTATATTTCTCTCACCCTGTTCTTTACGAACCTTCTAACCTTTTGACATGTTATCCTTATTCATTAGACCACTTAAACACCTGTGATCCTTCTGACCTCATGGACCTTTTAACCTTTTACTCTTAATATCATCTGGTGAATATAACCCACTCAAACAACGACCCTACAAATATTTGTTTATGCGTGGGAAATAATTTAATTCTCCTACAACTCTCTTCACCATCTAATATATTAACAAAAAATATGTTTGAGTTTGGTTCTTTATTAAGATATTTTAACTGAGCTAAGATAAAATGGTAAACCTCCCTCAATGTTCTTGCTTGAGCGCCTCCAGTGCCACATACCATTTTTTGGTAAGCTCCGCCCACTTTTTGGTAAACCACGCCCATTTTTTACTAAGCCCCGCCCACTTTTTGTTAAGCCACGCCCACTTTTTACTAAGCCCCGCCCACTTTTGCTAAGTCCCACCCACTTTATAAACTCTTCAGCATTGTATCATTTCCAGGTAATACATTACATCATTTTCAGGGAATTTCCATCACATCATTTCCAGTTAAGACACGCCCAGGGAATTTCCACAGGAAGACACACCCAGTCCTTATAAAAGGCACCGACCACACAGGCTTTTTCAAACACGCTTTCTGCTTCACTTGAGAATGGACTACTATGCCGAAATGGAATGGGATAACTTTGCTATTCCATGGAGTCCTACTACCTGTGTAGAACTCAACCTTCAGATTGATGAACTGGACTCGAACCTCTTATCAATGGAGGTAAGTTTGTTTATTTATTTATTTATTTATTTAATTTTTTTTTTTTTTTTTTTTTTTTTTTTTTTTTAAGATGAGACTCGTGTAAGAGTTAACAAAGTTTATTTTAATATTCATAGAGCTTGATTTATACAAATAAAAAATATTGTATTAAATTAATACATTGTTATTTTCTTTCACAGGAAATTGTATCTGAGATACGAAATGAAAATTCTGCTTTTAACACAACTTGGGATGAAGTTATTTTTTTGTTTGAAGACATTTTGAACAACCAAGACCCCCAGAACGAGTTCTACCTTGATGACCCAGCCAAAGAGTTATACCTTGGAGATCCACAAAATCCTGAAAAAGAGTTTTACCATGATGATACTTGTTGTGAGTTATCAAAACAAAACCCACTGAACAAGTTCTACCTTGATGAGCCAGAATACAAGTCATACATTGGAGACCCACAAATTTCTGAAAATTGGGCAAGGAGAGTTCTCCCTGATGGTCCGCAGTTATACTATGTGAGACACATCATAGAAACCCTAAAAAATTGGGCAAGGAGAGTTCTCCCTGATGGTCCGCAGTTATACTATGTGAGACACATCATAGAAACCCTAAAAAATTGGGCAAGGAGAGTTCTCCCTGATGGTCCGCAGTTATACTATGTGAGACACATCATAGAAACCCTAAAAAATTGTGAAATGGGAATTCTCCCTGATGGTCCGCAGTTATACTATGTGAGACACATCATAGAAACCCTAAAAAATTGGGAAAGGGAAGTTTTCCCTGATGGTCCGCAGTTATACTATGTGAGACTTATCACGGAAACCCCCAATATTTCTGAAAATTGTGGTTTTACCTTGGGGACTTGGAAAGATGGTTATATTTTTGGAGACTCGGAATGGGGGTTTTGTTTTGATGACTCGGAATGTGATACCTATCTTGGAGGCTCAACAGGAATGTGGTTATACCTTGGGAACTTGGAAAGTTGGTTTTATTTTGGAGACTCTACCTGTGGGGTTCCTCTTGGAGACTCTTTGGATTCTAAAGCAATGAACAATGTTCTTTATTTAATGACGCTTGATTTAAGCAATATCAAGAAAGTTCGAGGAAGAAAATGCTGGAAAATTCTTTCTTCCCATTTCTACTTCTTCAAACTTAAAAGCCTTGAAAGACAGAATTGGAGGAAGAGGAAAAAAAAAAAAAAAAATACGTATTTAAAAAAGAAGAAAAGAAAGATTATGTTAGGGTTTGGGTGGGATTTTGAATGTGAGGGTTAGGGATGGGGTTGGGTTAGGGTTGGGATTTTGAATGTGAGGGTTAGGGTTGGGGTTGGGTTAGGGATGGGGTTGGGTTAGGGATGGGGTTGGGTTAGGGATGGGTTGGGTTAGGGTTGGGATTTTGAATGTGAGGGTTAGGGTTGGGGTTGGGTTAGGGATGGGATTGGGTTAGGGTTGGGATTTTGAATGTGAGGGTTAGGGATGGGTTGGGTTAGGGATGGGGTTGGGTTAGGGATGGGGTTGGGTTAGGGTTGGGGTTGGGTTAGGGATGGGGTTGGGTTAGGGCTTGGGTTGGGTTAGGGTTTGTATATTATTATGACTCACTCGCACATACACACACACACAAAAGTTAAGCCCCAACTAAAAAGTTGTGGGATTCTGTGTTTGGGGTTCACAGATTTAAAAACGTATCCCCATTATACACACACAAAAGTTAAGCCCCAACTAAAAAGTTGTGGGATTCTGTGTTTGGGGTTCACAGATTTAAAAACGTATCCCCATTATACACATACAAAAGTTAAGCCCCAACTAAAAAGTTGTGGGATTCTGTGTTTGGGGTTCACAGATTTAAAAACGTATCCCCATTATACACATACAAAAGTTAAGCCCCAACTAAAAAGTTGTGGGATTCTGTGTTTGGGGTTCACAGATTTAAAAACGTATCCCCATTATACACATACAAAAGTTAAGCCCCAACTAAAAAGTTGTGGGATTCTGTGTTTGGGGTTCACAGATTTAAAAACGTATCCCCATTACATTTTATTTATTTATTTATTATTTTCAAGGGTATTATCTGCTTACTTGTGTTTTTTGTAATTCTTGTGAGTAAAATGAACCCAAGATTTCTTCTCCATTTAAATCATATAATTTGTAGGTCCAAGGGACTGTATCCATTACATCAATGATTTTAAATAATTCACGAGTCCATTTTTGTGTATAACCTTTCTCAAAATGACTTTTCCATTTGTATATTCTTACAATATCACCAACTTTAAACTTGGGCTTTCTCAAATTAATCTCCTTTTCATATTCTAATTTTGTAAATGTTTCTGATGGTTTTGATTGTGTTGATGAATGAACTGTATTATTGTAATTATCTACAATATCCTGAATTAAATACACCCATTTTTGAGAACCGAGTTGTGTGAATTTTCTATATAATTTCTCTTTTAAAGTACGATTAAAACGCTCAATAACAACTGCCTTTCCTTCATTAAAGGTGCTGTATAATTTAATACCCTTCCCCTTAAGAAATTTCATGAATATTTTGTTATAGAACTCTGTTCCCTCATCAGTCCATAACTTCTTTGGTTTCCTTTTATCCCGATCAAATATTAGCTTAAAGGCTAACATTAAAGTATCACCCCTTTTATTTTTTAAAGGGACAACCCAGGCAAATCTACTCCTCAAATCAATAACGGTTAAAGCATACCTGTATCCCCTGTCATTATTCAATTCAATTAAATCAGCGGACCATATGTGGTCGGTGTATTTAGAATAAACCTTCCTTCTTTTAAACTTTGTGATTATAGGTTTGTGTAATTCTTCAGCCAAAAGCTCCTCAGTCTTGATGACATCATTAGAGCCTAATAGTTTTTTGAGGAATAACCAAGACCAAGTTTCAATTTAGCATTTATCAAATTTCTCACAATAAACCTATCAACTTTCTCTCTCAACGTTGGATTTTGTATCAAAGACAAATTATACAACATTTCGCTGTCGGCTTTATGTTTTTCAGTCAACGTAGTGGTATTTCCATAAGCAATATCATGCTTCATACACACTTCGTCAACCCTATTTGTAGGTTTAGACCAAGGTTTAGGATTGTCAGCCTCATCTAATCTTTTATCCAAGTTTGTTCCTGGACCACAGAAAGAATACCCTGGAAGGTGTAATTCCCCTGGAATTCCAGTTGTTGTAAATTTACTTCCTGACAGAAACTTTTGTATGTCTCCTCCTCTTTTAGGAGAGATGAATTGGCACTTTTTAGAGCCACATACTTGACATATTCCTTTTTGATAAACTCTATTATTTTTAGCTTTAACATAAGAGATATTTTTAGATTTAGTTTTCTTTTTACATTTGAGACAATAACTCATATTTATTTATCAGAAAAATTCCGACAGAGTATCAAAACCTTTTTGGTTTTCAACATATACATTTCAATCTTTATTTTTAAAACATAAAGAATCCTAAGGAATGCCTTCACTCTCTCCTCCATTTATTTACAAATAAAACTAACTAAAGTCAATTACACCGACATCATCAACCACATAATCTTTTCCTTCTTCTTCTTCTTTATCCCCACTTTCTCATTTAAATCTCCTCCCTGAAACTGAAGACATTGACGTCGTTATTCTTGAAAATAATATTTTCATTAGACTTCTCATTTCTTTATTTTCCTCCTCAGTGCGTTGAGTTTGATTTATTTGCTGTAATACCTTCAATCTTTTATTAATCTCACTGATTTCCATCTTTTTATATTTTTCCTCCCTCTCTCTTTGCTCCCTCTCCTCCTTCTCTCTTTTCTCCCTTTCCTCCTTCTCCTCCTCCTTTTTCTCCCTTTCCTCCTTCTCCTTTTTCTCTCTTTTCTCCCTTTCCTCCCTCTCCTCCTCCTTTTTCTCCCTTTCCTCCTTCTCCTTTTTCTCTCTTTCCTCCTTCTCTTCTTTAACTCCTTCCTCATTTATCTTAGCAATTTTTGATATCAATATTTTCACAGCATTCATTCTTTCTTTATTTTCCTCTTCGGTGAGTTGAGATTTATCTTCTTGCTGTAATACATCCACTCTTTTTTGAATCGCTCTGATTTCCATCTCCCTCTCCCCCCTCTCTCTTTGTTCCCTCTCCTCCTTCTCTCTTTTCTCTCTTTTCTCCTTCTCTTCTTCAACTCCTTCCTCATCCCTTGCTACCCTTGAGTTTAAACCCCAAAGAATATTATACATATACTCATCTGGATTTTGAGATATTCTTGTATCTATAATTATTTTTCTCATAATAGGATACCAATAAGATTTGTTGACGATTTCTAAAAGAGTTTTATATTTCATAACTTTGAGAAGTTCATTTTTATTTAATATTTTAAACAAGTCTCTATTTGTGGGTTTAACAATATCAGTATAAGGCCAGTTTTTTATGACAAAATTCCCATGTATATGCTCCAAATCATAAGGTATGTAATACCGAGCACCCTTTTCTTGTAGGTATCCTTGAATACAAAAATTATAATTCTCTTGTAGTCTTCTTCCTGCCATTTATGTATCAGAAATATATGTGAGATTAATATTATGACAGGTAATACCACCCCATCTTCCCACTACCAAATCGGTTTGTATTCCTCGGCTTTCTATCCTTATCTCATTACCTTCCTTCTTTGTCATGCGAACCATCGCTATACTATCATATATTTTTATTTTCTTAAAATCACGTATTTGTTGTTTACTAATTGTACTTCCACATAAATCCTTATCTTCACCAAGTGGATAATATTCTTCTTTACGAGACTGATTTAAATCATGTAGGTCTTCTATGTTTATTGAAAAAGACCAATTATACCCTAAATCAGGCATATCATACCCCCATTTATTAATTCGCATATTAACTAAATGTCCTTCTTTATAAAATTTAATTGTAAGCAGGTAGTTAAATTCAATGAGGAAAGGTGTATGGTCAGTATAACCAGGTGTTGTGGTTGTAAATTTTACTTGTTTCACAAAACGTGCTGTTTTCTTTAAAGATATATATTGTGATAAATCACTGAATCTAATCAAGTCATTCGCATCTGTAGGGTTTGGATAATTGATTAATTTATAAGTATTCTTCATATTAATATTTTTACTTACACTATATTTTTGTCGTTCAGCCTGTGCCTTTGTATAATAATTTGATAAATCAATATCCTGAGAGGATTTTCCAAAGATAGAACCATCTTTTCCAACATAGGTCATTTATATTAGATAAAAAATGATATCATAAAAATTTTCATTATTGTTGAGTTGAAATAATACATATAAACATAATTGGCCACAACATTTAGAATTAATTTCTTGAACTTGGAATGTTTGATAAACACCATTCTGTAAGAATTGTATTACTTCAACAGGTGGTGGCATACCATAACTATCAAAATAATATTTATCCTGACTATTATGAATACAAACCCAATGAGAACCATTCTGTGTGTCTAAATTCATAATAATATTCTTTGTATTCTTATTTATATGTATTAATTCATCTCTCATACAAATAACCACATTATCAATTTTTAGTGTTTTACAATACTTAGCTAGTTCTATATTTGACGTTGTATTCTTTCCAAATTGTTTAAACCATTTATCCATTTATTTATGAGAAAGATACAATCCATTACCCCGTTTAGTTAGTTTAACACCCGCTTGAGCGATAGAGGAAAGCATATCTCCAACCAACAATCTAGCTTTATCAGGTAGACTTTCAAGTTTTTGAGCAAAATCTACAATTACACCACTTCCACTAATTTGTTTCTCCAACTCCTTGTTATGTCTTTCCAATTCTTTTTGAGCTTTTAGTTGTGCCTTCCTTTCGTTAGCAGTTTTTACCGCTGCTGAAATACCACCAGTCAATGCTCCCGCCGCACTTAAACCAGCAAATAAAGGAATTAGAAACGGGAGAAATCCTCCTCTTGACTCGTCTATTGAATATTTCTTTAACATAGGTTTCGTCATTTTAATTTTAAGTGATCCAACATCATTTAGTGTTTTTACTTGTGTGTGTGTGAGTAAAACATCAATTCTTACAGCTCCTTTTCTTTGAATTGTATTAACATTAATAATACAAGGCTTTTGATTTTGAATACAAGATGTTAATTTATTAAGATTGATTTGATTAACATATACCCCTACCATTTATTTATGAGAAAAAACCTATGTGATATTAATCATAACACCATTATCTGTATTAATCTGTAATTCTGTTTCCTCCAAAAGCAAACAATAAGCATCAACTTCTTCATTCTCCCCTCTTTCAATGTATAGAGAAGTATCCACTCGATTAGACTTTATAGTTTCCTTTTGAGAACTCAGGTCAATTGCGTAGATTGTATATAAACCTTTAAATGCAACCATATCCAAAATAGGATCATTATTACCATTACTTTCACACACTTTTTGGTAGGACTTGTAGGCTTCCGCATAATCATTTTTTTCCCAATCAATTTCCAATCTATCTCGCGGATAAAATGTGCCATCAAGAGAAACCCGAAGTTGTTTCACCTTAGCATTATCACTCAGCGCATTATTCTTATTAGTACCCTCCTCTCCATCTGGTTTTTTAAAAATGAGCCATAGGTATCGTGGCTTTCCTTCAAGAACACCCAAATTCCAAGTGTAGGTAGTGTGTTCCAGTTTAACGTGTTGACATCTTCTTTTAAGGTATGATACATTTAGCGGTTTCTTTGAGTTAAGTCTTCTATTTAACATCTCCTCCGTTTTAAGATTAGGAGTATATTCATTGATATACCAACACAAATCATTAATAACAAATTTATTATTGTCGCCAAAAGCATTTTCAGCCCCAAAAAGCAATCTATTTACATTATCATTCCTTTGTAGTTGAAATCTAATTTTAAGACCATACAAAACTTTATCATAATCACAAAATCCAAATATACCTTTAAGAGGTACTGCTACGGTAAAACTATTCTCAGCTTTTGCGTCATCATTATACATTGACTTCCTTTGACTATAACCAGGGTCTGTGTTTGTTCCCGTTGACATATCAGGAATAAAGCCTTCAACAGCTCCCTTACCCATTCTATCACCAAACGAATATAGTGTAAATTTCATCATTTCAGATGTAGCAGAGACATAATCAACCGCTTCAACCTCTTGTGTTCCAATATACAGGCGAACACTGTCAAACATTTTCCAGAAGAAATCATTTACGAGTGTAGCATTAGTATTATTCGCAGCCTTAGTGAATTTAAATTTACACAGCAAGAAACTATCAGCTATATTCAAGTAAGTTTGTTGATTATTTATTTCAAAACTTTTTGTTCCGTTTGAATTCCAGTCGGTTCCTGTAATAGCATTTACCTTAAAATAGTCTTCCTTTTTAGTAGAGTTTGAAATGATAATCGTATCATCCAAATCATAGATACTATCAATCGCTTCCATACTTGTATTTATATAGTATTAAAATTGTTGAAACCCTGACCCAAGTATTTTAATGATTTTTTGTCGTTCTTGTGAAGATAGTTGAGTTTTACCTTTTTTAATTTCTTTGATTGCTTGTAATTTATGGGACTCCTTTTGAGCATCTTTTATACTCTTTACAACACCTGCTACATTTCCCATGAGAGAAGCAGTTGAACCAATTAGGTCTTTATGTTTAAGAATGGTTGAACCAATACCCATTAGAGTATCAATTATCCCATCTCCTTTATTTCGAAATTGATGACCCACACCCCGTTGTCTCTTAGGTTTATAGTATCCTTTACCCACATACCTTGTATAGTCTGGTGAAAGGAACATGCCCTCCCCTGTAATTATTTTATATTTTCCCAACTCGTGTTTTCTTACAATAACCATTATTTATTTATTGAAAAACTTCACGTAGGTGAATTCTGATGGATATAATTTCATCATTAAAGGATATCATACGATTATCTTGGTCGGTTATCCTAAAATTTACTCTGTATATGGTTTTTCCTGACACAGGTAAATAGACAAGATTTTTTGGTTCCATATTAAATTTATAACCAATCGGGGTTGAGTATGCACTGAATGAAAATATTGTATTTGTTCTTATTCCATCGTTATAAGCACCATCAATCAAATCACAATGAATTAATACTGAATTTATACCGGAGGATATTTGGATAACATTATCACTGTAAAACGTCCCGTTATTTTCAATCTTTTTTGAAGAGAAACCCAATAGCTCTCTGAACGAATTTTCAATCGTGAAATCAACTTTATAATTATTTTTCAGTTTAATAGTTGATTTTGAAGTGTGTGTTTGAATATCTATTACAATATTTTTTGGTTCATCACCTTTTTCTTTCATAAGGCGAGAGACTTCTGAAGATATTTGAGAAATCTCGTAAGCTCCAGGTGAAACGGTTATAGTTTTATATCCACTTCCTGGATTATAACTAAACTTGTTGTTTTTCTCTGTGATATTAAACAAGGTATTATAAGTTTCCATCGACAACAAAGATGCCTCATATGAGGTAAGGGGGTCAAGTTGTAGTGGGTAAGGGAATGAAGCTGTGTAATCGCTCGTTGTGAAATTAAAACTAAGAATTGTGCTTCTCATCTTATTTAATATCTAATAAAATATCTTTGTATTGACATTTATTAATTATTTTCATGTTCATCAACTGATCTAAAATGGCTGAGGATTCATTAAAACAATTGTTGTTTCCAGCCTTCTTACTACCTAATAACAATAATAGCCTATTAACTAATTGTGATGGGTCATTTGGAAGAAAACTAACACCCGAACCAACCTTACTTAAAGCATCAATAATATGTTTCTCCTTCTCATTCTTCTTACTTTTACCAGCAACAGAAACTCCATAATCAAGTGCATTTAACAACTCAATATATACCCTATCTTCCTCTCTTTCCATATCAAGTGGTTCCTCAAAATATTTTGAACCGCTGAATCCGGGGTTTGTTAGAAGAAACATTAATCTTGGAGTTAATTTAACATTTGGTTGAGTAGAACTCAAGAACATCAATTCATCATTAAATATCAATACCTTTTCTTCCACAAGATGAAACACTGCTGGTTCTTCTGTTGGAATGAGACCTGCTCTGGTTTTTGAACCCGCAGAATATTCATTGTTTTGAAGAGCTTCCACAACATAATTAGGGGGTTGATTTACCTGCTCAAGTTTCCGAAATAATCCCTCGTCATCATATTCTAATTCACCAAGTTCTTGTTTTGTTATCTGACTAAAATCTTTGAGCATTTGAAGTTTTTTCGGAGTAAATTCTACTGTGGGAACTGTAGGTGAGTGTTGAGTTTTCAAAAGTGGTTTAAAGAATTTCTCTTGTTTTCTTTCAAAGGCTTCTTCACCAGTTAGTTTCTGTCTCCGTTTCTTCTTTATCTCTTCCTGTTGTTTAACAACTTTTGAAACTAATTGTTGATGTTCCTTAAACTTTCTTTCTCTTTCTTCGGTATTCATTTTCTGTATTTATTTATTGAAAAATATCATTTAGTATCTCATCTTGTTTCACAACAATATATTTATATTTTCCAATCGTGTGTTTCATATAATTTTCAAATTCTTTTTTACTACATAACGTAGAGCAATTATCTCTCCAAAAATTATTTACATCTATTGAATTTAACTTAAATAAAATAAAAGTATTGGCATTGTTTCTTATTGAGCGTCGAGGGAGTTGAAAATATGATTGACTAAGATATATACAATTACAAGAAGAATGTCTCCCTCTTGTATAGTAGCTATCCATTACTGTTTGGTTTCTCTCATTAACACAATCATCAAAGATGACAAGGTTCTTTTTTGATTTATCTAAATCTTGAGGTGAAGGTATATCATCCGTATTATCACTGAGAATACAAGTTATGGGTTTCGATTTTGATTTCTGTGTATCACAAAATAATTGTATTATATCTTCAATATTATAATCATTCAGTTTGTTTTGAAGTTTAAATAAACCGATAATGTCTTCCTTTTTAAGACCTGCATTAAAACCCTGTGAGAGTAGTTGATACTCGGGTTGAAAACTTGACTTTGTAAAAATTATTAAATTATCATAATCTAAAAAATTAGGACCAAGGAGCATCTTTAAAAGTAAACAGGTTTTTCCACATCCGCTTGAACCAACTATTAGACATCTCAATGAATTTGGAATGTTTTTATGGTTATTAAATTTTATCTTATTTTCCCAAACGGGTAAAAAATCATTCATTTATATATTTGGAAAACAAGTTATCCAACTTTTTTTGAGCTATTTGAGAAACTCTATATTTTATCCTGAGTTCTGGTTTAATTTCAAAATAATCCATTATTTTATTTATATAGTATCTTGTATTAACATTTCCATTAAAATTATTTTGAATAATAAATATCATTAAACCCTTATACATTTCCTCAATACAAAGAGTCTCTTCCCTTGAAAGAAATGGTGTATTATCATCACAATACTTAACATTCATCTCTCTTATTAATCTTGTAAAGTAATTCATTTTTGGTTCTAATTTAAAAGAGTTATATGTTTTTTTATATTTCTTATTATCATTAATTAGAATATAATCACAGAATAAACATTGTTTATATGAATCCTCATCATTAAGCCCCACTCTATCACAAGCCGGACAATTCTCTAATTTATCATATGGAGAGTCTGGAAATTCTAAATATCCTTCAGAACTTATCATATTTATGTGGTAAATTTTTACTTAAACTAAACGCAAGTTTATTCATTAATAAATACAATGTTTCAAAGCACAAAAGACAAATTTCAATCAATCTCTACTTCGGTGGAAGATATAGAAAAATATGTCAAAGATGTTAAATTGAACAAAGATAAATATGGAAATTTTTGGGTAAAACCAGTTATGGAAAATAACATGAGCCCCTCTATTTCATTTAAAGGAAGAGCTCTAACTATACCTGGAAAGACATCCATTAAAGTAAATCTAACAAAAGTTTCTCCTCTACTCCTGGCAATTTATTCAAAGCTTGAAAAAGTGATTGACCACGATACTTTGAAAAAGAATGATAAGACCATTAATAATTCTAGAGGAGACATTTGTATTTTCTTTAATAATCCAAAGGGTGTAGATCTAAGTAAAATGAATGATGTTAATATTTCTGGTGAAATGTCATTTCGTTCTATGATAGTTAGAGATTATTTAAAGATAACTTTTGATATAAAAATTGTAGAGATTGAATCTGTTAATGAAAGAAAGTATATAGATATTGATGGGAATATTTTTCTTGCTAATTAAATATGAGTCAATACAGCAGTGAAGATTTTACTATTTCATTGAACTCGGACGATAGTGATGATAGTATTTCATTGAACTTGGATGATGGTGATGATAGTATTTCATTGAACACAGATGATAGTTATGATACTAATAGTTTGTGCTCAAATGATAGTTATGAGAGTAGCTTTATTGATGACTCTGAGTATGATTCTGAGTATTCATGTGATAGTTATGACTTAGATGATTCTGAGTGAAAAAGTGTTTTAGTTTAAGCACAGTGATATATATAAAACGGAGCTGTAAAGCTCAAAAGTGTTTTATTTTAAGCACAGTGATATATATAAAACACCACGTTTTCTCACGCTATAAATATGGTTTATTGTGATACTTGCGAGAAGGAAGTAAAATATTATAAACAACATATTCTCACCGCAAAACATACATACAACATTTTAAACAAACTTTCCCCTCTTCCACCTGAAACAAAACACTGTTCTACATGTAATAAAAATATCCTCAAGAAAGGCTTCAAAATACATCTTAAAACAAATCTACATTTATCAAATTTTATCACAACTAAAAACTCTGATGGAGCATTCAAAGGACATATTAAAATAAGAGTCTTTAACTTCAAACCTCCTGAACCAGAGTCTATAGTTGATGCTGTAGAAATAGTTAAACCTGCTGTTCAAACGTTGATTGAAAAAACACTAAAGGAAATGAAACCACTTAAATTTTATATGGGAGTAAAATTAGAAATGACAAAGGATGAAGGAGTTATAGATGCACCATACATGAGAACTGAGCCACACTTTATATCTTCATATCAAGATTTTAAAACATCAGGAGTCTATGATGAACTTATTAAACAAGAGCAAGATGTGGATAATTCAATCGTAGGAAGTGGATTCAATATAGGAAAAATTATTTACATAGACATTCATATTCTTAAATCAGATCCTCTAAAAGCTTCTTCTTACATTGATTTACCCAGTGTTATCAAAAATAGAAAAGCAGTTATCAATATCAAAAATAAAGACAATAAATGTTTTCTCTGGTCTATTTTAGCACACTTACATCCTCCACATTTTCATGATGAAAGAGTATCTCATTATAAAAAATATGAGAATACATTAAATACGAAAGATCTAAAGTTTCCGATGACTTTAAATGATATTCCTAAATTTGAAAAGATGAATAATTTATCAGTTAATGTTTATGGTCTAACAGAAACAAACAACATTCAGGTTTTAAAGCTTTCTGACAATTGTAAACAAACTCATATTAATCTTCTATATTTTAATTCAGACGAAAATTCACATTATACATACATCAAAGATATTGCTAAATTAATAAAACCACAAGTCTGTAAGAGAACAAATAAAATATATATTTGTTTGCGTTGTCTTAACTTCTTCAATTCACAAGAAAGATTAGATAAACATTCAAATTATTGTGGCGAACATAAATCAACGGTAATCAATATGCCTAAAGAAGGCTCAAAGATCACATTCAAAGATGAAAATAAAAAGATCAAACATCCATTTGTTATATATGCTGATTTTGAAAGTATTTTAGAAAAAATTGATACTGCTTCTCAAGATCCAAAAGAATCATACACAAATAAATATCAAAAACATACTCCTTGTGGTTTTTGTTATTATATCAAATCATCCGTTGGTGATAAATATAACAAGTTAGAGATGTATAGAGGCTCAAATACCCCAGAGGAGTTTGTGAAACGACTAGAAAAAGACTGTGTTCGATTAACCAAGATAATGAGAGAAACCAATAAACCAATGTCCTTAACAAGTAAAGAAAAAAGGGAATTTATAAAAAACAATGTCTGTCATATTTGTGAGGAGAAAATTGGTAAAGGTCTAAAGGTTAGAGACCATTGTCATCTCACTGGTAAATATAGAGGTCCGGCTCATCAAAGTTGTAATATTAATTATCAACTCCCCTCTTTCATTCCTGTCTTTCTTCATAACAACGCTCATTATGATACACATCTATTTATCAAGGAACTCTCAAAGACTTCTGGAAGTATCTCAGCAATTCCAAACACGGATCAGAAATACATTTCATTCACAAAAACAATTCACACATCTCCTATTACTCATATCAGATTTCTTGATACATTTAAATTCATGGCAAGTCCATTGGTTAACTTGGTTCAAAATCTAAAAGAGTTTCCATGTCTTTCAGAGTATTTTTTAGATAAAGATTTTCTAACACAAAAGGGAATTTACCCCTATGACTATATGGACTCATTTGAGAGATTCAATGAAACACAACTTCCTTCAAAAGAAAATTTCTATAACAAATTAAATAATAGTCATATATCTGATAAAGATTATGTACATGCACAAAATGTTTGGGAAAAATATAACATCAAGAATCTTGGCGAGTATCACGATTTGTATCTCAAAACTGATGTGCTTTTATTGGCCGATGTATTTGAAGCCTTTAGATCTGTTTGTCGCACTGGATATGGATTGGATCCTGCTCACTACTACACAGCACCTGGATTGGCCTGGAGTGCGATGTTGAAAATGACAAAACAAGATTTGGATTTGATAACCGATGTTGATATGCTTTTGATGATTGAAAAGGCAAAAAGAGGTGGAATTTCACAAGTCTGCTCGAGTAGATACGCAAAAGCAAATAACAAATATCTTCCAAATTATGATCCAACGAAAGAGAGTTCTTACTTGATGTACTATGACGCGAACAACCTGTATGGCTGGGCAATGTCTCAGGCTCTTCCTTATGGAAAACTTAGATGGGTAAAGGAAAAAGACTACAAAAACGTTTTACAAGATGTATGTATCTCTACACAAAAAGAATTGGATGAAGAAAAAGTTGGTTATTATTTTGAAATTGATTTAAAATATCCAGAGGAACTCCATAACCTACACAAAGATCTCCCATTTGCTTGTGAGAAAGCAAGTCCAAAGAAAGAATGGTTGAGTGATTATCAACGATCGTTTGATATAGGTGAATCAACAGAAAAATTACTTACTACATTATATAACAAGAAAAATTATGTTCTACACCAAAGAAATTTGCGACAATATTTATCAAAAGGTCTAAGAGTAGAGAAGATCCATAGGGTTCTAAAGTTCAATCAAAGTCATTGGTTAAAGGGGTACATTGATTTTAATACACAAAGAAGAACAGAGTCAAAAACAGATTTTGAGAAAGACTTTTATAAATTGATGAATAATGCGGTCTTTGGTAAGACTATGGAGAATGTGAGGAAAAGACAAAATATCAGACTATCAACATCTTGGGAACAAGCATCAAAATTAATTAATAGACCGAGTTTTACTCGAGCTGAGGTCTTTACTGAGAACTTTTGTGCGATCCATTTGATTAAAGAGAGTATTGAAATGAACAAACCTATTTATATTGGAACAACAATTCTTGATTTATCAAAGTCATTAATGTATGATTACTTTTATAATAACTTGAGGAAGAAATATCAAAATGATGTTAATCTACTTTATATGGATACAGATAGTTTTATTTTGAAAATTAATACCAACGATGTTTATTCAGACATGAAAAGAGACATTAATATCTATGACACGAGTAATTACAGTCCAGAGAGTGAGTTGTTCTCTTCTAAAAATAAAAAGGTGATTGGAAAGTTCAAGGATGAATTAGGAGGAAATGTTATGAGTGAATTTGTGGGATTGAGGTCAAAGGCTTATGCTTATAAATACATTGTGAATAACGTTGAAAAGACTGATAAGAAGTTAAAAGGTGTAAAGAAAAATGTTATTAAAGAAACAATAAACTTTAAGGATTATTATAACTGTTTAACAACAAAGAAAGAAGAGTTTAGAAAGATTAATGGAATAAGAAGTTATAAACATCAATTATATTCAGAAGAGATAAATAAGAAAGCATTGGGGGCTTTTGATGATAAGAGGTTTATTTTAGAAAATGGAATTGATAGTCTCCCTTATGGTTATATAAGTATATAAGTGATAAGATATATATATAAGTGATAAGATATATATAAGTGATAAGATATACATAAGTGATAAGATATATATAAGTGATAAGATATATATAAGTGATAAGTTAAAAAGGGGGGGGGGTTGGGGATTTTAACGGGCTACCGCCGCCTTTTTTACTATTATATAAATGATAGAACCAAGTATCAACCAGACTAAAGAGTGGAGGTGTAATCAACCTTGGTATATAAATGGAAAACATAATGAATGTGAAAAATATCAAATAGGTATAATTGAAAAGGCAACTGGTAAAAAAGTTCACAAAACAAATAAGAGAATTAATTTAAATACCGGTGAATTGGGTAAAAAAGATGGAAATATTTTTGAGTGGACGGAAAACTTTGATGGTTGTCAGGAAAATATATACTTTAATTTAAAAATGGTATGTGGCACTGGAGGCGCTCAAATAAGAACATTGAGGGAGGTTTACCATTTTATCTTAGCTCAGTTAAAATATCTTAATAAAGAACCAAACTCAAACATATTTTTTGTTAATATATTAGATGGTGAAGAGAGTTGTAGGAGAATTAAATTATTTCCCACGCATAAACAAATATTTGTAGGGTCGTTGTTTGAGTGGGTTATATTCACCAGATGATATTAAGAGTAAAAGGTTAAAAGGTCCATGAGGTCAGAAGGATCACAGGTGTTTAAGTGGTCTAATGAATAAGGATAACATGTCAAAAGGTTAGAAGGTTCGTAAAGAACAGGGTGAGAGAAATATAGGTGTTTAGGGGCAATATGGAAGTGAATGGGTCAAAGATTAATCTGCCAGATGATATGTAGAAGAAGGATGATAGGTCTATAAGAGAAAACAAATATTTGTAGTGTTTGAGTGGTCTAATGAACAACATTAAGGATAGGTACTACAGACAAAAGGTTCATAAAGATGAGGGTGGGAGAAATAGAGGTGTTTATGATTTTTGAAAAAGACAAGGGGGTAAATGACATTAGATAGGGATTTCCCATGTTAAACGGAGGTGTCCCAGAAGCAACATTATTACACTACTTAGAGCCGTGGAAAAACTGGTCCCCATAAAAAAAATGTAGCAGCTGCAGGGAGGGGCAGAGCAACCGGAGGAAGAGGTTGTTGTCTGCAGCTGCGGTTGGGTACGCGAGGCCAAAATTTTTAAAAAGAAATTTAAATTTAAATTAAATGGGAATTCAATTTGGAGCAGTCTTGGAGGAAGTTGGTCCCCGGGCTGAGGAATTCGGACCAGGAGAGGTCATTGGGGTCGGCCTCGTGGTAAATTGCCTCACTTGGAAGTTGGTTTATGCCAGCCAGCTGGGGGGCTGTGCTGGCGAGATTGGGATGTGGGGTCCGACCATGGGTGTCATGGTAAGGCCTGGGCCCTACGGGGAGTCTTGTGGAGTGTGGCGTACCTTGTCTATTGGGGCGCCACCCAAGCGAGTGTCTCGGGACAGCAGGGTCACCGGACGCTGGTGGGGGTTAAGACCTCCGAGGGGGTCCGAGGTGGTTTCTCACAGGTACTTGGTATGGTGTATTATGAGGACCACTAGGGGGGGGGGGGGGGTGTTGTAGGTTGCACTTTGGTGGCGGCACCACAAATGGCCATCAGAGGCCTGATGTTGTGAGCGCCTGAGCATGCAGCCTGGCAGCCTCTCCCTGAGACTCTGGGACAGCCAGCATGTGATGACCTGCCATGCTGTGCTGGTCTATGGACACAGGTCGAACCACATGGACAGTAATGGTTATAGCCTACTGGACAACCATTGGGGCATCTGTGAAACGTGATGGTGTGAACATGATCTTCCACAGATGATCTGTTGTGATTTGTGTACTCTCGGCCTGGGAAGAGAGCCATGGGATTGAATCGGGAAATTTGGAACAAGCTGAGCATATGGGGCCATGCTCGGCTGGCAAGTTTATGGAGAAGCACCCTTCTTTGGTGAAATTGGTGAATTGTGAAAAATGATTGGCACGGGTAATCTGAGGGTTAGATGCAAAATTAAGGGTGAATTTTGTGAAGAGGCCATGGTGGTCACTGAAAACAGTGACACCATTATTGATCCAGGTGTGTCAGACCAAAGTGTTGGAGGCTGGGACAAAACTGGAAAGAGTAGCAGGACACAGCCTTCAACTCGCTGAGGTGGCGACGGCGCCAATATTTGGACACAGGATTGTGCGGATGTTAAGTAGTTATGGCCGGGTAGTCTGGAGGTAAAATTGGTGCTATGGGTGGCCGAGGTGTGTGGACCATGTCTTCTGGGATGAGTCTCCTGGTGGAGTATGGCTGTCGACTAGACCCTGGGTGTGGTCAAGTGTGGGTGGGCACTGGGTGCTGCATGTGATTGGACTGGGGGATTATGTGGAGGTGCAGGAGACATGGCTGTTTGGATGCCACGCTCTGTGACCATGCCTCCCAGGGCCGAGGCCTCACAGGGGGCCGAAGTATGGATGGTGAGTCACACCCTTCTGGACACTCATTGGCCATATTGACGTTTTGGCTGCTTCACTTATCCCGATGGCCCTTGCACAGTAGAGGGGCAGAGCTGTCGTAGCCAAGGGTAGTAGTGTAGTAAAGAGCACCGGAGGAGGCGGATCCACATACTTGCCAGTACAGTCGGATAAAGAGCAATTTGAGGAGAATTAATTGGCCCCATGGAATAAATTTGGAATTCAGTGGTGGATGGCACTCTTGGACCCAACCAACCTGCAACTGCCTGCACTTGAGGTAAGTGCCTTGATGGTTATTGTCCCAGGGTTCAGTACTTGCTTTTAGAGATTGGGACATGAATAATTTGGAGTGGGGGCGGGTGAGAGTGATGGCATGGCCAGTGAAGGGATTGCAATGTGTGCCACAAAGTGTCTTGTGGGTGGCGTTTGTTTATGTGTAGAGGTTTTTGTGTTTTTGTGTGGTCGGGAGAATGGAAATGAAATGAGTTTGTGAAATGTGAATATGGGAAATGCACGTGTAAGCAGTCCATGGCAGCACCTTTTTATGACATCTTTTTATGGAAATATGTGGTTGAGAATTGAATGGCAGCAGGGGAGGATTTTGTGGGTGGGGAAGGTGTGGGTGTGTCCACAGGTATGGATCAAGCTCTGGAGGAGCAGTGACTGCAGCCCCCTCTGCGGTAATTGCACCTGGCAGCCAATTGTGTTTGTAAATTGAGAGCCCGTCGGCGGTAGGGACTGGTTGGGTACCCTGCGGTATGGAGACCCTTGGCGACCTGTGAGGCTATGTGAAAGCCTGAGGCAATGGAGCCTGGTGTGGAGACCTCCCCGGCGGGACGACAGCTAAAGTTGCTGTTTGGCTGTCATGGGGCCAAGAGTTAAATGGGGGAGGGTGAATAAGTTGTAAGTCGGGCGACTTGTTTGTTGACTGCGGGCATCACAGCCTGAAGCGCCCCCACCATCTTGCTTGTATGGTACCTCCCCGCGAGAGGTGTCATAAATGCCTGGTTGCGCCGACGTCCCGAGGATTGGAGCCGTGCCGGACTGCACGCTTGGGAGCCTGACTGACCTGACTACTGATTGAGATAAGCCTAAGCACGAACGCAAACACGACGATTAATTTTATTCATTCTCATTTGTTGTGTAGTTCGAAGTCCATATGTAAGAACGCTCACTATGGTGTTAGTTTTTACCGGCGCAGTCTTTTCTTGTCCCGATATTTATTAAATAAACCCTTGTATTGTTTTCCCAACCAACTTTAATTCCGTTTTCCGTATGTAAGAGCGCTCACTAGGGGGTTTAGTTTTTACCGGCGCAGTCTTTTCTTGTCCCGATATTTATTAAATAAACCCTTGTATTGTTTTCCCAACCAACTTTAATTCCATTTTCGTTTGTGAGATCTTTTCAAAGGGTGAAGACATCGTCGGACCGACAGGTAAGCCGCAGCATCCTCCCCCGATTCCCCGGTTTGTGTGTCGATCCGCCATTGAATTGGAAACGCCTCAAAGTAAGCTTGATTCCATCCGTGGACGCTCTGTCTTCACAGAGCCATCCACACGACAGTATGATGTGCTTCGGTCACCAGTAAACTTGAGATTGTGGGGTTTAAAAAAAATAATATTTGGATACAGGATCGAGGCTCGTAAAATAACTAACATTTTTCACACAAAACATCAAACTGACACACAAAACATATAATACGGGTATCGGTAGACAAGATGGGGAGAGAAGGGGAAGCACTCCAACTCAACATTTGAGAGGGGACATCGGGAGATCTGTGGGAAGGCTTGGGGGGAGGAGGCACGGGAAGGGTGGGAGGGGTGGGAGAAGTATAAAACACAAGGACACTGCAAGGACTTCCGGGAAGGAAGTTGGTATTTCAAAAAAGTGAATCTGGGGTGAAATTAGCGGGGGTAGAAAAGATCAAGGTTTTGGATGGGGGAAGATAAGAGATAAGAGGTGAACAGCTGATTTAAAGACCTGGAGGGAGGAGTGGGATTGAAGAGAGTGGGGGAGTTTGTTTCAGAGGCGGAAGAAAAGAGGAATGAAGGAGTGAAGGTGAGCAGAGAGTCTTGATTTTGGCAGTTTAACCATAAGAGGGTTGCAGGCAGATCTTGTGCGACCTGTAGGAATATTTGGGGGACAGAGCCCAGAGAGAGCTGGGGGAGCAAGGCCGGAGAGGAGTCGGTAGAAGACAGATAGACCACCAACCTGGCCCTCGGAGTTAGCTTCATTGCGGGAGATTCCAATGATTCTGAAAGCTTTGGTTTCAACATCGTGAAGCCGAGCTAGGTGTGAGGCAGGAGCACCGGCCCAGAGTAGGAGGAGTAGGAGGAGAGATGTTATTTGTGTGGAGGTTTTGGAACGGTGCAGCATGCACTGAGTGCATGCTCAGTAGCATTGGCAGCAGGAAAATACAAGTGGCCACATGATCAGGTGCTGGCGGTGGTTTAGGCAGATGGTGCAACAATAGGTGCTGAGATCGAGAGAGAGAGAGAAGAGTGGAGAAGGAGACCGATGGGGGAGAGGTGTTGTTTGTCAAAGAGGGCCAAGTGGTAAGAGGTGGAAAGAAGAGGACGTGGAAAGCAAGTGGACTGTCAGATGCTTGTGATTGGCAGGTGGTGGCAGACCTAAAGCCACAATTTGTATTCCCAAAGGAGATCTGTGTGACAAGGTTGCGGCCTGACATTGTCATCACGTCACGTGCAACAAGACAGGCCATCTTAGTGGAATTATCTGTACCTTGGGAAGAGAACATGGAGGAGGTGCACGTGAGGAAGAGAGGCAAGTACAGTGAACTGGAGGCAGAGTGGCGGGAGAAGGGTTGGCGAGTTTCTTGTCAGCCATTTGAGGTGGGGTGTAGAGGGTAAATTGACAATTCCTTTTCTGAATTTCTTGCTCAGCTTGGAGTGTGTGGGACAGAAAGAAGGAGGATGTGTGACAAGGTGGCCCAGGTTGCCTTGAAAGGCTCATGTTGGATTTGGAGGAAGTTTATAGAGGCACGTCGAACGGTGTAGGTTGAGGTTGTGGGTGGTAGTTTATTTCAGCCTAAAGGGGTAGTGATTGAATGTGGAAGAGAAATGAAAGTGTGTGAATGGTGTGTGTGTGAGTGTGAGTGAGTGTGTGTTGCAGGAGTGGGTGTGGTTTTGCATGAATGTGTTTTTGTATGAGTGGTGCATGTTATAAGGGTAGGTGGTCGGTTGGTTGTTTTGTTTTTTTGGTGTGTGAGTGAGTGGGTGAGGGGCTGTGGATTCTGGGAGTGGAGGCGGTTTTGTTCTTGTAGTCTTGTTCTCACTGGCTGGGGGTGGATGTATGTACGCATCCAGGTGTAGCTGCTGCATGTGGAGGTGTATGTGCCCATGCTGGCTCACCTCAGCTGACCATATCGAGGTTGAAGGGCCGAAACGGAATGATGCTGAGGACCTCGACTGAGGATCCGTTCAGTGAAGCACACTTGTGACCAGGAGTGTTTTGAAATTATGTTTATATATATATATATATTTTTTTGTTTTATGGTTTGGGCTTGGAGTTCGGGCTCGGAGTTAAGGGAAGCAGCTAGGGGTAGGAGTTAAGCATCTTTGTTTCTTTCACATTTCTTTATACTTTTTCATATTTCTCCTTATTCATTCGAATTCTTCCTTTTTCTCTTTCTTCATCTATCTGTCCAAGGAGAAGTCAATTCTTAGAGATTTTTCTGAAAGGTTCACTTGGCTGAGCCTGGATGGGTTTGAGAGTTGTGGAGTAGCAGCTGAAACCCGAATCCTATCCAGGTTCCTCTTGATGACTCCGTCTTTGCTCTGCTCTTTGCAAAGATTTGTAGATTCGTAGTATTTGGTTTTCCATAACATTATATTACGTATGCATATATGTATATATATATATATATATATATATATATATATATATATATATATATATATATATATATATATACACACAGTCACGTGAAAAAGTAAGTACAACCCGTGTAAAGTTTTGACTTTTTCAACATATTTCAACATACAGCTATTTGATCTTCATTTCAACAATATTGATAGATAAAGGTGATATAACATAACAAATATCATGAAACATTTACATTTTGAAGTCCATTGTATAATTTAAATAAACATAAATGCAAATTTCGCATGTGGAAAAAGTAAGTACACCCTTGGCTCTAATAGGTGGTATTGCCCCCTTTGGCAGAAACAACCTCAAGTAGGCGTTTCTTATAACTGTCTACCAGTCTCTGACATCGACTGGGAGAAATTTTTGCCCACTCCTCCATGCAGAATTATTTCAGCTGTGCGATGTTTGAGGGGTTTCTTGCATGCACAGCTTGTTTCAAATCCCCCCACAACATCTCGATGGGATTTAGATCCGGGCTTTGACTTGGCCATTCCAGAACCCTCCATTTCTTTCTTTTCAGCCATTCCTTGGTGGATTTACTGGTATGTTTAGGGTCATTGTCATGTTGCAAGGTCCACCTTCGGTTGAGCTTCAACTTTCCGACAGATGGCCTCACATTATCCTCAAGCACCCTCTGGTACAATGAAGAATTCATAGTGGATTATATGATGGTGAGCTGCCCAGGCCCTGATGCAGCAAAGCTGCCCCAAACCATAATATTTCCACCACCATGCTTTACAGTTTGTATCAGGTTCTTGTGGTCAAATGCTGTCTTTGGTTTTCGCCAAACAAGTCTTCTGGTACTGTGGCTAAATAGCTCTACCTTTGACTCATCTGTCCAGAGCACATTGTTCCAGAGGTGCTGGTCTTTGCCGAGGTGTTCATTGGCAAACTTTAGTCTTGCCCTGATGTTCTTTCTGGACATCAAAGGTTTCCTCCTGGCACACCTCCCATGTAGATCAAATTTGTGCAGCCTCTTTCTAATGGTAGACTCGTGCACTTTGGCATCAACAGTGGCAAGAGCTACCTGTAGGTCCCGTGATGACATTCTGGGGTTTTGAGAGACTTCTTTCAGCATCTTGCTGTCTGCTCTCGGGTTGAACTTGCTGGGGCGTCCTGGCCTGAACAAGTTGGCAGTTGTTTGGAATCTTCTCCACTTGTAGATGATCTTCCGGACAGTCGAATTCTTGATTTCAAATTGTTTGGAGATCTTTTTAAATCCCCTCCCAGACTCGTAGGCATCTATAACCTTCTTTCTGAAGGCCTCAGAGAGCTCTTTTGATCTAGGCATGGTGACGCCGCACACTTCAACAACAAAGAGCAATCCAAACTAAATGTCTGAAGTTTAAATAAGACGGGTTCCTCCAAGATCCTCTCTAACGATGTTCTAATCATTTGCACCTGAGCTGGTGCACCTCATTCTAATTTTAGGTATTTGAAGAAGTGATAAATGTAGGGGTGTACTTACTTTTTCCACATGCGAAATTTGCATTTATGTTAATTTCAATTATACAATGGACTACAAAATGTAAATGTTTCATGATATTTGTTATATTATATCACCTTTATCTATCAATGTTGTTGAAATGAAGATCAAATAGCTGTATGTTGAAATATGTTGAAAAAGTCAAAACTTTACATGGGGTGTACTTACTGTTGGTGGTCTTTCCGTCTTCTACCGACTCCTCTCTGGCCTTGCCCCCCCAGCTCTCTCTGGGCTCTGTCCCACAAATATTCCTACAGGTCGCACAAGATCTGCCTGCCACCCTCTTATGGTTAAACTGCCAAAATCAAGACTCTCTGCTCACCTTCACTCCTTCATTCCTCTTTACTCCCGCCTCTGGAACAAACTCCCTCACTCTCTTCAATCCCACTCCACCCTCCAGGTCTTTAAACAGCTGTTCACCACCATCTCTTATCTTCCCCCATCCAAAACCTTGATCTTTTCTACCCCCGCTAATTTCACCCCAATTCCACTTTTTTGAAATACCAACTTCTGTCCTGGAGGTCCTTGGTGTCCCTGTGTGTTATACTTCTCCCTCCCCCCCCCCCCCTTCCCACGCCTCCTCCCCCCAAGCCCTCTCCCTTCCACACATCTCCCTGCTCTCAAATGTTGTGTTTGTGTTGCTTCCCCTTCTCTCCCCATCTTGTCTTCCGCTCCCTCTTTTTATATATTTTGTTTGTTTGGTTGATTTGTTTGTGAAGTAAATGTTAGCTCTTTCACGAGCCTCGATTCAGTATACAAAAAAAAAAAAAAAAAAATTAGAATGAGGTGCACCAGCTCAGGTGCAAATGATTAGAACATCGTTAGAGAGGATCTTGGAGGAACCCGTCTTATTTAAACTTCAGACATTTAGTTTGGTTTGCTCTTTGTTGTTGAAGTGTGCGGCGTCACCATGCCTAGATCAAAAGAGCTCTCTGAGGCCTTCAGAAAGAAGGTTATAGATGCCTTCGAGTCTGGGAAGGGATTTAAAAAGATCTCCAAACAATTTTTAATCAATCATTCGACTGTCCGGAAGATCATCTACAAGTGGAGAAGATTCCAAACAACTGCCAACTTGTTCAGGCCAGGCCACCCCAGCAAGTTCAGCCCGAGAGCAGACCGCAAGATGCTGAAATAAGTCTCTAAGAACCCCAGAATGTCATCACGGGACCTACAGGTAGGTATTACCACTGTTGATGTCAAAGTGCACGAGTCTACCATTAGAGAGAGGCTGCACAAATTTGATCTACATGGGAGGTGTGCCAGGAGGAAACCTTTGATGTCCAGAAAGAACATCAGGGCAAGACTAAAGTTTGCCAATGAACACCTAGGCAAAGACCAGCACCTCTGGAACAATGTGCTCTGGACAGCTGAGTCAAAGGTAGAGCTGTTTGGCCACAGTACCAGAAGACATGTTTGGCGAAAACCAAAGACAGCATTTGACCACAAGAACCTGATACAAACTGTAAAGCATGGTGGTGGAAATATTATGGTTTGGGGCAGCTTTGCTGCATCAGGGCCTGGGCAGCTCACCATCATAGAATCCACTATGAACTCTTCATTGTACCAGAGGGTGCTTGAGGATAATGTGAGGCCATCTGTCGGAAAGTTGAAGCTCAACAGAAGGTGGACCTTGCAACATGACAATGACCCTAAACATACCAGTAAATCCACCAAAGAATGGCTGAATAGAAAGAAATGGAGGGTTCTGGAATGGCCAAGTCAAAGCCCGGATATAAATCCCATCGAGATGTTGTGGAGGGATTTGAAACGAGCTTTGCATGCAAGAAACCCCTCAAACATCACACAGCCGAAATAATTCTGCATGGAGGAGTGGGCAAACATTTCTCCCAGTCGATGTCAGAGACTGATAGACAGTTATAAGAAACGCTTGCTTGAGGTTGTTTCTGCCAAAGGGGGCAATACCACCTATTAGAGCCAAGGGTGTCCTTACTTTTTCCACATGCGAAATTTGCATTTATGTTTATTTAAATTATACAATGGACTACAAAATGTAAATGTTTCATGATATTTGTTATATTATATCACCTTTATCTATCAATATTGTTGAAATTAAGATCAAATAACTATGTTGAAATATGTTGAAAAAGTCAAAACTTTACATGGGGTGTACTTACTTTTTCACGTGACTGTATATATTATATTATATTATATTATATATTGTTACGTTCATGGGGGTAGCTCATGAAATACGTTAGGCCAGGTAGGATTGTATAGATTACCATGCTCCGAATGTCGTGTAAGAACACCTTGATGTAAATAAGTCAGCTACGTGTGTTCGGCGTAAGTGTATATTTGTCTCCACGTGAGGGGTGGAACTATGCTAATTAGTTAGGGTATAAGGGTAAATTCCCTGTGTGTAAATTCCCATTGTTCCTTATGACATATGCAACACCAGCCATGCACTCCGCACACACACTAAATAAAGCTACCGGATGCAGACATTCGAACACTACCACTGACGCCACAAGCCGAGTCATCACAAGGGCCGCAAGGCTCCGCCCGAGAGATGATTGGGCGTAGCCATGAAGCGATGCGGTGGGACTCTGATTGGAGTGCGCACGGACGTCATCATGGAACATTCGAGACCGAGGAGTAAAAAGGGCATCCACAAAAAAGGGCATTTTCATACTTTTGGCGCTGGGTTTTGATTACAAATGGACGCATTGTGCTCTTCCCTCTTCATGTGGGGTTTCATGACAGAAGGTCACAGCACGTGCACTCTGACTCTCTTGGTTCATGGCAGTTGGAGTTTGTGCACACTCTTGGCAGATGCATCCTTCTCGTCTCACCTCAGTGCTTTGTGGAGTGGACGGCGGGGAGGGAGCGAGAGCCTGCTCGCTTCACGCTCGGCGGCTTGTGGGTGAACGAACTTCGTGCCAAGGCGTGTGTTTCCTGAGCAGGCACGCAGGATCTTTGACGACCCCAGACGGTCACGGACACCAGGCGGAGTGCAGGCAAATGCACCACATACACATTTTACTTTCGTTATTTTATTTATCCATGCGTCTGTTTCATGAGTCTGTTTGGAGACGTCACAATTTAAGGATTTTAGTTTACCGTACATCTTTGTTCCCTGGCATTTCTTTCATTAAACCTGTTAATAATTCCTTGTCCTGTCCCATTTATTTATTGGTGGTTCGGAAAACCCGCTTCGCGTCCGACCGTGCAGGTAAGCCTCGATGCCCTCCACTACACCCTCTTGTGTATAAATAGCACCACCATAGTTTGGATACGCCTCGGAGATAAAGCTCTATTGGTCATCCGTCACCCAGGGGTGTTAATCCCGGCGGGTGAACACGCAAATATTTATTTTATTGTTTTTTTTAAAACGGCGTAACCCATAGGGCAAATCGGTCTCGAAAAATGTTTGTCTGTCTGTCTGTATGTATGTATGTATGTATGTATGTCCCCTCAAACGTGTACCAATCAGAGGATCTGGTCACATGACAGGGTGATGTGATTACGTCTGATGTCATTATGGTGGTATGGCGGCTGACTCTCCACACACCACCATTTTGATTTATATGCTATTCAGGCAAAACATATCGTCGAACCTGTGATATATCACAATCGCCATGCTCTACCTTTACGTTTTTCATTCAGTGTGAAACACAAACAAACCGATTGTTAAAATGACCATCAAATATCGAAAGCTTTGGCGTTACCTCTCTTCCAACAAAACGGTACCGACGCAACCCTTGTGGGGTATAATCTAGATTACAGTAGATCTTCCCTCAGTTCTGTTCGTAAAACTTACCTCATGGATGTCTGGATTCCTCCAAATTTCTTTGTTTAATGTTATAAACAGCATTCGTGAGTGTTTAAAAAGCTAATCATGTGTGTTTGTGTTTTAATATTTTACAAGCCCGGCTACGCCGCTGTTAGACTGTCGGTCTTGTTATATTATATATATATATATATAAAATTATATAATGTATATATATATATATATATATATATATGTATATATATATATATATATATAATATTATATATATATATATATATATATATATATATATATATATAATATTATATATATATATATATATATATATATATATATATATATATATATATATATATATATATATATATATATAATAATATATATATATATATATATATATATATATATAATATTATATATATATATATATATATATATATATATATATATATATATATATATATATATATATATGTATATATATATATAATATTATATATATATATATATATATATATATAAATTATAATATATTTTATATATTATAATTATATTATATATTTTATATATTATAATTATATTATATATATTATAATTATACCAGTATAAAGCCCGTCAAAAATGATGGGTTGGAACAGTTTCTTTGACGGTGCAGCCACGTGAGCGTGCCAAAGTCTGAAGCCTGGGCCTTGTGTCAGGTGTGGTTTATCTTCTTTATTTATTAGATATCTTACAGATGTAAATGTACACTCTGTTTACTCTGCGTACTTTGCATGTCACATTCAGCGAATGTCACCTCCCTGTGCCTTGTATTTATTGTGATTTTTATAAAACCCGCTTCCGTACACTGACCTTGAGGCTCGGGTTGCAAGCCACCATCTACAATTCCAATGTTAGATAAATAATTACTCTTCTTTTGGGTCTTCGGCGTCCTCCGGGTCTTTTGGATCCTCTGGTTCATTTGGGACTTTTGGGTGTTCAAGCTCTTTTACATCATTGGGATATTTTGTGTCTTCTGGGTCATTTGGTTCCTCGGGGTCTTTTGGGTCATTTGAGTTTTTTGGGTCCTCTGAATCTTTGTGGTCCTCGGGTCTTTTCGGTCATCTGGCTCTTTGGGGTATTTTGGGTCTTTGGGGTCCACTGGGTCCTCATTGTCTTTTTGGATTGACATCCTACAGACGTAAATGAACACTCGGTTTACTCTGCGCACTTTGCACGTCACGTTCAGCAAATTTCACCTCCCTACACCGTGTATTTATTGTAACTAAAAACAAAACCACTTCCGTACACCGACTTTGAGGCTTGGTTTGCAAGCCACCGTGTACAATTCCAATGTAAGAGACCAAATTAAACTTATTTTGGATTTTCAGAGTCCTCAGGGTATTTTAGGTCCTCTGGTTCATTTAGGTATTTTGGGTGTTCAAGCTCTCTTGCATCCTGAGGATCTTCTGGTTCATTTGTGTTTTCTTTTTTTTTTAAGGTCATTTGAGTCTTTTGGGTCCTCTGCTTCTTTAGCGACTCCTTGGGTCTTTTCAGTCATCTAGGTCTTTGGTGTATTTTGGGTCTTTGGGGTAATTTGGGTGTTTGGGTTCCACTGGGTCCTCAGGGTCTTTTTGGTGTTTTCGATTGTTTGGTTCTGTAGGGTCGTTAAGGGTCTTAGGTATTTTGGGTTTTCAGGAACTTTTTGGTCTTCTGGGTCTTTTCGATTTTTTTTGGTCTTTGGGGTATCTTGGGTCTCTGGGATCTCCATGGTCTTTTCGATCTTCTGGGTCTTTGATGTATTTTGAGTCTTTGTGGTATTTTGGGTCTTCTGCATCTTTTGGGTTTTTTAGTCTTCTGGGTCTTTGGGTCATTGAGGTATTTAAGGGTCTTCTCGGTCTTTGGATCTTCAGGGTCTTTGGGTTATTTTGGGTCTTCAGGGTCTTTAAGGGTCTTGGGTCTTTTCAGTGTTTTGGGGCTTCAGGGTCTTAAGGGTCTTTTCAGTGTTTTGGGTTTCGGTGTCTTGATGGGTCTTTGGGGAATTTTGGGTCTTCAGGGCCTTTTGGGTTTTTGTTGTCTTTTGGGATTTTTAAGGGTCTTGTGGTCTTTGGGGTATTTTGGGTCTTCTGGATATTTAATGGTCTTTGGGGTATTTTGGTTCTTCAGGGTCTTTAAGGGTATTTGGTGTATTTTGGGGTCTATGGGGTCTTTTGGGTATTTAGGTCTTTGGGGTATTTTGGGTCTTTGGGGTCTTTAATGGTCTTCAGGGTCTTTTGGGTGTTTAATAATAATAATAATAATAATTCATTTATTTTGTATAGTGCTTTTCCAGAAGCCCAAAGGTGCTTTGACAGAGTGGAAAACATAATGCATAACAATACATGAAAACAACAATTGCAAAAAGACAAGAATCAATAGGGAAATATTTAAAGCAAAAGGAGGGAGAAGGAGAAGAGATAGTCAGGGGTTAAATGCTGTGGGTTGAATGTTGAATGCAGTGTTGAACAGGTGGGTCTTTAGTGATGTTTTGAATGTGGTGAGTGAGGAGGAGTCTCTGATGGTGTGAGGTAGTGAGTTCCAGAGGGTGGGAGCAGCGATGGAGAAGGCCCTGTCCCCCCAGCATCTGAATTTGGTCCGGATGGAGGGGGTCAGGAGGTTGGTACCAGCAGAGCGGAGGTTGCGGGTGGGAGTGTGTCTGGAGAGGAGGTCAGCCAGGTAGGATGGGGCCAGGTTATGGAGGGCTTTGTATGTCAAGAGGAGGATTTTGTACTGGATTCTCTGGGGGATGGGGAGCCAGTGAAGCTTGTAAAGGACGGGGGTGATGTGGTCACGGGTCCGGAAATGGGTGAGTAGACGGGCAGCGGAGTTCTGAATGTATTGGAGTTTATTGGTGATTTTTGAGGGTGAACCATAGAGGAGGCTATTGCAGTAGTCCAGACGGGAGGTGATGAAGGCGTGGATGAGGGTTTCTGCAGCCGTGGAGGAGAGGGATGAGCGGAGACGGCAATGTTTTTCAGGTGAAAGAAGGCTGACTTTGTGATCTGTTTAGTGTATTTGTCGAAGGAAAGGGTTTGGTCAAAGATGACGCCAAGATTCCGGATGTGAGGGGAGGTGGATACTGGGATACCGTCGATGTTGAGGGCAAAGTTATGGGTGGATTTTGTGAGCGTTTTTGGGCCAATGATGATTATTTCAGATTTATCACAGTTAAGCTTGAGGAAGTTGATTTGAAGCCAGGATTTTATTTCAGTGATGCAGTTTGTCAGGATAGAGTGGGTGTCGGTGGAGACGGACTTGGTGGAGATGAAAAGCTGGATGTCATCGGCGAAGCAGTGGAATTGGAGACCATGACGGCGGATTAAGTGACCGAGGGGGGACAGGTAAAGGATGAAGAGGAGAGGGCCAAGAACTGAACCTTGGGGGACACCTTGGGGGAGGGGAGCAGTGGGGGATTTGCAGTTATTGATGGAGATGAACTGGCGTCTGTCAGAGAGGTATGATTTAATCCAAGAGCGGGCAGTGCCGGTAACGTTAAAGGTGGATTCAAGTCGGGTGAGGAGGATGGTGTGATCGATGGTGTCAAAGGCAGCGCTGAGGTCGAGGAGGACGAGAATGTTGAGGTTGCCAGCGTCAGAGGAGAGGAGAAGGTCGTTGGTGATTTTGAGGAGCAGTTTCAGTACTGTGGTTGGAGCGGAATCCGGATTGGAATGTTTCATACAGGTTATTGGCAGAGAGATGATGTTTGAGTTGAGTGGCTACAGCGCGTTCCAAAACTTTTGACAGAAAGGGTAGGTTGGAGATGGGTCTGAAGTTGTTTAGGGTGTCAGGGTTTAGACCAGGTTTTTTTAGAATGGGGATAACAGCAGCAATTTTGAGGGAAGGTGGGATGATGCCTGAAGACAGGGAGGAGTTTATTGTTGCAATGATAAGTGGAGAGAGAGCAGGGAGGGAGGCCTTGACAAAGCTGGAGGGGATGGGGTCAAGAGTGCAGGTGGCAGTTTTCATTCCTATGAGGAGTTCAGAGAGGTCAGTAGGGGAGATTGGGGAGAACCGAGACAGGGGATGGCAGGACAAGGGGGGGCAGGTGGTTGGAGGGGGAGCGGGTGCGTCGGTGGTCAAGCTGTTGTAGATGTTGTCAATTTTGCGTTGGAAGAAAGAGAGGAAGGAGATGCAGTTGTCTACTGTGAATGACTGGGTGGTGGTGTTCAGGGGGCGGAGGAGTTTGTTTATTGTCGAGAAGAGTGCTTTTGGGTTTCCGGAGCCAGAGTGGATAATTTGAGAGTAGTAGGCGGAGCGGGCGCGGGAGAGGGCATCTTTGTAGTGTTGTAGGTGGTCCTTGTAGGCTTGGGAGTGAACTGTGAGACCCGTTTTATTGCGGAGTCTTTCAAGTTGGCGAGCACGGGTTTTCATCAGGCGGAGTTCAGGGGTAAACCAGGGAGCAGAATGGGTGAAAGAAACTGTTTTGGTTTTTACAGGCGCAAGCTGGTCAAGGCAGGAGGAGAGAGTGTGGTTGTAGTAGTCAGTGAGGTCGGAAGGGGTGTGGAGGTCAATGAAGGGAGAAGTGGACATTTTTTCAGAGAGGGTGGATGAGAATGAGGTAGGTGAAAGAGCGTTTAGCTTACGGAAGTTGATAGTGCGATAATGCCTTGGTGTTGGGGCGGGGATGTTGATGGTCAGAGTGATGGCTAAGTGGTCAGAGAGGGTGAGGTCGGAGCCAGAGAGATGGTGCAAATTTAATCCAGTGGAGCAGACAAGGTCCAAAATGTGACCACGGATATGGGTAGGAAAGTCGACATGTTGAGTGAGGTTAAAGCAGGTGAGTAAATCAGTGAAGTCAGTGGTTATTGTGGAGTCAGTGGAGTCCATGTGGATATTGAAATCACCAAGGAGGAGGATTGAGGGGGAGAGGGAACATAGCTGGGTCAGAAAGTAGGAGAAGTCAGACAGGAATGATGGGTGTGGTTTGGGAGGGCGGTAGACGACAGCCATGACTGACTGCGTGCGACCAGAGAGTTTAAAAGCCAGGTGTTCAAATGATGGAGCAGATGAGATGGAGATGAGGTTGGTCTTGATGTCTTGACGGTGGATAACGGCAATTACACCACCTCGGCCCTCCGAGCGTGGTTTATTGACGTGGGAATATCCATTGGGTGTGGTGAGGTTGAGTGTGTCGTAGTCCAGAGGTTGTTGCCAGGTTTCGGTGAGACAGAGAAAGTCCAGTTTGTTATCCAGGATGTATTCGTTCAGGATGAGGCATTTGTTCTTGAGGGACCGGGTGTTGAACAGGGTGAGCTTGATGTTGTTTTGAACAGCAGGGATGAATTCAGGTGATTTAGCCAGGGTTCGTAGGCAGGAGCTGCGATCGTGTGCGTTGCTGTGACCAGGTGCGCTGGGACGAAGAGTGAGAGTGCGCTGAGCCGACCAGAGGACGGGGATGGAGTGACCTGATTGCAAATAAACAAACTTACGACCGGAGCCACGGTGAATGTACCTGGGTCGTCGGAGGAGTCCATTTGATTTGATGGCAGAGATGCATGATGGGGTGGAGCGGGTATTGAGCAGAAGGAGCCTTGCGGCGGAGTACCGCAGAGCCATGCCAGGCAGGAGCGGAGAGACGAGGCCAAGGTTGAGGAGGTGAAACAATGGTCCCAACCCACGAGAGCGGGCCCGAGGAAACAAAGGAGCCAGGTAGGTGAAGCCAGGAGCAGAGCCGGGACCAAGCAGAGGGCAGGCAGGAGCAAAGAGACGATCACGAGGCCAAGGTTGATCACGGCAAAGCGGCAAATGCAGCGGCAATCGACCGCCGCCGCTACAAATCTAGATCACGGCGGGAAACCGCCACCAAACCGCTGCGATGGTCACAACCCACGACAGCGTGCCCGAGGAAACAGCGAGCAGGCGAAGGAGCCGGGCAGGCGAAGCAGGGAGCAGAGCCGGGGCTATGCAGAGGCAGACTCAATGGCCAAAAAATCCGCACGACCACCAAAAAAGAAAGCAACTGACAGTGGCCCGGTCGAAGAAGCGGCGAGCATGTGACGCCTGCGTCCTCTTCATACCGGACCGGAAGCGGAATGAGGGTTCGGACCGAAATGAGGGACCAAAAACACGACCCTAACCCAGTCGTGTTTGGGGTCCATTGGGTCTTTTCGGTCTTCGGGGTATTTTGGGTGTTTGGGGTCCATTGGGTCTTTGGGGTATTTTGGATCTTCAGAGTCCTTGGGGGTCTTCTGAGTCCTTGGGGTCTTTTGGGTCCTCTGTCATTTGGGTACTTGGGGTTGTTTGGGTCTTTTGGATCCTTGGGGTATTTTGGGTCTTCAGGGTCTTTTCAGTCTTTTGGGTCATTGGGGTCTTCTGGGTCTTAGGGGTATTTTGGGTCTTCAGGGTATTTTGGGTCTTCAGGGGCCTTGGGGTCTTCTGGCTCCTTGGGGATTTCTGGGTCTTCATGGTCTTTTGTGTCTTTAACAGTCCACAGGGTATTTTGGGTCTTTGGGTATTTTGGTTCCATTGGGTCTTCGAGGTCTTCTTGGTCCTTGAGGTATTTTGGGTCTTTGGGTCTTACCAAAATTTGGGGTCTTAGGGTCTTTAGTGTCCATTGGGTCTTTAGGGTCTTTTCAGTCTTTTGGGTCTTCAGGGTATTTTGGGTCTTTGGGGGTATTTTGGGTCTTTAACAGTCTTCAGGGTCTTTTGTATATTCGTGGTATTTTGGGTGTTTGGGGTCCATTGGGTCTTTGGGGTATTTTGGATCTTCAGAGTCCTTGGGGATCTTCTGAGTCCTTGGGGTATTTTGGGTCCTCTTTGTCATTTCGGTACTTGGGGTTGTTTGGGTCTTTTGGATCCTCGGGGTCCATTGGGTCTTCAGGGTCTTTTCAGTCTTTTGGGTCTTCAGGGTATTTCGGGTCTTCAAAGTCCTTAGAGTCTTCTGGATCTTCATGATCTTTTGTGTCTAACAGTCTAAAGGGTATTTTGGGTCTTTGGGGTCCATTGGGTCTTCTGGGTCCTTTTGGGTCCTCAGAGTCTTTTAGGTCTTTTAACCGGTGGCACACAGTCGTGTTCAACGACTTTAAAGTCTTTTGGGTCTTTGGGGAATTTGGGGGTATTCAGTGTCTTGAGGTTTTTTTGGTCTTTTGGGTATTTTGGGTCTTTCATGGTCTTCAGGGTAATTTGGGTCTTTGGGGTATTTTGGGTGTTTTGGGTCCATTGGGTCTTCATTGACCTGTCTGTCTTTTGGGTCTTTGGGAACTTTTGGGTCTAAGGGGTATTTGGGTCTTCAGTGTATTTTGGGTCTTCTGGGTCCTTGGGGTCTTCCGGATCCTTGGGGTCTTCCGGATCCTTGGAGACTTCTGGATCTTCATGGCCTTTTGTGTATTTAACAGTCTACATGGTATTTTGGGTGTTTGGGGTCCATTGGGTCTTCAGGGTCTTCTTGGTCCTTGAGGTATTTTGGGGTCCTCAGAGTCTATTGGGTCTTACCAAAATTTTGGGTCTTGGGGTCTTTGGTGTCCATTGGGCATTTAGGATATTTTCAGTCTTTGGAGTCTTTTGGGTGTTCAGGTTATTTTGGGTCTTTGGGGTATTTTGGGTCTTTAACAGTCTTCAGGGTCTTTTGTATATTCGGGGTATTTTGGGTGTTTGGGGTCCATTGGGTCTTTGGGGTATTTTGGGTGTTTGGGGTCCATTGGGTCTTTTCGGTCTTCAGGGTATTTTGGATCTTCAGAGTCCTTGGGGGTCTTCTGGTGTTTTGGGGTCTTTTGGGTCCTCTTTGTCATTTGGGTACTTGTGGTTGTTTGGGTCTTTTGGATCCTCGGGGTCTTTTGGGTCTTCAGGGTTTTGGGGTCCATTGGGTCTTCAGGGTCTTTTCAGTATTTTTGGTCTTTGGGGTATTTGGGAACTTCTGGGTCCTTGGAGTCTTCTGGGTGTTCATGATCTTTTGTTTCTTTAACAGTCTAAACTTTAGACTCTAAAGGGTATTTGGGGTATTTGGGTGTTTGGGGTCCATTGGGTCTTTGGGGTACTCTGGGTCCTTGGGGTGATTTGGGTCCTCAGAGACTTTTAGGGCTTTTACCGGTGGACACACAGTCGTGTTCAAAGATTGCCCATTTAACCCCCCCCCCCCGCCCTCCCCCACTCAAATCCCTCCTAAAACACTACTCAAAGGCTTTAAAACACACCCTTATGTGAGAGACACACACACACACACACACACACACACACACACACACACACACACACACACACACACACACACACACACACACACACACACACACACTGTTTTATAGGGTAGATTATATTTATATTATATTTTATATATTATAATTATATATATTATAATTATATAATATAATATAAATATTATATACATACAAATATTATATACATATATTTATATAATATAAATACATACACACATATAATATATATATATGGGGTGAGGGTGGGGGTATGTACGCATCCAGGTGTAGTTGCTGCATGTGGATGTGTATGTGCCTCTGCTGGCCCACCTTAGCTGACCGTATCGAGGTTGAAGGGCCGAAACGGGATGATGCTGAGGACCTCGACTGAGGACCCTGTCAGTGCGGCACACTTGTGACCAGGTGTGTTTTGAACATATATATACACACACACACACACGTATATATATAAATATATATACGGTACTGTATATATGCATATATTTAATGGATGGGATGCTACACCACCCAGCAAATCCCTTCGGCTATTGGACGTGATAATGATATCCACGCCAAAAAAAGAGCAAACATTGACAGTAAAATCCGCCGCCTATTAATCATCCGTTTCGCAAGAGATTAGGCTTGGTTAACGTGCGGAACGGTGTGTGGAGGTGTGCGCGGGCCCTGCATGCACTGCTCTCTAATTGCTATGGACGCGCCTCGCGGCGGCGACGTATCGATTGGCGGAACGCACCGCGCGGCCGACTACCTACCCCTCCATTCCCCGACCACCTCCCCTCCATATTACTAATGCGCTCTGTGGCCCAAATGGCAATGACGTCGTCTGCATACATACACATACATGTCATATACACACATACATCCATACACACATCGATACACACATACATACACACAAATACATACACACATACATACATACATACATACATACACATACATGTCATATACACACATACATACATACATACACATACATGTCATATACAACCATACACACACACACACACAAATACATACACACATACATATATACATACATACACATACATGTCATATACACCCATACACACATCCATACACACAAATACATACACACACACACATATGTATGTGTGTGTATATGACATGTACATATGTAGGTGTGTATACGACATGTATGGTATGTATGTAGGGTGCATGCAGTATGTGCATGTGCGTATGGTATGTATGTGTATGTATGTATGTGTGTATGTGCGTGTGTGTATGTATTTGTGTGTATGTATTTGTGTGTATGGATGTGTGTATGTATGTATATATGTGTATATGACATGTATGTGTAGGTGTGTATATGACATGTATGTGTATGTGCGTGTGTATGTATGTATTTGTGTGTATGGATGTGTGTATGTATGTATATATTTATGTGTGTATATGACGTGTATGTGTGTATCATATGTATGTGTGTGTGTGCGTGTGAGTATGTATTTGTGTGTATGTATTTGTATGTATTTGTGTGTATGGATGCGTGTATGGATGGATGTGTGTATGTATGTATATATGTGTATATGACATGTATGTGTAGGTGTGTATATGACATGTATGTGTATGTGCGTGTGTATGTATGTATTTGTGTGTATGGGTGTGTGTATGTATGTATATATTTATGTGTGTATATGACGTGTATGTGTGTATCATATGTATGTGTGTATGTGCGTGTGAGTATGTATTTGTGTGTATGTATTTGTATGTATGGATGTGTGTATGGATGGATGTGTGTATGTATGTATATATGTATGTGTATGTGTGTATATGACATGTATGTGTGTATGTATGTATATATGTATGTGTGTATATGACATGTATGTGTATGTGTGTATGGTATGTATGTATCTAACCTTAGAGGCTTTGAGAATCGGAAACGTCTTGGCCGATCTCCACTAAATTTTGCATACCTGCTGGAGGTGCACGTGGGCTGCCATGGGCACAATTATCATTGGCCCCCTACCCTACACCTACATGGTAGTGGAGGAGGTACAACACTTTCCAGTCCTTTATACCGTGATGCTGATTATTATAAGGGGGGGGGGGGGGGGGAGTGAGGGGCTGTACACATAACATTGGGCAAGATACTTCACTGACACCATATGATTTGATATGGTCGCCAGTGGGTAGTTGCTATAAAGTTGGTCGTTATAAAGTATACTCGTAGTTATAAAAAAAAATCGTTATGCTACTCAACTCATTAGAAATACTCAACCCCAAACCAAGATGTGTTACCCCACCTGGCGTAACGGTGGTAACCCCACCTGGCGAACAACTTTACCATTTCGTTCAGTTCAATATACTGAACACACCTACATGGTAGTGAGTGGCAAGCGCTGGTTCAAACTTGCTGTGCTGTAAGATGACGTCAGACCAGGAGGAGCAGTCTTTGAATGACGTCAGACCGGGAGGAGGAGTCTTTGAGGTGGCTGCACAGAAGTCATCTGATCAAACATTGTTGAGCCGATGTTAGATGAGCTCGTGTTTACGGGGTATTTAATGCCGATTTGTTCTTTGAGAGCAATGTTTGTTCAGCTTAGCAGTTAGAGCTGCTGGCTTGAGCAATCATTGCATGTCTGTTGGGTGATAAAGTGCCATTTCGGGCAATAATTTGTGCTTGTGGGCCAACCTACTTGGAGACATGGTAGGATGATGAAAGTTAGAGTATAAATATATATCCCTGCCATTGTGATAGGTCTTGCAAATTCCATATTTCTGCTTGCAGATTTTCCAGAACTTGGACTCAAAGTAGGGAACCCCCGTAAATTCAGTCAAAATGGAGAAATCGGAGCTCTGAACAGTGACAAAGCACCTGCACAACAAAAGATTGCTTTCCAAGCAAATACATATGGATAGGGTAGTGGCATTAGGGGATGATGCTCCTTCATATTCCATGGTAAAGAACTGGGTAGCTCGGTTCATGCGTGGCAGAATAAGCACCGAAGATGAATGCAGATCAGGTCGTCCTGTTCAGGTGGCAACACCCGAAATGGTGGACCAGGTGCCTGAAGTAGCAATGAAAGAGAGGAGGATCAACCATCAGGCATGTACCTGAGTCATTGGGTGTCAGTTTTAGTACAATTCAAACAATCATCACAAAATTGGGCATGAGAAAGGTGTCGGCATGGTGGGTTCCCCGAATTCTGCCAGTGGGTCAGAAAATAGCTCGTCTGGACATTCTGGACTGTTGGACCATTTTCATGCTGATCCAGACAACTCTCTCCAGTGGATTGTGACACAGGAGGAGACGTGGGTTCACTACTTTCATCCTGAGATGAAGCAACAGAGCATGCAGTGAAAACACACTGGATCTCCACGTCCTCGAAAGTTCAAGAGGACCTCATCAAATGGAAAGGTCATGGCCACTGTTGTTTTGGGATTGTGATTGTGTAACAATGATAGACTTCTTAGAAAAGGGAGAAACTGTTGACGAGTGATGGAATTAAGCAAAAGAGGCGAGCGCAATTGACCTGCGGCGTGCTGCTTCTCCAGAACAACGCCTCACTTCCCACAGCCCAACTTCCGGTGGCTACTACTGCTAATTGTGAGTATAAACCTAATTGTGAGTATAAACCTCTGCCATACAAGCCTGACTCACCAGCTATAGTCCTGTCTGACTCATATTTGTTCACATACCTGAAATAAGCTCTGCGGGGGAACAAATATGATAATGATAATGACAATGCAGTGATGGCAGTTGTAGGGTTGTAGAGGAGTTACAAGAGGACTTCTCAGATGGGTGTGACAGGTGCATTGCCAGGAAGGGAGATTATGTTGAGAAATAAGAGAAATCAACCATAAATGTGGACTCAACCAAAACAAACAAATTGATTGAACGATCCGTTCCCGTCCCCCGTCCCCCCAAATCAACAGAAACAACTACAGTCGGATCCCGCTATTCGCAGTTCTGCTATTCGCGGTTGATAAAATGCACTGTTTCTCTATTTGTGGAAGTGTCCTACAAATTCGCGGGTTTTTTCCCTATTCGCAGCCGTGTTCCGCGAAATCGTGTTTTTTCCCCTATTCGCAGCCGTGTTCCGTGAAATCGTGTTTTTTCCCCTATTCGCAGCCGTGTTCCGTGAAATCGTGGTTTTTCCCCTATTCGCAGCCATGTTCCGTGAAATCGTGGTTTTTCCCCTATTCGCAGCCGTGTTCCGTGAAATCGTGGTTTTTCCCCTATTCGCAGCCGTGTTCCGTGAAATCGTGGTTTTTTTCCCCTATTCGCAGCCGTGTTCCGCGAATTTGCGGTCTTTCAGGGGCGCAATAAAAAAAAACATTCACGAGCCGTTAGCTTGACACATTTATAAAACCCATCTTTCACCAGCCAAAAGCAGTTGGACGTACACAAAAAAAACATCTTCGACGAACCGCGAGCAAGACTTGCTTCTATATCAGCTGCTGTGTGCGTTGCATTTTCATCGAGCTTCGTGGATTATCGTCGACATTTCCGGGATTTGCCTCGCCATTTCCGGGATTATCGCCGACATTTGCAGGTTTTGTCTCCATTTCCGGGATTATCGCCGACATTTGCAGGTTTTGTCTCACCATTTCCAGGACTTTCATCCACCTTTGCAGATTATCGTCGACATTCTTGGGATTTGCTTCACCATTCGCTGATTTTGCCTCACCATTCGCAGTTTGTTCCTCTCTATTTGCGGATTTTCGCGACTCAGGAATCTATCTCCCCTTTTTACATTGAAACAATGCCCCACTATTCGCGGTTTGGCAATTCGCGGCATTTTCCAGGAACCTATCCCCCGCAAATAGTGGGGTCCCATGGTATTTCAAACATGGAAAAACAGTGGGATGGAAGCCATACCCTAAGAATATAACATATAAAACAGTAAGTGTATTAAATTCACTAATATTACAATAAAATATGACTAACTAGCAGAAGTACCCGGCATTGCCGGGTGGGGGAGGGGAGGGGAGGGGGAAGGGGAGGGGAGGGGAATGGTGGGGAGGGGAGGAGAGGGGGGGGGAGGGGAGAAGAGGGGGGGGGAGGGGAGAATGGGGGGGGGGAGGGGAGAAGAGGGGGGAGGTGGGGAGGGGAGAAGAGGGGGGAGGTGGGGAGGGGAGGAGAGGGGTGGGAGGAGGGAGGGCGAGGGGGAGGGGGGAGGGCGAGGGGGAGGGGGGAGGGCGAGGGGGGGAGGGTGAGGGGGAGGGGGGAGGGGTGGGGAAGGGTGAGGATGGAGGGGGAGGGGAGGGGGGGAGGGGGAAGGGGGAGGGAAGGGGAGGGCCAGTCAACAATGACGTTGCAGTTCTCATGGTCGGAGAGCAGCACAACAATCGCGACATCGTCCTGCATCTTCGCAACAGCACGAAGCGGATTTTGGAGACTCACCGATCCTGTGACGCCCTCCAGTACCGGCGTTTCCGGGCGGGGGAAGGGAGACCCGTACATTACACACATTACAACATTACACACACACAAACTGTGTTTTATGTTCAATGGTCTGGCGGTGGGAATGGAACATCACGTGATCGCTCTGAGTGAATCAGCGCGCTGCTCTGCCACCGCTCAGATTCCGTGTATAATATTTCTCGCTGAAATGCGCTGAGGTAAATATGAATAAAAAATATGGATCTCGTCAAATATTTTTAGGTCGGCCATGTCCTTCCCAGGCTCAATGGCCATCCATGTCTGTGCCAAATATCAAGTACGTGAGCCTCTCCGTTTTGGAGTCTATCGGTAACATTACACACACACAAACTGTGTTTTATATATATAGATTATCCTCAAAATAAGTCACACAAATACAAAAATCGCGACACTAACTGATGGGAAGCTCTAAGTTCCCTGGCCGAGCGATTGTGAAGCTGGGCGTGGCCATCTTCTAACAGAGTGCGACTCCCTTATGCCATGGATGGATGGGACAGAGCTTCCATGGGACTGCATGCGGCACTCCGTGTCCGGGCAAGCAAGGGTGTACCCAGGTGGGATCCGGCAAACTCCCGAGGGTGGAGGAGGAATCGGAGTATGAATGAGGAGATGGCTTGATCCATGAGATTCTGGTTCTTTGCTGGGATGAGGATGGGTGCTTAGAAGCCATGGTAGGCTTCAGTCTAGGGGCCCATGTATGGAGATGATGACCAGTGGTGGCAGATCACAGACTACACCACACCACACCACACCACACAGCGGCACTTCAAAGTAAAGATCAAAATACCAGGGGTGAAGATATGACGCGGGATCTTCCAGGGTGATAACCTTTTGCCCCACCTGTTTTTCCTGGCTCTGGACCAATTGAGGAACCTCATTAATGAGCAAGGATATGCATACACCCTAACATCAAACAAGAGAGCCGTCCAAAGAGACAAGATATGTGACACATCTACTGTACATGGATGATCTAAAACTCTTTGCACCAAATGACGAAAAAGTGGCTGAATGCACGTGCTCGATACATGTATACAACTGAGTTTAATTAAGGATATTCACATATGCAACCATCCTCAACGTAAGGATGTCATTAAGGGTTAAGTTAAGGAAATCCTCAAATTTGTCCTTAAGGATGCTTTATGCAACGGGCCCAGGATCTCAATAATTAAGTGAAAATATCTTGGAAGTTGAAGAATGCTGCAATTAGACCAGTGATAGTTGGATCAATGAGAATGATATAAAAGGACCTTATGGAGATATTAAAAAACCATCCCTGGGATTATTACAAACAAACTACAGTTGGAAGCTGTCTGGGGCTCAGTGACGATCTTGAAAACAGCCCTCAGAACAAAACTTTAAAAACAAGAAAACTTCACTGCTCACTGACAGACAAATAGACAAACAAAAAATTAACATTTTTCATATCCGGATCTGGATCTTCGCCAAAATCGAATCAATTTGTTTCAATGGCGGAGGTAATTACCTTGGGTGTTGGAGGTAATTATCCGAGCTATATAACTATTATGCATTAAATATGCAGGAGACATGTTTATGCTTCATGTACGTAACCCAGGTTATTTATATTTTCAGGAGCAACCAAGAAAGCGGTTGCCAATACACCGCCCAAATAAAGGGATGAGCAACTTGGTTAATAAATGAAGGTTTTTATGCCTCCGCCTCCGAAAGTGGCTGGAGACATTATGTTTTCGGGTTGTCTGTCCGTCCGTATGTCCGTCCATACGGGTTGAACCTCGTTTTTCTCAGCAACCACATGTCCCATTGCGACGAAACTTTCAGGGTTGGAGTGACACCCATGCAGAATGTTTTTGTGACAATTGTGACGTCATAGGTCATGTGGTATGGCAGCCAACTTGGATTAAACGCAAATAAAAAATATATATTTCTCGGAAACTGCTGAATGGAAAAATTTGAAACTTGGCACATTGTCAAGTACTCCCAATGGGGAACAAAAGCATGATGATGATGACAGGTGAAGTGGTATACCAGCCAACAATGTTTTAAATGAATGCCTTAACCTAAAAATCTTAAATTTCATGGATATGATATATGACCCAATTGCATTGAAATATTAAATTTATGACATCATAGGTCACATGGTTTGGCAGCCATATTGGAAAGAAAAAACAAACCTTATCCGATACACAAAACTTGGCAAACGTGATCCCCTACCCATACATATGCAGAGTGTACATTTTCATGTCGTATATCATGTGGTTTGGCAGCCATATTAGCTTGAAAGCCGATATTTTAAAAAAAATCCCTTCTCCGAAACGGCTTCACCGTTCAATGTGAAACCTGTCCTGTCTGGTAAAAATGGGATACTTGAAAACAGCTGAAAGGATTTAAATCAAACTTGTTCATTTTTAGGACAGTGAACGAGGGCATCTACCCATTGTCACGCACAGACTACGCGGAGGCATATTGGCGACATAGTCGCATTGCTCTCGTTGTACATAATTTCAGTTTTAGGTCAGGTTGTAAAGGCAATATATGAATAGTGTGAAGAAAAATACAGAAGGGCAGCCCGTCACCATTTCTTTGCTGGATCATACAAAACGGTGCTAATTCCCAGCATTGCAAAACAGCCCACTGACGAGTTCTCCCCATATGCCCAGCAAAGATGTCAGTTCCCAGCATAGGTAGCATTCAGCATCCTATTATCTACTATATATGAGAGCCATTGGTCTGTGTGTGTATCTGTCTGTGGGCATGTCGCCATTTTACTCATAGATGGCTGAACAGATCTTCGTCAAACTTTCAGAGGTTCATCAGTGAGTACCTGGGAGTGTTTTCGGCAAAAAAAAAACATTTTGAAAAAAAAAGGTTCTTTCTTTGGATTAAAAAAAATATCCCTCTTTAGTGCCTCAGTCTTTTTGATTAATGATAGTTATACACAAGTACACAATCGCATACATAAATACAAAACAATCACCACACATTTGAACACTAAATAACAAAACAATCCGGAAGCGGTCGAAGTTGGTAGCAAGGCTTCTTCTTCTTCCTGAACGTCATCATACTGAACTCAGAAACGTGATGAACGGCACATTCACCAGCGTATATTCAACAAAAAGGTAAAATGATGATTTCACATTTGTGATGGATTCTGATTTGGATGCAATTGCTTTTCCATTATATTTGCCCTCATTTCAAATATGTTAGTTTTTTTTTTCGCTTGAGCAATGCCGGGTACTCCAGCTATGAACACTTTTATACTTTACTCGGGGTACAAATACAAATACAACTTTGTCTGGGAGGTAACATAGGCTATGTAGCCGCGGCCTGATTCGGGGGTGTGGGGGACCGGGAGAGGGGTGTAGATTCTCAATATAAATGTGTACCGTGTAGTGCCACCTGGTGATGGTGGCAGAGGGTATTACAATTTCCTTTTTAACTCAACTGGACTACCGTCCAGTTGAGTTCATCACATACTGAACCCTCCGGCATCCGTCGTCTGTCGTCATCATCTGTTCACTTTTCGACGTTAACACTCCAGCGTCCACAAATATCAACCGATTTTGATCAAACTTGACATGCAGCATCCTTACCCCAAGGACCAGGTTGGTATTACATTTCAGCCCGATCCGTTGAAAAATGGCGGACTTCGGCGACCATTTTGTTTTTGGTCATGAAAACGACGTTAACACTCTGGCGTCCACAAAAATTAACAGATTTTGATCAAACTTAGAATGTTTAACCCTTACCACACAAGGTAGGTTGCTATTGCATTCCAACCCGATCCATCCCAAAATAGCCGCCATAGGCCGCCATATTGTTTTCAGCTCCGAAACGACGTTAAGACTTTAATGTCCACAAATATTTATGGATTTTCATCAAACTTAGTGTGTGAGACTCTTACCACACAAGGTAGGTTGCTTGTCCAGTTAGTTCAGTTGAATTCTGCTTCCCTGGAAGCTCTAGTTTACCTGTGCAATACTGAGGTTACAAAGCACTCTTTGCATGGGAAAAAATTTTCATCCTTCCCTTCCCTCCCCCCTCCCCCAAAACAGAGGGGCCTGTCAAAGCCCCCCCCCCCAATTTCTCCTTCCTCTCCCCTCACCTCCCTCTCCCCTCCTCCTTCCACTCCCCCTCCCCTTCCCCCACTCCGTTCTTCACCCCTCCCTCTCCTGCTTCCTCCTCCCCCTTCCGCCCCCCCCCCCTCCCGGGCAACACCGGGTACTCCTGCTAGTATTCAATAAGGCAACTCTCTGTATGAGTGTGCATATTCGTTAAAATCAAAGAAAAGAAAAAAAGGATAGGGCCAATGTCCACCAAATACTGCACACGTGCGGGGATTATTAGCCACATCATAAAATATATTTGCCCCATCTCCCCCACAACTAAGAAAAGCTACATAAGGTCGTTTGCTCTCTGGACATTAGCATTCCAGCACTGTGCACAGAAGGCTGATTGCAGCAGGTCTCCATGGCAAAGTTGAAACAAAGAAACCACTGTTGAGGCCACAGAATAAGGTGAAAAGATTGAAAAATTGCAAGGCAACACCAAGATTAGGTGAATGACCAATGGAATAGAGGGTACTCTGGTCTGATAAATTGAAGTTATAATTTTTTGGATCTAAGAAACGCCATTCCATACGCCAAAGACCTGCAGAACGTTGCAAAACACAATATTTCCAGCTTACTGTTAAATATGGGGGAGGCTCTGTGACCACCTGGAGTTGTATCTCAGCTTTTAGTAAGGAAAACTTGTTTAAATCAATGAGCTGCTAACAAAAGAAGTACAAGCAGATACTGCAGCACCATGCAGTTCCTAGTGGAAATCGTTTAATTGGAAGAGGTTTCATTTTCCATCAAGATGATGATTCAAAACACTTCCAATAGAGTAAACCAGTATTTGGAGAACAAGGTTACAGCTGGACATAAGTCCCATCATGGCCATATGGGATTAGATTGACACAGAAAAGACCAAGAGGAACCCAACTAGCCTTACTGGACTGTTGAATGTACCACAGGATATATGGCACAATATTCCTGTAAGAATGCTTCAATCATATTCAGGAAGCATGGGTAAAAGAGTGATGGCATTCAGGACGGCAAAGGGCGACACACAAAGTATTGACTCATACTATATGATAACAGTTCCCTCTTTGTTTGTAAAGCAGAGTGACAGGAAGTGGGAGCTATGCACAAACCGACGTTTAATTTTGTTAATCTTATGTGGGGAAAACACCCCCTTCATTTTACTGATCGTAATATTAATATATAAAGAGACCACCAATTTTAGAGGAAGGTATTCTCTTGAATGCATCCTTCGGTTACCACACCCCCCACCCCCACAACCTACACCACCCCCACCCCTCTCATGCGATAACAGCTTGCTTGTTAGAAATCACGAAGCAGAGGCCGTTTAAGATAAAGGGGAGCCCGTGCAGCGTGCACCCACGAGTCTAATAGAGCATCTGCCCGTGAACGTTAAAGGGTCAGTCTCTTCATCTCGAGAGGGTTTCTTCGCACCAGTGTACCCGTGGAACGCGCAGGCCTTTTCCATCTCGCACATGTTCTGTGGGGACGCGATTCTCCATGGAGCGAGTTTGCGACACGACGCATCATGGACCCGAACGCTCATCGTCACATCAGACGGCTCAATGACATAACCATAGGTTCAAAGATGGACGTGAACCTGGAATGATGTTTTTTTGAAGAGGCAAAAAGCCAGCATAGCTTTTGTAATATTTTTTTTTATTTTTTTTTTTACGAGGAGAGGCGATGAAAGGAGTGTTTTTCAAAATAAAGACTTTTTTTTTTCTAAAGTTCAAGGCCATGAACAGAAGGACGTGTGTTCTCTAGGGGACCATGACATATCCAGCTATTTTTGAAGAACCATAGCCTTGTTTTCTCACTTACCGGTCATTATGGCCAAGTTTTATCCCCTATTGTTTATGTCGTGGAATGTGTCTCTCAGCCTGCGTGTTGGGGCATTGATAAAAGCAGGCTTCCTTTCCATTGCCACCATTGGTTGACCTACTCAGGAAACTGAAGTGCCACCCTCGAATACCTTTTTCTGAAAGCCCTTATTTTTTCAAACAAAAATAAACACTGCATTGTTTCTTATTTTTTCTCTTTTTATGGTATTTCCAGAAAATTAAACGATAAGGAAATCTACATTTTCCAACAACCGGAGTTGGGTGACCCCTTTACGATGAAGCAGAGTCCATCGATCAATTTCATATCGCAGAAAGGTCAGTGGTCTCTGTCTTCTACAATCACCGCTTGTGATGTTTTGTTGTGATGTTGTGATGAAGCCGCTTCAATATTTGGCTTTGTTCTTCCTTCCATCCGTCCTTCAAAATGAAGAAGAAGAACCTTTCTAACCCACCGCGTTTAATTTTACAGGGTTCTAAAGAGTTCTGAAGGGTAATTCCAAAGGGTTTCGTTCGTTTCTCGGTTTTGCCTATTTCATATTTAAAAAGCCAAACTGAACCGCTTCTTTCGGACATAGGTGCATTTAAAAAAAATAAAAAAATTCATAGATCTACAGTATGTATAATCACAAGCAGAAAATTCCATCAAAACAATAGGCTACCCTTCTGTATTTTCACACTATTCAGCCTTGAAACCTCGGGCTAAAACCAAAATTATGTCCAAAAACCTTCATTTATTAAACAAATTGCTCATCCCTTTATTTGGGCAGTGTATAGAAGACAGACCACTGCTTCGATCACTCCTGAAAACCAAGCTAAACAGTTTACATTTTGTATCCCGCTGATAGGCAGGATCTGGATCGGGACCAAAATCAAATCAGCTTGTCCTTGTCACTTGCACAACTCATCCACCAAGTTTTGTCATTAATCCATCCACAACTCTTTGTAATACCATGCTATATTATATATATAAAACACAGTTTGTGTGTGTGTGTGTGTGTGTGTGTGTGTGTGTGTGTGTGTGTGTGTGTGTGTGTGTGTGTGTGTGTGTGTGTGTGTGTGTAATGTTACCCGATAGACTCCTAAACGGAGAGGCTTACGTGCTTGATATTTGACATAGACACGGCCATTGAGCCTGGGACGAACATGGACGAACTCAAAATATTTGACGATCCATATTTTTTATTCATATTTACCTCAGCGCATTTCAGCGAAGTACCCGCTAATCTCAGCCGGTTCCAGAGCAGCTCGCTGATTCGCTCAGAGCGATCACGTGATGTGCCATTTACCGCAGCCAGACTGATTCGCTCAGAGCGATCACGTGATGTTCCATCCCGTCACACGTCACACGTTTTTTCACCTTTTATGCGATCGTGTTTTGTATCGATTTTGTGCGATATGAATTAAATGTCTTTGAAACAGCTGTGAAACGTCTTTCCACAACCCTTCCGTAACCGATTGGAGCAGTTTATTGCCGCACAAAACGAGATCCGTGAAGCGAGTTGGTCGAGTCGTGCTGACCAAGATGGCGACACGGCGGCTTCACTTTTCACGGAGTATGAGCGTTCTATATATTTTCAATTCAGTGCGCCCATGATTTGTGGCATAGACATGACCATTGGGCCTTCACGGTGTAATTTGTGCGAGGCTTTTGTCCGAGTGAGCTTGAGTCGAGAGGGCGAATGTACGGGTTGGAAATGTACGGTCTCCCTTCCCCCGCCCGGCAACGCCGGTACTGGAGGACGTCACAGGATCGGTGAGGTCTCCAAAATCCGCTTCGTGCTGTTGCGAATATGCAGGACTATGTCCGATTGTTGTGCTGCTCTCCGACCATGAGAACTGCAACGTCATTGTTGACTGGCCATCCCCTTCCCTCCCCCTTCCGTCCCCCCTTCCCTTCCCCCTTCCCCCTCCCCCCTCCGTCCCCCCTTCCCTTCCCCCTCCACCCTACCCCCTCCACCCTCCCCCACCCTTCTCCCCTCCCCCCCTCTTCTCCCCTCCCCCCCCGTTCCCCTCCCCTCCCCCGCCCTTCTCCCCTCCCCCCCTATTCTCCCCTCCCCCCCTCTTCTCCCCTCCGCCCCCCCCCGTTCCCCTCCCCTCCCCCTCCCCCTCCCCCGCCCAGCAATGCCGTGTACTTCTGCCGGGTCCCCCCCCTCCCCCTTCCCCTCCCCCTCCCACCCCCTGCCCCTCCCCCTCCCACCCCTGCCCCTCCCACCCCCGTCCCCCCTCCCACCCCCTCCCATCCCTCACCCTCCCCCCCTCCCACCCCCTCCCATCCCTCACCCTCCCCCCTCCCACCCCCTCCCATCCCTCACCCTCCCCATCCGACCCCTCTTCCCTCCCCCCTTCTCCCCTCCGGCCCCTCCCCGGCCCCTCCCCGTCCCCTCCCCCCTTCCCTTCCCCCCCTTCCCTTCCCCCCTCCCCTCCCCCCTTCCCCCCTTCCCTTCCCCCCTCCCCCTCCCCCTTTCCCTCCCCCCTCCCCTCCCCCTTTCCCTTCCCCCCTCCCCTCCCCCTTTCCCTTCCCCCCTCCCCTCCCCCCTTTCCCTTCCCCCCTCCCCTCCCCCTTTCCTTCCCCCCTCCCCTCCCCCTTTCCCTTCCCCCCCTCCCCTCCCCCAATTCCCCCTCCCCCTCCCCCTTTCCCTTCCCCCCTCCCCCCCTCCCTCCTCCCCCCTCCCCTCCCATCCCTCACCCGCCCCATCCCCCCCTCTTCTCCCCCTCTCCCCCTCCCCCTCCCACTCTTCTCCCCTCCCCCCCCCGTCCCCCCTCCCCTCCCCCTCCCCTCCCCTCCCCTCCCCCTCCCCCTCCCCTCCCCTCCCCTCCCCCACCCGGCAATGCCGGGTACTTCTGCTAGTACTGTATATCGTTTCGGCCCCATCTCTCAATAGTGAAGAATCACTTTTTAAAATCACAAATACTCTTATCCGCATCCGGATGCATATCGTCAACAAAATTGAATCAATTCTTTCTTGTCACACCTCCAACCTGTCCACTAAGGTTCACACCAAATCCGTCCACAACTTTTTGAAATATCGTGCTATATATAGTCTTTGGCCTATCTTTCAATGGTGACAAACACTTAAAAATTCTCAGATCCACATCCGGATCTTCACCAAAATCTAAACATTTCGTTTGTGTCACATACCCAACCTCTTCACCAAATTTCGTCCAAGTCCGTTGCCAACTTTTCGAGATAGCCTGTTCACAATCAAACAGACAGCCAAACACACAGGAGTGAAAATATAACCTCCATCCATCTTCGGTGGTGGAGGTAATTAATACTACTAGGGCATTGCCCGTACTATATCTATATCTAAAATTATATCCCCCCCCTCTATTTACATGAAATGGTTTGGTCCAAAGCGAACGGCTTCCGGAGTTTGGTAAAGAAATCGCCATCGCGTGCACAAACGCGCAGGAAAGCGAATGAATCGCAAATTCGTTTTTATTAGTTTTAAAACTTTATTAAAACATAGTTTAACGCCAACATAGTTTGCAAACGTGAAATAAATGAATACGCTCTCAAATGTGCCATCCGAGGCAGAGTGTGTCCGCCACGTTAGGCACACGCGATAGTTCGCTGCTCTCTGATTGGTTGAATCGTTTTTTGGACATAGCTCGGTAAGTAATTGTCCGATTAATATGAAACCTTGAAAAGGCACATCCTCGGGTCCCCAGCAATATACCTGGCAAGTTAAAAGTATATCGGACCCGTGGTTGTCGAGAAACAGCGGTTACAGACAAACGTACAGACAGAGATTACTGGAATTATAGATAGACTAGGGCATGCCCGTACTATATCTACTAGGGCATGCCCGTACTATATATAAGCTAGGACGTGCCCGTACGTGGGTGCCCGTTCCTTGCCAAAAAAAAAAAAAAAAAAAAATTTGTGTAGGGGTGTGTGTGTGTAAACATCCTAGGGCGTGCCCGTACGTGGGTGCAAAAAAACATGCGTGCAAACAACAACAGCAAAAAAAAACTTTGAAACCACGTGGCAGTAACGACCACAGAACCCCCCCCTCTATTTACATGAATGGTTTGGTCCATTCGCAACGACCACAGAACCCCCCCCTCTATTTACATGCAATGGTTTGGTCCATTCGCAACGCCAAAGCGAACGGCGAACGGCTAAATCGCCATAGCTCGGTAAGTACTTGTCCGATTAATTTCAAACCTTGAAAAGGCACATCCTCGGGTCCCCAGCAATATACCTGGCAAGTTTAAAGTATATCGGACCCGTGGTTGTCGAGAAACAGCGGTCACAGACAAACAAACGTACAAACGTACAAACGTACAGAGATTACTGGAATTATAGATAGACTAGGGCATTGCCCGTACGTGGGTGCCCGTTCCTTGCCAAAAAAAAAAAAAAACGCTACCCGTACGCTCTACCCCGCCCGTACGCCCGTAAACAAAAAATAACAACGCTCTTCGCTTCCGCCCTTCGCTCTGACTGAATTGGGAGAAATAATGCGCATAAGAAATCGAATTACGTACCGTAATGGCGGTCAGCTCGTAACGCGCACACTGTCCGGAAGTTCGCATATCGCATATCTATCTATCTATCTATTAATGCCCATTTATTCAATTATCGCCAACGTATTTTGGCTTTTTGCAATTTAATCGCAAGGAAAAGTAGAAAGAGAAGAGGGAAAAAAAGAAAAGCCTTGCCTTGCTGCAAACAGCTGCTGCAAACAACAACAACATGGAAGGCTGCACTGTCCGGAAGTTGGCATATCGCAGTTACGATTATTTTAGTGTTAATGGCCAATTATTCAATTAGCGCCAACGTATTTTGGCTGTTTGCAATTTAATCGCAAGGAATAGTAGAAAGAGAAGAGGGAAAAAAAGAAAAGCCTTGCATTAACGCATTAACGCTTGCATTGCATTAACGGTTCGGCACACGTGATAGCTCGCTGCTCTCTGATTGGTTGAAGCGTTTTTTGGACATAGCTCGGTAGGTACTTGTCCGATTAATTACAAACCTTGAAAAGGCACATCCTCGGGTCCCCAGCAATATACCTGGCAAGTTTCAAGTATATCGGACCCGTGGTTGTCGAGAAACAGCGGTCACAGACACACAGACACACAGACAGACACACAGAGATTGCTGGAATTATAGATAGATATCTAAAATTATATCCCCCCCCTCTATTTACATGAAATGGTTTGGTCCAAAGCGAACGGCTTGCGAGTGGTGACAATCCCCCCCCTCTATTTACATGCAATGGTTTGGTCCAAAGCGAACGGCTTCCGGAGTTTGGTAAAGAAATCGCCATCGCGTGCACAAACGCGCAGGAAAGCGAATGAATCGCAAATTCGTTTTTATTAGTTGTAAAACATAGTTTAACGCCAACATAGTTTGCAAACGTGAAATAAATGAATACGCTCTCAAATGTGCCATCCGAGGCAGAGTGTGCCCGCCACGTTCGGCACACGCGATCGTTCGCTGCTCTCTGATTGGTTGAATCGTTTTTTGGACATAGCTCGGTAAGTAATTGTCCGATTAATATGAAACCTTGAAAAGGCACATCCTCGGGTCCCCAGCAATATACCTGGCAAGTTAAAAGTATATCGGACCCGTGGTTGTCGAGAAACAGCGGTCACAGACAAACGTACAGACGTACAGACGTACAGAGATTACTGGAATTATAGATAGATGGTGAGTTGAGACTTGCCCTCGGAGACTCGACTTAAGACTTGGCTCAAGTGACTAAATTGCCATTTCTGATAACAGTAAAATGCATTTGTTACCACAGTAAATTAACAGCATTTATAAAGGCACGTGAAACAAACTGTATAAATAAATAACTAGAGAGTTCATAGAACACAATACCCCACGCAGTGTTCATGTAAATACGTAAATTAAATTATCTCCGCGGGCCTTTCACTTACTCACCGCAGGCAGGTTGGTGGTCTTTCCGTCTTCTACCGACTCCTCTCCGGCCTTGCTCCCCCAGCTCTCTCTGGGCTCTGTCCCCCAAATATTCCTGCAGGTCGCACAATATCTGCCTGCAACCCTGTTATGGTTAAACTGCCAAAATCAAGACTCTCTGCTCACCTTCACTCCTTCATTCCTCTTTTCTCCTGCCTCTGGAACAAACTCCCTCACTCTCTTCAATCCCACTCCTCCCTCCAGGTCTTTAAAACGGCTGTTCACCACCATCTCTTATCTTCCCCAATCCAAAACCTTGATCTTTTCTACCCCCGCTAATTTCACCCCAAATCCACTTTTTTGAGGTGCCGACTTCTTTCCTGGAAGTCCTTGGTGTCCTTGCGTTTTATACCTATCCTGCCTCCCCACAGGCCCTCTCCCTCCCACACATCTCCCGATGTCCCTGCTCTCAAATGTTGTGTTTGTGTGCTTCCTCCCCTTCTCTCCCCATCTTGTCGACCGCTCCCCTTTTTATATACTTTGTTTGCTTGTTTGTTTGATAAATGTTAGCTCTTTCACGAGCCTCGACTCTGTATTCAAAAAAAATAAATAAAAATAAAATAAAATAAAAATAAAACGGATTTTAAAGATTGTGGAAAAAAAACTTCAAGTTTAGTGCTACTGGAGTAGTCTTGTATACCACCCTTATACACTGTAATATGATGATGTTGAGTCGAGGTTTAAGAGATGGAGCCTTTATTGATCACCACCGTTTAAGAGATGGAGGCCGCCTCTTCACC